>NC_081358.1:47178955-47484866 GCF_030684315.1 Stegostoma tigrinum
ACATAACTAACTTTGCCTAGTTAAAATCAGTTCTGAAGGAGGGTCGTTGGGCCCGAAATGTTAACTTTGCTCTCTCTTACCACAGATACTGCCGGACCGGATGAGCTTTTCCAGCAATTTCTGTTTTTGTTTCTACCCTTAATTAGGTTTTTCAGCTTATCTTTTCTTCCAACAAATTGAAACACAAATATTCTTTAACTGAAGCTATTCTATTTCCAAAAGATTGCAGTAAAGTGAACACCTGCATTTCATACAAGAGCAAGCAGATGAAAATTTATGACTGAATCACTTACAAAGATTTGGTTCTCAAATCTTGTACATTATAAATGTTCTGTCAGATTTGCCAGTATTATAAAGACAAACATAATCACTTAAATTCTCCTATGTACTTTACAGCCAACTCTATATTTTCACGATGGACCAAAATGGTGGTTTTCTTGCACTACCCTCAACCCAATTTTTTTTAGAATACATAAAATTGACAAATGAAACTTAGATAGTATGTTCCAGTGGATTTGAAAAGAAGCTAACATTTGCAGAAATCAATACTTAACGGCAGCATTTCTGGAGACAATATACTCGCATACATTCAAATTCAACAAATGAGAAAGGATAATGGAACTTGAGGCCTTTACAGGAAAAGATTTAGTAAATTTTGTTGAATTCCAAAAATCTTTAACATGAATATCCAGTTTTTGGTTTCTTACTGAGAACAAGAAGCATATTTAAACTGATCATAGACTAGACTATAAGACTTGTAGAAATGCAAACTTAAACTTGTCTCCTTTTTCAACCTATTGGTAATCAGTCACGGAACAACAAAAGCACACCTATATGTTTAAGTAAACGCATAGCGCAATACCAGGACAAGACATAATTAACATGCTTAAATAATGTTACAAATTCCAGTGCCTCTATAATTCAATCACCAATAATACTTCAGTGTACATCCATTCACAGAACATTAAGATAGTGCAGCAGGAACAATAAACCACGAACAAGGCTACTACACAGACGTTTAATTTCGGGTGGGGGGGGGATGGTGGGGAATGTATTAGGAGAAGAAAAGGGACACATCAACTGCAGGTACAGGATTGTTTCAACTCCCTTTGCCTCATAGAACCAATCCAAGTGGAGACGGGTTCAGAGCAATCCCACTCAACCTAAGCATAATGGCAAAATGATTTAGTAAAATGGCAAGTATGCAATGAAAGGATATTTACTTCTGAATTGGCTGAGCTGAATAAAACAAGATTGGTAGTGCTGTATATCATTCACTGGCAAATAAATTTGTTGGACATAAGAGGTCGGAAGATTTGTAAAGGATTATGATGCTTACAAGGAGACTTTCCACGCTAGTAACACTATATCTCCACAAAAATTTGTCTCATTCTTAGATTACCCCAACTCAAAGTTATTGATTCCGCTGCAGTTCAAAAAATTAATAATGCTTGGCGGGCCTTTGTTTTAAGGCAGTCAACTTTTCAAATCCTCATCTGGATGTTTTAAAATTGGGCAATGGTTTGTAAAACCTCCGATTCTATAGTCGCCAAAGATGTATAGTCTTTAATTGCTCTGAAAGACAAAACTCATTAGGCCATGTTGTGACTTGTTATTAACGTACATGTTAAATGGTGTAAACGTCAATAGTTTTGAATTCTAGGCATTGAATTATAGGTATTCCTGAGTCACTTTCAACTCAATTTTTCAGAATACATGATGCTGATATAAACAAAGGGCTAAGCAAAATAAAATAAGACTAAGCAGAAGATATAAAATTCACTGTTTATGTCCAAAAATTTAAAAAACCCTTTAACTTATTTCAACATAAATATAAAACATAAACTCAACTGCGAGTTGTCTTCAGTTCAAGTCCAAAGTCTTTGTGATTTGTGACATCTAATCAAAAATACTTACTTTATGCAATTTTCATCAAAATAGATTTTGAACATATTCAAATGCCAATCTATGTGTAATTAGTTGATCTTAGGGAGTACAGCTGTTGTATTTAGAAGGTGAAATTGAATGTCTGCTTTCTCATTATTCAGCGCTATCTGATAAAATCTGTTAGAAATATGTACTCAAATGTCTGTCTAATATTTGTCATCTGAGTCGGCTGTGTTGTCCCAACAGCCAAAACAGCATGTTGTGGCTCAAGGTCAGGCATGAGTGGACAGGTACAGTACAAAAGTCAAGTCACAGCTTAGAACCAACGCAATCCAAACAAGGTCAGTGCCTTGGAAGTGGACAAAAAAGCATGGGGGGAAATGCCACAAAATACGTATAAGGACATTTTGCCCACTGCTGCTCATTTCACGGTACATTAACTTCTGCATCATAATTAATTTGTGGCATTGTAAAATAAAGTTTATTTTATTCTGCTCAGTAGATTATTCCAAAAATTTCTCACTGACTGAGGAATTTTTTTCTGGTACATGTTCTAGATTTTATCATTCATTACTAGTTTTCTGAATATACTTTCTTCATGTCCCCCTAAGTAACTGGTTTTCCCATCTACCTTCATAATTGGAGATACTTTGATGAGGTTTGCATTTGACCTTCCTTGACTAAAAAACTTAAGGTCCTCAAACTTTCAACCTTAGTGCTTGGAATCATGTCTTACCATTGTCAATGCATTTTATCACACAATCAAAAGTGAATGCAACACTATATATAAAAAACCATTTCTATGGCATAGTACATTTACTGAAACTCACTCTTTCAATACATTCACTGGCTTGAGGTACTAATCTTAGTTTAATGGTGTCACTCCGCTTTAGTGTTCCTCCAATCTGAGCTCTTTTCCCTTCATCTGATACCACATTATTGGTGGTCATACATGCAGCTGTTTAGGTCTTAAACTCTGCACTCTGTGACTCACTGTTTCCAATGTCTCTATTTCCCTAGGCCTCACCTTTTCTTTAAGCATGGTTCTGTGAAGAGTTTGTAATGCTTTTCTATTTCTGCAATAGCTTTTATTGTTACAATAAGGCCATGCTCCACTCCAGGAACTAAGCAGCTAAAGCAAATGTGATAGACAGTTTTTCAATCTGTTCTGTCCTCATTTCAATAATGTGGATACAAGTACTAAAAAAACTTCTTTACTGAGTTATTATGCCCTTAATAGTCAAACAAAAATTAGAAAAAATATTTAAGTCAAATTATTAAAAATTCTATTCAAAAATAGGAGTAGACATTGAAGCAATGTTATTCTTGTATATTCAAACAGATCAACTTGCAATCTATTTTGTGCTCTCAAGTCTGACTGCTAACTCCTAAAAGATTTGTAGGCTTATACCTCTCTCTCTCTCTCTCTCTCTCTCTCTCTCCCTGTTAACAAGAATGAACTAGTTTCACAAGTCAAAAGTTTCTTCCCTATTTTGAGCTGTTTCAAGTAAGGATGTCTATAGGGAGAAAAGATTTGACAATTATGGTCTAATAGTTCCTAAATATTTCTCAATGCCAAAATTAAGCAAACTGTGGAAGTTTGGGCATGTTTTTTGAATGTTTTGAATGTTTTTTTTAGATCGTGGTACATGGGTTATGGAGAAGGTGAGTATGCGCACTGTGTATCTGAATTTCACAAATATAATTTACTGTAAACCAGGCTTGCTGCTAAACTCAAAAAGGATCAAGGTATTGTAGTAAAAAGTGTACAACTTTGAAGTGGACATAATGAAAAACTATGTGACTGACTAGAATTTATATTAAAATAATTTATGGTGGATGAAATCACATTTCTTTGGTATCATAACTGTTATGTACCAGTGAACATGAATATTAATTTCTATTTCTTAAGAAAAGCTTACATAAATAAAATACCTTTGGAATTTGAAAATAAAAATCCCTCAATAGAAACTTCACACTGTTAACTTCCATTGACAGGATTTACAGGGAAATCAAGTCATTCACCATCATAATCCTTTACATATTGCATTAATAGAATTATGACATATTAGTTATAAACTATCTGGTGCTATCTAATCCCAAAGTCATAACCTCACGGTGTATTGCAAAAATGCAAATGTTTTTAGTTAATAGTTTTCAATCACAATGTAGGTTGAAGTACTTCATCCAGTGCAGTTTTTTTTAAACTATGGAACAACAAAACAGATATTGGGTAATGTGTCACTCCTTTAATTTCCAAAATATGTATTTTCCAAACAAAGGTGCCAGCATAAAATCATTGCAATATTCAAAGATTATTCTCTTGGTGGGAGTAGGAAAGAGGCAAAGGGAAGAAACAGATTGGCAGTTACTGGTGAATGTCATTTATACACAGGTATCCGACAAAAGATTTTCATCACCAGTCAGCAGGATAGAACTCAACTTACCAAAAACATCAGCTAGCAGAAGATATGGCACAGCAAAATTTGATACAAAAAGGGAAAAAGAATAAGTCAAACTATTCTTCATGGTGTTATGCATAATAACTGCATCCACTTCTGTGCCAATTTATAAATGTATGTGCAAACTTATACTTTACTTCAATAGAATAGATAATATTGCAGTCAAGTGTGTGTTTGGTTACACTGTCATATAAGATTGCAGGTTCGTCATTCGTGGTATATCCGTTTATAATTTGATGCAATTGGCAGAATTAAAATGTCGATCAATCTTTTGATAGCCCTGTACCAGTGACATACCCACTCGCGGCTTATTAGGCCACAAGTATTTCTGAACAACAATTGTTCCCAGCTGTTGTGTGGCATTGTTTTAACTAGATAAAAATTAAAAGCCAGATATTAACAAGATAAAGGGAAAAATAAATTATGAACAGAAGGACACAAACCACTTTTTACAATAAGCCAGTTTATGTAACCTGCTTATCCCAATAATTCAATTCATTTGAAAAACTGTAAGCAGCAAATTAGACAAGTCGACTGGAACTGATTATAGCAACAGTATGAAGAGATTACATTTAAACAAAGTTAAATAATCACTTTGTAGCCACTTATACACACCACTTCTGGTCAGCTTGTTGGGTGTAAGTTTTTGAGACGTAAGTTGCTAAACATACAGTTTGTCATCAACTTTCAGATAAAAAAGACATCCGTATGACCACATACTCAGTACAAATCAACATTTTCAGAACCATGTTTTTCAAATTTATCGAAGACTTACTGTAACAAATTTTAAAAAAGATTAAATTTATATCAGCACAATGCTAGAGAGTTACAATTGTTAATTAAAAGACCACAAAATTTTCCCAGGAAAAAAAAATACAGAACTGCAGAAACTAGACATAATGGCAGATGTCAATTATCTTTTATTCCAGCTACACATTGTAATTGTTGCTCATCAACCGAGATTTCCTTTTTAAAAGTTTACAGGATGGACGTTATACTAAGGCTTCATAATACTTAGTTGCAATATTCCAGGCATGGCGCTTAGGAAGGATATCAAGACATGACAGAAGTGCAGAGGAGGTTTATTAGAACGTATCTGGAACGAGGTACTTCAGTTATATATGGCTAAATCTTTTGTAATCTTGCGCCATGTGAGAATTGTGTCAAATATTTTGGAAGATTTCTCACTGACACCTGGTAAGTTCTCGCACTGTATCACATAGTGAGATTTCTCTTTGTAGCTTACCAAACTCTGCGCATTAATTGCATGCCACGCCCCATAGCCTCTCTCATGTCCGATTCTGGCACATCTTACCATGTGCTGTTCGGCAGCAACTTGCCACTCAACAGATATCCTGGAATTAACTGGCATCTCTGGACATAATGCCATTTTTAAAAGCTCATTGGGCAACCAGACAAGCACGGTTAGTCTTGAGGTGCCCAGCATAGTTCCCGGCATTTCACCCAGACATGACAGAGAGAAAATCAACATCTCAGTTTACAGACAGTGTCCTGAAGGTCCTTCTGGACAGGTGGTGCAGAGGTGGGACTACCTCTTTTCCCAAGTCCAGTAGAGGAGGTTATGACATTAAGCCATGCCAATTAAAAACAAAATACTGCAGATGCTGGAAATGTGAAATTAAAACAAAAAGTGCTGGAAGAATTCAACAGCTCTGGCAGCATCTGGGGAGAGATAAACAAGGTTAATGTCTCAAGCCCAATATGATTTCTTCAGAACTCCAGAACGTCAGCCTGGTCCACGGTTGCTATTAAACTTAAAGCAGTCTCTGCCATCTGAAGGAATGCCCAACAACGTAGGAAGCATGTGATAGTTGACTTGTTTGCCAAGCTGGTAAGTTTGTTCTTAAACGTTTCATCACTATGCTAGATAACAGCATCAGTGCATGTCCGGTGAAGCACCCGTGTTCTGTCCTGTTTGCTATTTATTTGTCTTCGTTTGTTGGGGCAGGTGGCATCACTTTTAAATTTGTTTCTTAGTGGTTGGTATATTGGGTCCAGTTTCATACATGTTTATTAATGGAGTTCAGGTTTTCTTGTGTGGAATTCTCATGAGAGTCTTTGCTTTGCTTATCCCAGTTGAATTGGTGTCCCTCTTTGTCCATCAGTACTGAAATGAGTGACAGGTGGTCATGTCTCTTGATTCACCAACTAGCTACTAAGTGACATGACCAACTGTCAATCATTCCAATACACATGGACAAACAGGGACACCAATTCGACTGGGGCATCATAGCCATCCTAGTACAATCCAAGCAAAGACATACACGAGAATTGCTGGAAGCCTGGCACTCAAACCGGAACTCCATTAATAAACATGTAGAACCGCACCACACATATCAATCACTAAGAGACAAATCCAGAAGCGATGCCGCCTAACCTAACAAGCAAGTGGGGCAGAACACCAACACTTCACTGGAGGCACACTGAAGATGTTAACTAGCGTGGTGACGAAACATTTGCGAACAAATTTCCCAGCTCGGTGAGCAAGTCAACAACCGCATCAACAACCCCAGCCACAAATCTTCTCAAAAAGACGTAGGAAGAACGTCAATGTCTTTCTTTATTCTGCCAGCAGTATACCACCACCTTCTCTCCAACACATCACATTCATTATTTCTGTCAATACCCCACTATTCTCACCACTGCCTCCAACATCTTCCTCATTCATCCTCATGACCACAAAGCCCAGCACTAGTTATATGCTTTTTGCATTTCCTACTCACTCGCTTAGGAATGTCCCACTGCACCAACAGTAACAGCCATGCTATCCACTTTCATCTTCCGTGTCACTTTCTCTCTCATTCCAGGAGGAATACAAGTCACAATAAATCAGAATGGGTCAAGACGAATGGTATGCTGCCTGTCATTTGGCTCCTCATCCCTTATGAGGGGAGTTTCATGGCATAAGCTGCATTGAGAAGGGCCTGGGCTGGTTATGGAGGCTGTCAATGATCTACTGTACCAGGAACCCCGAAGCAAAAGCTATCCTCCTTAACTTGAACTGAGGCCTGCCGACTACTATGACAAGCTTTCTGGCTTTGTGCTTTGCTTTGACACTGTGTTAAAAAACAAAGCTGGTATAGCCCAAGGAGGAGCACTGAAATGCAGTGTAGTCCAATTAGTGAATTGGAAATGCTCCACGAGGGTTTTTAAGAGGCTGGCACATGTCAGATACCAATGTCAACATAGGCACAGGGTGTCTGTTACTGGTGCTCATAGAACGTGCCCTGAGATTTTGGTGTCCAGTTTCCAACATCAAGGTCAGTCAGAACAAGTGACAAGCTGAATTCACCAAGTGGTCTCTCTGGTTTCCATGTCAAGTTTTCCCATTAAGTTTGTTCGGCAGCATTCACTTCTGAATATTAATAAGGTTGGAAGTGCTGGTAACAAGTTGTTAAATAACCAACAATCCATATCAATTAGCATCTCGCCACTGTCTTGGGAGAACCTTGATGCACGTCTTGTGAAAACAGAGTGTCTGTTGACATTGGAGCTATTGCATATACATGCTCCAAACAGGAGTCAGAGAAAACTCAAAACATGAACCATTTCTCTCTCCACAGCACTTGCCAGACCTGTTTTTTCTAGTTGTTTAAGCCAAAAACTTAGCTCGAAGTAGCGAGTTAAGGGTCCTGACCCAAAACACCAACTTTCCTGCTCCGGTCCTCCAACTCCAGTGTGTTATTTCAGTCAAACAATCCATCTGTTTTAGAAGTATTAAGAATTATTTTTGGAATAAGAGGAAGAATCCAATTTCTTAACTGAATATTTCAAACAAGTTAATTTGCTTTTTGTGTACTCATCACAGGATAAATATAATTCTGACGTCCATCAGTTTTTAAAGTACAACTGATGAGAATAGTTCTAATAAGTTGTGCTACTTTGGCATGATAAAACATTGGTCCACATTCACAAATCCTCACAAGCTGAACTCTTAACTGAAATGTATTTCCTGATTGAGAAAATAGTTGTCTGAATGCAATCTCCGACTATCTGAGTAAAGAGGAACATTCAGAAGAAATTAGAGTTGCTAGGAAATTTAGGTACAAGGAAGGGAATAGGGGGATTTTGCAATAAATACATTGAAATAAGCAAAACAAATTTCTGTGTATAATCCCACAAGAAATGTGTTTTAGATCTTCATTCAGAAAAAGTGATTCACAGAAGTAATACGTCTCATCATTGGAAAAGTAACTTCCAGGCTCAGTTTGTACTTCTTTCAAGTCTGAATTGCTTTATCAAATTTATCGCATGGATAAACTAAATTACATTCAATGATTCATAATCAATTAAGAAAACTACTTTCTAAATTTAGAAAACAACATTACATAAATCTGAAGCTAAAGTTCTGAAATGATTTTGTGCCTACTTTTGACACAGGCAAATACTAACTAGCAAACTACTGACCCCTCAACTTCACAGCAGATATAATTGCTGATATCTATCATAGTGCAGAATTACAGCATTTGAACTAGTAGGAGCTGATTAAATTGATAAGATTTACACTAAAAATCATTAAACAAAATAAATGTGTATGGAATTGGAGATAATCTTGGAATATGGCTAAAAAAAACAGCTGGTGGTGAGACTGAACACAGATTGGGGATGAACAGAATTGCTCTAAATATAAAGTGAGGCATAGTGCCTAGAATTTGCTAGGAATATACTGAGATTAAGACACACATTGCTACTCGTGCCTTTAAGGAAGAAAGTAATTTGTGGCAAGAACAAGGTACACCACAAGTGACAGCAACAAACTGTTGGATGATGGGCAATGCTTTGCCATTTGCTTTGCAAAATGATGTCTTCCTTTATATTTCCCTTTAGGTTTTTGGAAAATGCTCAATTTCCACTAAAAGAAAGAATCATACTTTTCTCAACTTAGGACTGGTACTGGATAATGTGAGGATGCTTTATATGATCAAATTTCTATTCCTGTAATGTCATAAACTTTCCAGCCTCAGAAAAGGAACAGCTGAAATTGTGGAGTTTTACTCCAGCGAGTTCATGCTGTCATTTTTGGTAAATTAAAAAATGTTGCTTTGAAAGGTATGCCTCCATCCCATAAGATTAGTTCTAAAAATGAAGCTCAATGAAGGAACAGATATATACATTGAAGTCTGATATATGTGCCTACAGCATAGAACGTTGAGGTCTTCTTGTAGGTCCTTTAAAAACACCAGTTGTCAGCTAACAAGGGAAGACTTCAACGCAGACGTTATTACTGTGCGATAACTATTGCCCAGCTGAAAATATTCTGGTTTGGATGTAGAATATGTTCCTCCCACTTTGACAGCAAGTCTTTTTTCCAGAATAAATACAAATGCCATTTCATAAAGATTCAAAGCACAATAGTACCCTTATGAATGGGAATGCAAGTAACTTGACTTTGGGCCATGTAATTCATTGAAGTGAATTAAATTAGGGTAGATCTATTTTTGTTGACGGATAATAAACTGATAAAGGGTCTGTTTCACTGTCGATCAGTGCCTTCGAACAGAGCAACAAAAGAAATTCTTTAGCTATCACAAATGATTTACACCCCAAAATAATGTGCAGAAGTAATGCAATCCATCACTGGAAGAATGTAATGAAGAAGAAACTCCTGCTCTTCAACCGCTGATCAAATACTATAAAAGGCAAATTGCCTCATTCTAAATAAGAAATTTCAATATCAACACCACTGCCAGAAGCTTCATGCACTTTATATGCCACCTGAAATGTCTGAACATTAATCTTCCTTGCTCATAAGCCAACAGAGAAGCATCCATAAGAACAGTGGATGCTGCAAATCGGAAACAAAAACAGAAATCGCTGGAAAATTCAGGTTTGGCAGCGTGTGGAGAAAAATCAGAGTTAATGTTTCGGGTCCAATATCACATCTTCAAAAAAGCATCCATCACGACTCTGAATTTATTGAAGTGGCTGCAGGAGAACCTTTTGAAGCATATTCACTAGAGTTCAACACAGGAATTCCAGTGAAACTAGTCTTGCAGTCAACAGTAAGAGAGAACTCATTAGTGTATTTCTCATCAAGCACATTGAAGAAAAGGAGTATGTTGGACTGATCCATCTCAAAAGCGAATCTGAATGCAGGATAGAATACACAATGGTTTTTTAGGAAATCCTTCCAAGCAACTGCAGGATCAAAAATTGTGAATGAATCCTCTACCTATAAAAAATATGCACACAGGTTCATTCGTCCAAAATGTTTCTGTGGAAATCAACAAAAGTGACAGCAAGCACAAGATGTGGAGCAGATTACATGAGTCCTTCATTTGTTTGGCTAAATACTGCTGTAATTAAAAAAAAACTGTCCTTGACAGTTGCAAAGTGTGTAAGTTCAATGAGTACAGATTCAGAAAATGACAGTGCTTCTGAATTGCCTGACATACTATTTGAGAAACTAACTATCGGATTCTCCAAAACTGCTTACTGCAAGTCTACCTTCAGCAGCCTAAAGAGATTTACAAAGCCTCACACAAAACTAGCACAATCAAGAATCTGTTTATCTTGCAAGGTTAACCTAGAAATAAGGCACACCCTTGAACTATGGTTCTCAATCATACTGCACAAACTTGCAAAAGGTCGAATGGTGGCCAATCTCAGGCCTAAAAAGTGTCTAGTCTACCTCAAATTACCCAGGGAAGATAAGTATTTCAAAAATTTAAGTAACGGGTTGAGGAAGCCATTTCACAGTTACAGTGCAGCATCTATGCAAGTATGGTCTCAAGAGTTTGGAATTGAGATGATGCAAAAATTTACTACGCGACCTGAGAGAAGTATATAAAATTATGAGAGGCATTGATAAGGTGGATAGTGGGAGAATTTTTTCCAGGGTGGGAATGTCAAATACTAGGTTTAAGGTGAGAGGGAAAAAGTTTAAAGGAGATGTGAGAGGAACGCTTTTTAACTCAGATTGATGCCTGGAATGCACTGCCCAGGAGGTGGTAGAAGCAGAGAGAACAGAAAATGTGTAAGAGTCACTTAGACAGACATGAACAAGCAGGGAATATAGGGATATGGACCACTTGCAGGCAGTTGGATTTAGTTTAGAATGGCATCATGGTTGGCACAGATACAATAAGCCAAAAGGCCTATTTTATGTTCTATATATCGAAGATCATAGAATCATAGAATCCTTACAATGTGGAAAGAGGTACTTCGGCCCAACGGTCCACACCGACCCTCAGAGCATCTCACCCAGGCCCAAAACTAGACCCAGACCCATCTCCCTATAACCCACCCAATCTACACATCCCTGAACACTACAGGAAATTTAGCACAGCCAATCCACCTAGCTTGCACAACTATGGGCTGTGGGGGGACACCGGAGCACCTACAGGAAACCCACACAGTCATGGGGAGAATGTCTGTGTGGAGTTTGCACAGTCACCCAAGGATGGAATCAAACCCAGGTCCGTGGCTCTGTGAGGCAGCAATGCTAACTGAGCCACCGTACCGCTCAAATATTCAACCTGCATTGATATTTGAAAATTAATGCCTTCCTTCTGTTAGAGAACATTAATGTAAAGGCTACGAAGAGGGTAGGTAGAGAAAATATCAATACATTTGTTTAAAAAGCATGAAATCTGCCAAATTGTTGATTTGAATAACAAAAAAAGATATAAAACAACCAAGTACTTCGAATTCAAACTTTAAAAATGCAAACTTTACCAATTCTATAGTTGTCATGGCTTGGAAATCAGTATTATGAATTTTGTTTTAAATGGCAAGATTAGCCTTACAATTGGAGAAAGAAGAACCAGAAATGTAAGTCAGACAGGTGACAGCCACATTGTCACCTCAATTATAAACTCAATTGTGAGTGGTCCACAGAAAACCAAGAGATTCTCCGCAAATGAAAACTTCATCCAGTTTGGAAAGGATAATAATTAACATACATTTTTGTTCTACTAACATTTTATATTACATGTAAATAGTCGCAGCCATGAACAAAACATTAGAAACAACCCGCAGAAGGATTTTCTTTCAAAGTTCATTACACGACAATTTGACTTTATGCAATTAAAACATTAATTTCCAGTGTGTTGAACATGATATCCTTGTTTGAACCCCATCCACACCTGCGCTCTCCCCCACCCAGAACACATCAACCATCAGCACAGTCACAGATTTTGTTATTTATGAAGACAGGCAATTACAATTGTTAGATTCAAAATAAGTGAAACAAGGGCAAAATCATAAGCCCTTCATGTTCACAAGACAGCTTTATAGGTCAGACTGAAGAACACAGAAAACTGATAATAGATCAACTTATTTTTCATCAGTTTTCATCTAATGCACTTGAGATGGTTATATGGCAATATTAACACAGACTAGGGGAAGGTCAATCAATCAGAACTGAACAGCATCCGAGGCCTTTGAGGATTATATCCTATATGTTTGAACATCTACACCCACCACTTACACTTCTTTGTAGGGATACAATATGCTGGAATTACTGTTTGTAATTTTTAAATAAAACAATGTATGGCCAAAATATATTGGACAACTTTATGTCACAAATCCTAATCCTCTCATATTTTCAAAACACAAGCAAATACATTTTATAAAAACACTCAATTGAGAAAATTTATGTTGTCCACTTAACTTCCTTATCCATGAAAAAGAAAGTCAATAATTTGGAAACAATAACAAGATGAGTTGTGCGACAGCTGTGATCCGAAGTGAAACATTAATATTTTGCATGATTTCAAACATTCATTCTTCAATAAATAGGTTTTAGTATTGAAAAAAGTTACCACAGCTCTAAAGTTGGATTTCAGAGAAATGAAAATTTGTGTGCAACAAAGAATGCAGGAATATTATTATCAAAGTAACAGAAAATGTTTATTAAAATTCCTGGAACAATCACAACAAAGGATTCAAGGGAGTTGGATTTTCTATGCAGGACAAAAATTCCACTCACAATGATTTTAGAGGACTAGGGCAGATCTGTGGCAGATCATATGCCAAAACGGCCTAATTTCTTAACTTGTGCCAGAAGTTGCATTCTGATCATAAATATGCAAAAACCCAAAATACAATTAATAACAGTCTTCATAAAACTGATTTTTATAATAGGCATTATTTGCTCTCAGTTTTTTTTTGAAGCAATAAGAACAGCTGTAATTAATTAATTTCTGCGATCATTTTAGTGCAATGAACTGTTTCGTGGTGTCACAGTAGGTCGAAACTAAACTTAAATTGGATATGGTCAAAAACAATAAGCACTTTTCACATTTCTAAAATAGTATTTGATGATTAGAATTACCTTTGTATTATTGATAGTTACAAAGGATGTTGTGTACATGAGAAAGTGCTTGTAATTCAATGGCGGATATACTTGCATAATAGCAGAGTATGATACAAAAGCAATACAGTATTTAAAAAGGTCCAAATTTCTGATACTAGACTAACATGGGTAAGATATGCTTTTGGAGAACAAACTCAGATCTGGGCAAACTCTTAAGGAATATGGGAGGTTACAAATAAAGAAAAAAATGCAGTCTGTATTTTGCAACTGATTATTGAAGGATTTGATCCTATGTGCCAGTACTGAAATACGTTTTCTTCATTATGGACCGGTTTCCAATAACAATTAATTGCGATAGCAGACTTATGCAAGTACTCATTTGCAAGAATCCATTGTTGTAAATGTCTTAAAATACTGAGCGTTAAATAAGTGAGAGCAGATTAGCGTGAGAAAAAATATACTGATCTAGCACTTGGAAGTAGGAATTATTCAAATTGCCACTAGATACTGCAATAGAGGACTAGGAATTTGTGCAGAAGAATACTTTGGAGCAATGTATGGTCTTTCTCATTGGTAATTATTTTGTGATTACAAAGTAGATAAAATTTCACTGTTTTAATCTGATCCATTAGAGGGGTAATGCTGTGAGCTATGTAAATGGTAACATAGATAACATCATGCTTCAGATACTTATAGTGATTTTCTTAGCAGAATTCAAAGAACCACCAATTTCTTTTACAAGAGACAGAATTTCGACTTTCTTGACTTACTTCATTTAATTCAACTGTTTTATTTTGGCAATAGTAAACAGCTGCAGAGCATTAATATATTCTGCTTGCCTATCTCTGACTGGAATAACATGAATTAGACTACAATATTCAATACTTGGTACCAATAAATTGCATTGATGTGCAGAATAGGTAGTTTCACACCTGTTGCCGTTAATGAGGTACACCCATAGGTACTTTTTGTACTATAGGGATGTTAAAAGCAGAAACACAAACGTGCATTCGGATAACATACCTTTCTTTGCCTTCTTCTGAAGCTTCAATGTATCAGACGATTTCTTTTTGATTTCTTGTCGAGCTTTCTTATATTCTTAAAAGGAAAGAAAACACCTGTCAAGATCTATATTATTATCAGTTGCATCTCCTACTACAGATTTCTGTCGTTCTCTCCTCTTTGTGGGAAGCTAGGGAAGTGATTGCTGGGATCCAACACAGCCCACTTCTACAGGCTCAGAGGTACACAAACTGAGGGTCCCTCTCAGACCCATTGTCTCACTACCAGGCACACCGAAGAACTATAACAGAACTTGAAATACTTAGTTGACAACACAACCTACTCCATCCATTCCTCCCAAGAATTCCTCAACATCATCAATGATACCAGGACTGAAGAGGAAGACTTGACGATATCCTTTGATCAACTATTTATATCCATAAACATTGACCTAGCCAAAGAGACAATTGCCACATTACTGGGCGAATCAAGTAGACAGGCACTCCAGGACATCAACATCATCAATAAGGACACCACCATGAAACTACTAGATCTATGCCTCACAACCCACTTCACTTTCAATGACGGCATATACAGACTGGAAGGTCACTAATACGGTGCAATTATTTAAGAAAGGTCGTAAGGAAAGGCCAAGGAACTATAGACTGATGAGCCTTATGTGAGTGGTGGGCAAGTTATTGCAGGGGTTTCTGAAGAACAGGATTTACACGTATTGGGAAAGGCAAGGACTCATTAGGGATAGTAAACATGGCTTTGTGTGTGCTAAGCTGTCTCTCACTAATTTGATTGAATTTTTTGCATAAACTAATGAAGAAAATTCATGAAGGCAGAATGGACGATGTTGTCTATACGGATTTCAGCAAGTCCTTCAACAAGGTTCTGCGGGGGATACTAGTTACCAAGATTAGATCACGTGGAATCTGGGGAGAGCTAACCATTTGGATACAAAGTTAGCTTGAAGGCAGGAAACAGGGTGATGGTGAAGGGTTGTTTTTCAGACTGAAGGCCTGTGAACAGAGGTGTGCCTCAAGGATTAGTGCTAAGTATGCTGGTTTTTGTCATTTATATAAATTATTTGGACGTGAATGCAGGAGGTCAGATTAGTAAGTTTGCAGATGACACCAAAATTGGTGGTGTAGTGGACAGTGACGCAAGTTATCTCAGAGTATAATGGGCCTCAATTGAGCAGGACTTAAACACTTAATGGTAGAGTCCTGGGGACTGTTGCCGACCAACGAGACCATGGGGTGCAGGTAGAGAGGGTAAAGAAGAGAGTGTTTGTTATGCTTGCCTTTATTGGTCAATGCACTGAGTACATAAAGACATAAGAACATAAGAACTAGGAGCAGGAGTAGGCCATCTGGCTCCTCGAGCCTGTCCTACTGTTCAATTAGATCATGGCTGATCTTTTTGAGACTCAGCTCCACCTACCCGCCCACTCACTTTAACCCTTAATTATTTTACTGTTCAAAAGTTTATCTAGCCTTGCCTTAAAAACATTCAGTGGGGTAGCTTCAACCACCTCACTGGGCAGGAAATTCCACAGGTTCACAACCCTTTGGGTGAAGAAGTTCCTGCTGACCTCAGTACTACATCTGCTTCCCTTTATTTTGAGGCTATGTCCCCTAGTCCTAGTTTCACCTGCTATCAGAAACAACCTCCCTGCCTCCACCTTATCTATTCCCTTCATAATCTTCTATGTTTCTTTCAGATCTCCCCTCATTCTACTGAATTCCGATGAGTATGATCCCAGCCTACTCAGTCTCCCCTCATAATCCAACCTTCTCAACTCTGGAATCAACCGAATGAACCTCCTCTGCACCCCCTCCAGTGCTAGTATATCCCTTCTCAAGTAAGGAGACCAAGACTGCACACAGTACTCCACGTGTGTCCTCATCAGGACCCTACATAGCAGCAGGATAGCCTCCCCGTTTTTAAATTCCATCCCTCTAGCAATGATAGACAAAATTCCATTTGCCTTTTTGATTAGGTGCTGCACCTGCAATCCGACTTTTAGCAACTCATGCACAAGGGCACCCAAGTCACTCTGCACAGCAGCATGCTGCAGTTTTTTTTAACCATTTAAAACATAGTCCATTTTGCTATTATTCCTTCCAAAGTGGATGACCTCACACTTATCAATGTTGTACTCCATCTGCCAGACCTTTGCCCGCTCACTCAGACTATCTATATCCCTCTGCAGACTTTCAGTGTCTTCTGCACACTTTGCTCTACCACTCCTCTTAGTGTCATCTGCAAATGTTGACACATCACACTTAGTCCCCAACTATAAATCTACTGTGTAAATTATAAACAGTTTGGGTCCCAATACTGATCCTTGAGGCACACCACTAGCCACTAACCGCCAACCAAAAAAACACTCACTTACCCTTAACTCTTTGCTTTCTACAAGTCAACTAATCCTCTATCCATGTCAATACATTACCTGTAATACTGTGTAACTTCATCCTAAGTAACAGCCTTTGGTGTGGCACCTTGTCAAATGCGTTCTGGAAATCCAGATACACCACATCCACAGGTTCCCCATTGTCCACCTTGCAAGTAATGTCCTCAAAGAATTCCATCAAGTTAGTTAAACATGACCTACCCTTCATGAACCCATGCTTGGTTTTCCCAATGGGACAATTTATATCCAGATGTCTTGCTATTTCTTCCTTAATGATAGATTCAAGCATTTTTTCCCCAACACCGAAGTTAAGCTAACTGGCCTAAAGTTACCTCTTTTTGTCTACTTCCTTTTTCAAACAGTTGCATCACATTGGCTGAATAAAGGAGTTGGAAGGTCATGTGGTGGCTGTACATGACATAGTTAGGCCATTTTTTGAATAATGCATTCAATTCTGGCCTCTGCGCTAATAGGAAGGATGTTGTTATACTTGAAAGTGTGCAGAAAAGATTTACAAGGATGTTGCCAGGTTTGGACGGTTTGAGCTGGAGGGAGAGGCTGAATAGGCTGGGGTTATATTCCCCAGAGCGTTGGAGGCTAAGGGGCGACCGTACAGAGGCTTATAAAATCATGAGGGAATTGACAGGGTGAATAGCCAAAGTCATTTTCCCAAGATAGGGGAATCTGGATGGGTAAATAAGGACATGTTTAGAGGGATTCAGGTCAAATGCTGGCAAATGAGACTAGATTAAGTAATTGCCGAAGTACAAAGGGATCTGGGAGTGCTAGTCCAGGATTCTCTAAAGGTTAACTTGCAGGTTGAGTCCATGATTAAGAAAGCGCATGTAGTGTTGTCACTTATCTCAAAACAGTTGGAATATAAAAGCAGCGATGTGCTTCTGAGATTTTATAAAGCTCTAGTTAGGCCCCATTTAGAATACCGTGTCCAATTCTGGGCCCCACACCTCAGGAAGGACAAAGTGGCACTGGAGCGTGTCTAGCGGAGATTCACACGGATGATCCCTGGAATGGGAGGCCTAACATATGATGAACGGCTGAGGATCCTGGGACTGTATTCATTAGAGTGCAGAAGGTTGAGGGGAAATCTAATAGAAACTTACAAGATAATGCACGGCTTAGTAAGGGTGGATGATAGGAAGTTGTTTCCGTTAGGTGGGGAGACTAGGGCCCGTGGGCACAACCTTAGAATTAGAGGGGGTCAATTTAGAACGGAAACGAGGAGACATTTCTTCAGCCACAGAGTGGTCGGCCTGTGGAATTCATTGCCACGGAGCGCAGTCGAGGCCGGGACGTTAAATCTCTTCATGGCAGAGATTGATACATTCTTGATCTCGCAAGGAATTATGGGCGACGGGGAGAGTGCAGGGAAGTGGAGGTGAAGTGCCCATCAGCCATGATTTAAATGGCAGAGTGGACTCGATGGGCCAAATAGTCTTACTTCCACTTCTAGGTCTTATGGTCTTATGATCCACCTTCCCTCCTCTCCCTATTTATTTCAGAACTCCCACCCCATCCCCCTTCCCTGATGAAGGGTTTTGGCCCGAAACATCAGCTTTCGTGCTCCTAAGATGCTGCTTGGCCTGCTGTGTTCATCCAGCTCCACATTTTGTTATCTCACATTAAGATAATTGATGTGATCAATCAAACTTTTGATTAACCTGAAATAAGGGCTGGCTCACAAAGTGAATTACTCATTTTTTAGCTTATTATGATGAAAGCAAGATTAGAATTTAAAGAAATACAGCATTTCGCATTTGTTTGATTGGAGGCATTTTCAGGCTTTTGCAAGTAGAAGTCCTTGCTTCAGTGTACCTTTTGCATGATCCTTGTCCAGCTGGTTGGCCACTTTCTTCCATTCTTCCATTTGATCCTGAAGTGGATTTATCAGGCAATCGATCAGAGCTCTAAGTTAACCAAATAATGTTAAGATCAGTACAGACAATTTATTTTGAATGTAGAAAGATACCTGCACAATGCAAGTGGATTTAAATGGAAATTATTTAACGTGAATGCTGACATATGCTAATTTATGTTTTCAAAATTAATTTTCAAATTAATTTTAACTTGCAGCATAAAAAGGTCACTCAATATTGATCAGCAAAGATTTCTTTTGAATGTTTTAATGTCCTGCTTATATAACAGTTCTCCAAACAAAGCCACTAATTAATGAAGGGTGAAGTAACTCAATTCAGTGCCTGAACAGAAATTGAAAACTATAATCTGATGTCATTTGGCAAACTGAAAATAAATAAATGTGGAAAATGAAGTAGGTCAGCTGAAAAAGCTGAAAAATAGGCCCAAATAAACGTCTGTCTAATTTAGCCAGATCATCTTCAAAACTATAATAAGTCTAAACAGATGTTGAACCAATGAAAACAAATAATCCATCAATAACTATGGAATACAATGCCTTCTTTGTTAAACATTTACAAGAGCAAAATAACTTACACTGAGAATTGACGAAGTTTAGACTCTATACTTCTGTGCCTCATACACATTCTGGTTAATGCTGAACCAATTTCTCTTGTTGCACCTAATGAGGGAGGAAAAGGCTATCATTAAAAAATCTTCATAGCTATCCAGTCACTTTAATATCTGTACCAATCTTTCTAAGTTTAACTTTCAAAATATCTATCTTCAGGACAAACTCAAAACAGAATTACAGATTGTTCAACATCACATTTTTCCAGTTTCACTTTTCCAAAACAAAATCCAGTTTACTCGTTATAACTAAAAGCCAATTTAAAATTTTGTTCAGTTGCTTACTTTGGTTTCTTTTCAAGGAAAACAATTTTAAAATCAACTAGCTCTAAAATGAAAATGAAGTGTGAGGAGCATAGACACACACTAGAAAACAACAAGGGATGCCTCTTTCACATAATGTTAAAATATTCTTTATTTACAATTAAACATGAATTAAAGATAACATCCAAAGGCCAAAATATGTTAAATTTGCTTGTTAACATTTTGGGTCTCTTTTCATTTATGTACTGTCCTGCCTAAATGCGTAGCCAAAACATTTCTCAGCACAATAGGCTCCCCATATACTAATTTCTATTGCTTTCATCAAAAATGCTCCAATATATAACAAGATTGTGTGGTGTATAAAAAAGCAACATCCGAAGAAGTGGCTTTCACTATTATTGATCCTTCTTTTTGGTTGCTATGAAATACACAAATCGAGAGATTCCAGGAACCAGTGCTGGCACGGATCTTGTGCTTCATGAAATCATTTTTTTTTCCATGAATATAAATGCACCAAGGACAATTCACTAATTGATGCACCAAGGAAATTATTATTAGTACATTTATAGTGCAGCTGCTCAACTTGAACTGGATGGTTATATGCATGTGCACCACTGAACTCAAAGTAAGTAAAACTTAACTTCAGCAGGCAACAGTAAGTGTCACCGTCAGCGACTGAAAACAAGACAGCTGAAAATTTAAACAGACGAGAATGATAAACATTCTGCTAGATAAGCGAGCTAAGATGTCTACCAGTTATAATCATCTGAAAATGCTCGATCTTGTCTGATCTCCGAAGTTAAGCAAACTCAGGCTTGGTTAGCACTTGGATGAGAGGCTGCCTATTCTTGCTGCACACTGGTACAGTCCTTACCTCTGAGCCAGGAGGCCCAGATACAAGTACCAACTGCTTCAGATGTGTTTCATAGCTGCCCTGAACAGGAAGCCTGATTTCAAGTTTCACCTTCTCCAGAGATTAGTAATAACATCTCAAAGCAGGTTAATGAGAAAATATCTAGCAGACCTCAGGACATGAAATCAAGACAGATAAACAGAATCAAGATACAGATCAGATTATGATTTATTCAATTAAACAGGCTTGAGAGGCTGCGTGATCTACTCTGAATCCAGTGATTCTAAAACCTCAAAGAATACTAACTATGTTTTAAAAATGTTCATGAGGTAAAAGGCACCCTGCCCACCTTTTAACCTAATTAAACACTGTATAAACTCAAACGTTGTGTGAAATCCAAGCCATTATGAGCCTTGTACCTCCAACGAATTTTATATGGTGGACGCAGGACTTGGTTACAAAGTCTGTGGTACAAACGTGCCCTTTTGGTTTGGGAAACCACTGAATACTATTGCACTCAATTACTGCCAGTTAGTGAGAACTGTCCTGTTAAATATTCAGATGCAGAATAGCTTTTTGACAAAATCCTAGCTGTTTTCACGAAGCACTCTGAAGTTCAATGTCATCTTGACCACACCGCAATAACTTGAACTCTTCCTCTGGGTGGTTATTCAGTTACAAAGAGCAAACAAGCATGTTTAATCTCGTCCTTGTCCACAAATTCCCAGGACAATTTCTGACCTCAAAATCAGGTCTAAAGGACAATGAAGGACCCCATTTCGCTCTAGCTGAGATTCACTAACTTACTGCAGTGAGAGGGAACCCACAGAGATCTTTCAATTGAGATGGCTTAGTACCACAGAATGCATTTACACAATATACCATCAATAAAATGAACATACACACAGAAGGAAAACATGTGTACATCCTTACCTAGCAGACATAGTACAAGTTGAATGAGTTCCGCACAGTATAGTCAACAGATGGTGCTATATTTACTAATAACACCAATCCACCTAACTTTATCATTTCAATTCACAGACTATTCATTTCTTTTATAAATAACAAGTCTTATCTGGCTGCTGCATTCAATGATTTCTGTTAGAGATAATCTGGAGTTAAAGTAACAGCAACTCAATCCATAAAACACCAATGAAAACATAGTTATAAAACTTCAATGTGATGTCTATCAAAGAACTCTAAGCAGCATTCACCTCTGGAAACACTGGCCAGTACAGACTAAAAATCAAAACAAACACCTGAAATGTACTAATATTATAACAGAACTAGGACAAAGCCTAAGCAGCTGTTACTACTTTTTAAATAAAAAAAATTCTAGATTCATTTTCCACTAATCTGCTTTTACAACACCATTCTTCAATATTACTTATCAAAATTTTGTACTGCTTACTGTTAAACAGTGGACATCTTTTCCATATCTTGACTGGAACAATATCCTTTAAGCATTTAAAAGGTAACTAATAATTAAAAAAGGTTTATCAAACTGAAATAACCAAAAACATCCGTGAGCAAAGGACATTGTCTAGAAAGGGCAGGAACAATTAAGGCCTAACACCTTAACATACAAAGATAAACTTGTGAAATGACATAATATTTTACTGATTGTAATTTATTTGTCCACGTATTCATTTATGGCTGTTGGCATTGTAGCCAAGGCTAGTGTTGCCTATCCCAAACTGTTCTTGAAACAGTGATAAACTGTCTTCTTAAAGTGCTGCAATTTGTTGTTGCACAGGTATAATTTTCCCATTATTTCTGCTGGGAAGATCTATTGGACAGCTTTCCCAATTTTGACACAAATTCTCAGATCTTTGTGGAAGGCCTTTGCGGGTTTCTGGATCAACAGTGCCTATATGACGTCTGTTGCTTCAGATGTTGAGTATCTTGACTGGTTAACTTCTCCCACTAGCTGGTAATACAAGAGCCAGGACTAAGACTTAAGGCTTTGAGAAAGAGAGGCAGAAGGAGTGAGAGGAAGAACATTTTTTTGAAAAGCACAAGAGGTGATAATGCCAGTAACAACTTGTAGCCTGTTTTGCACGAGATGAAGAAACTGGAACAGTTATTTCAGAAGGTATACAAACTTACATGATTACAAGGATTGAGTGGAAGGGGTCAAACTAACTGGATCCCTCCACATGGAACCAGTATGGACGTGTTGGGCTAAATGGCTCTTCTGTGCCTAAAATGACATCAATTTATTTTTAAAAAATTCACTCTCAGGTGGAGGGCAATCCTTGCAAGGCCAATATTCAGTGTGTATCCCTGGGTGTCCCAAGGACATAACAGAGCATAAAAAATGAGCTAAACTTGAGTTTTCTTTTAGAAATGACAATTTCCATTACTGTTTCCTGATTTTCATCTCCGAACACGGAACCTATAAAAGAAAATCTATAAAATATATTCATAATAAAACAGCTAATTTAAAAAAAGTACTGCATACAGCCAGCAGATTTCTTCATTGATTAAAGACATGAATGCATTAACTTTAATGGAGGAACCACAGAACAAAACGTTACATTGATTCCACACTAAGTTAGAATATTCTGTTGGAAGACAAAAATACTTGACAACAAAATATATGGAAGTATTGAGGCCTAAAATCCTTTGCCAGATATGATGGAAAACAATTTAAAACAGGTTGATGCTTTGCATAAGGAAACAGGCATCAGCAGCTGACTGGCGACAGCAGGCAGCAGAATGGTAGAAAAAGATGGCAGCGTGGGCCCAGTAAACAGCAAGGCTGAGTAAACGTTGAAGGAGGCAATGCCTAGCTGCAGCAATGCCAGGATGACACAGATGGGGCTTCACCCAAGCCTGAGGTCTCCTGGAAAGTGAGGAGCAGGTCCTAGGCTTAATCCACTGGTCCAGACTTGCATTCTGAGCTGAGGCTAGGCCTGGGCACCTGACAGCAGAGGCAGCAAGTTTAGTCTCAGCACAGGCCCTTGATGCACCAGTGGCGACTACATCGACCAGGTCAACCCAGTGCGAAATCATGGCGGCAGTGGCATTGTGTGGAGTGACATAATACCAGTCAGTGGCGACTCTTTTTACCACTGGCAGCAGCACAGTGAAGCATGATTTAACAGCATGGATTCGTGGCACTGGGGTGGAGGAGCCTGTATGCAGGCCCATGGCTGAGCTAGAAGAGGGAACTGTTCCAAAGACCACCTAACTTTATTGAGATAAGACTATAAGATGAACTTCACTGTTTTATTATTGTGGCTTTATATTCTGTATTTTGGTCTATTTTCTGTGTTTTAAGGTGGCACCAGAGAGTGGCGACATCAGACAACATTTTTCACTGTATTTGTAATAAATACCTGTGATGATAAATAAATCAAAATCAACTCAAAGAAGCACTTTCAAAGATGACTGTATACAAACAGAATTCTATTTTAGTTTTCTCATTTCCACAAGTGAATAAGATGCCACACATAAAGGTTAATGCACAACGTAAATTCACAAGAATTAGGTAATTTATTAGCTTGTCAGGATAAACAGGAATTCTTCTGGTTAGGAGCATGTGACTGGTGAGGGGGCCACAAAGTTCCCCAACTCCAGGGCTCCCCAATTTACCAACACCCGACTTACAAATGCTCATACTTCCAAAGGTGATCCCATTTAAGGATGTAATTTTAAAGATCTGACATGTGAATATTTCCTGTACTTATGACAAATTAATTTATCTTACCTTGCATTACGTTCTGACTTGTGTACATGTTGACTTATGAATGGAAGCCATTGGCAACCCAGGGTCTACATGTATTTACAATTTATATTAATGACTTGGATGCAGTAACAAAATGTACTATCGCCAAGTTTGCAGAGGACAGGAAAACAGATTGAAAGATAAGTTGAAATAAAGGGTGAGAAATTTACATATGGATGGGTTAAGCAAACAGGCCAAAATTTGGCAGGTCGGGTGCTAAAGAACACAGCTGCTCGTCTGGGTCTGCGGCATGTGGCTAGGGAGCAAACAAGAGGGAAAAACCTACTTGACCTCGTCCTTCCCATTATGTCAACTGCAGTTGCAACTGTCCATGACTGTTTCAGTAAGACTGACCACTGCACAGTCCTTGTGGAGACGAAGTCCTGCCTTCATACTGAAAATAGCTTCCATCGTGTTGTGTGGCAGTATCACCGTGTTAAATGGGGCAGTATTTGCACAGACCGAGTAATTCAAGACTGGGCAATCATGAGGCACTGTGGGCCATTAGCAGCAACAGAACTGTAGTCCAGCACAATCTGTAACCTCATGGCCCAGCATATCCCCCACTCAACCATTACCATCAAGCCTGGGGGCCAAACCTGGTTCAATGGACAGTGCAGATGGCATGCCAGAATCAGCACCAGGCGTATGTGAAGATGAAGTATCAATCTGGTGAAGCCACCAAATAGGACGAGTTGCATGCCAAAGAGCGAAAGCAGAAAGTGGTGGGCAGAGCTAAGCAATCCCACAACCAACGGATCAGATCTAAGCTCTTTTTACATCCAATCGTAAATGGTGGTGGAACATTTCCACTGGAGGAGATGGCTCCACAAATATCCCCATCCCTCAATGATGGAAGAACCCAGCACATCAGTGAAGTATTTGCGGCAATTTTCAGCCAGAAGTGCCAAGTGGATAATCCATCTTGGCATCCTTCAGCTGTCTTCAGCATTACAGGTACTAGTCTTTAGCCAATTCAATTCACTCCACGTGATATCAAGAAACGGTTGGAGACACTGGATACTGCAAAGGTTACGGGCCCCGACAACATTCCAACAATAGTAGAAGGACAAGGGCAGCAGACTCTTTGGAGGATAGAGGAATGACAGGAGATCTAATTGAGGTATATGAATTGCTAAAGGGGATTGACAAAGCAGATACATGGAGGATCCTCTTGTAGGGCAATTGTGGATGACAGGTCATCATCTTAGGAAAAGGGGTAGCTGACTTAAAATGGACATGAGGAGAAATTCCTTCTCTCAAAAGGAAATCAGTGAAATTCACTACCCTAGAGAGTGGTGGACAGCAAGACATAAAGTAAATTTAAGGAGATAATTTTAAAATTATTAATGGGTAGAAGTATTATGGAGAGTTTGCAGAAATGTGGAGTTGAGGCAGAGATGAGATCAGCCATGATAATATCGAATGGCAGAGCACATTTGAGGGGCTGAACTGCCTACTCCTAGTGTATACACTCCTACATTCTATTACAGAACAGTTCTAAAATTGCTCAACTAGGCAATGAGGCAATCTTGGAAACATAAATCATCAAATCATCATCTCCAATTGTCAAGTTGATAACAATTGTGAAAACAATACTGTAATAATTTATATATTACACAACAGTCTACAGAAAGGCCAAATACTGTGGATGCTCAAAATCTGGAATATAAACAGAAAATGCCAGAAATAACAAACAAACCAGGATGCAACTATACAGAAAGTAACAAGTATAACAACCAGGCACGTGACCTCAGAAGCGGAAAAGGTACATTTGTGATAAATTTTATGCAATCAGGCTGTTTAGGCAGGAACGAGTGGCTAGATCTTTTCCTCGACCATCATTTAAATGTTCTGAACAGATGACTGCAAAGCATTTAATGATTGCAAACAAATATTCCTGCTCTGCAAGCAGTGATTTACATTTTGCTTTCCTTGACAATGAAGACTGTTTAACTTTAAAGAAAATTGCACTTCCTGCAAGCTTGGAGTGAACAGCCTGAAAATAAGTTGAGAATCAGGGCTGTACCCCAATGCTGACAAAATCAATCTCCACATGGATAGTCCCTAAGAACTGTGGCATTCTTCTAAACTTTTAAGCATTCTTCCAAGAGTGTTTCTATGGAGATGCATTGGCATTCACCCTTCATTCTCAGTTGCACTCACCTCATCTGCCAACAGGTTCAGTGCTCCAAGCTCTCTTGGGCTTGCTGCCTTGGGAGATCACCCACAATCCCTAAGTAGATTGTGAACAGAAGCAACTGACTAAACCCAACAGGAAAATTCAACCCATTAACTCAGTTTCTCTCTCCACAGATGCTAGCAGACCTGTTGTACTTATGCAGAAAGTAACAAGTGTCACAATAGCGTTATCATCACTGACTTCTCACTATCAATATCCTGGGGGTTATTATTGACTAGAAACTCAATTGGGCTTATAAATAGTGGCTACACCAGCAAGTCAGAGGCTGGAAGTAGTGCATCAACTAAGTCATCTCTTGATTTCCCAGAGCTTGTCCACCATTACAAGACACAAGTTAGGAGTGTGATGCGATATTCCCCATTTGCCTGAATGAGTGCAGCTCCGACAACACTCAAGTAGCTTTACACAATCTAGGACAAAGCAGCCCGTTTGACTGGCACTACATCCAGAAGCATCCACTCCCTCCACCCAACACTCAGTGTTAGCAGTGCAGAAATTCATGTAACGGTCTGTAGACATCACCTTCCAGACCTACAAGCACATCCATCTAGAAACACGAAGGCAGCGAATACAAAGGAGGGTTGTCATTTGCAAGTTCCACTCCATGCCATACACCATCCTGACTTGGGAGCAGACACTGTTTCTTCATTATCACTGGGTCAAAATTTTGGAATTCCCACCCTAACAGCATCGTGTGTCTACCTCCACATGGACTGCATCAGTTCAAAAAGGAATCTCAACATTATCTCCTGAAGGGCAACAGGATGGGCAATAAATGTTGGCCAGCCAGTGACATCCATGTCCCATCAGTGATTAAAAGAAAATTCCACTTGTGATTGAAGTAATCCAGCTTTTAACCTCCAACTTTGAAATGCAATAACAATTAATTTATACCAAATCATTTTGATGTTATTTAAAAATTTGCAGCCTGTAGTTCAACAACAAACATTAGTTGACAAGGGAAAAGAGCTCTACGTATGGAATGAAACGCACAGAGTCAGTTACGCTACAGCTCATTATCAGTTTGCTTAATTTAGTCTGTCATATAATAAAAATCTACCTAACACCTTTTTCATCTTAAATTTGGAGCGAAAGTGCAAATTAGCTTTTGGTACGTTAATTATTTGGTCATGAAACAGAGTAGTAGCTTGGTTCAAATGGTAACACTTTTAACTCAAGTTGTAAGACTGCTTGTCGAATGCTCAACCTAGCCCAAAATTTGATTAATACAGAGGCATTCTTGGGAAGAGGGGGAGTATCTGAAGGGTGTAGTCTTTCCAATCTTGTTTGAAAATGAGCATCTATTTGCTTTCTCACCCGAAAGTAAAAGAACTCACAATATCAAAGAGAAGCAAGGGAAGCTCGTTCAATATTCTTACCAACTCCAATCAGAGATTCAACTATCATCTGTCTCATTGCTATGGGACCTTACTTCATCGTGCTGATTAAATGTTGCATTTGCCTTTGTCGCAAACATTTTTGTTCATCAGTAGTATGCAGACCTTGCCTCCAAGAAAGAAGATTTATTTAGGAAACCTGAATACATAATCAAGAGGCTGACACTTTCAGTTCAACACTGTAAGAGTGCAACACCTAAAAGAGATAAGACGAAGAAAAAGTTCAAGGTTGTCATGGGTCAGGACTGTAACGTTCATTCAGAGTAATGGAAGGAGGAATGAAGACAATTGTGCATCTTGATATGATTCTTCTGGCAAGAATCCTTCCTTGGTGGCTTGGTTATTAAAGATTAAAGAGGTAGCCCAGGTTGTTGTAACTAAAATAAAGTGTAAGATATTCACACCTGTAAATAGCCACTTGAGAAGCCCTGCTAATAGTCAGTAACTTAAGTGCCATGAAATGTTAAGAATGTCAGGTTATTAAATTTAACGACAGAATAAACTTGGGAAGTTGAAGGAAAGGTTCATCTACAAAGATACCAAGCCCTTATTATTCACATGATTGGCTTTGAGAAGAGAAACAGTCCAAAGGAAATAACAGGTGGCATGTTTTCCTAAAATATCACACTGACACTCAGACATGGTCAATCAGCAGTAATCAAAGACAGCATGAGACACTGCAAACGACAAAGCAAGTCTTACAGGAGAGTGTAAAGTGGGCACGAGTGCAGGTGTGGCAAATGGGTGAGATTTGGGTGAGATGTGACTTAAACAGAGCAAACAGCAAATGGGAGTAGGATAGCACCAGATGGAGAGGAGGTAGCACCAGCAGAGAAGATGTGGAGTGAGCAGAGGGAAATGGTGTGACATGAACAGTTAGAAACAATGAGGAGTTTACAAAGGTGGGTCTGATAGATGGCAGTTTCAGGAAGGTAAAGAACCATAGATATAGACAGGTAGATGGTTGATTGCTAGTAATGGTAGGAGAGGTAACCAGGTGGAGCAGGAGTCTCCTACAGCTTTGGTCATCTCAAACAAGCATATCCTTTTAGATACTGTAAGGGAGTGGGACAGTCTCTTAGGGCAGTAAAGGACTGACAGACAGATTTCTGGTTCTGTGACTAGCTCTACTGTAAATGAGGGATGTGTCAGGTTCCAAGCAATCAAATGTAATAGGGAATTCTTTAGTCTGGGGCACAGACAGATGTTTCTGCAACTGTCAGTAAGATATCAGGATGGTGTGCTGCCTTCCTGCTGGCAGAGTGAAGAATGTCTTGAAGAGGGTGCAGGATATTATGAAAGGGGACAGTGACCAGCAGGAGGTCGTCATGCACGTTGGGGCCAACAACATTACTAGGGAAAGGGACGCAGTTCTGTGGAGATAATATAGGAAACAAGAGAGGTGATTAAAAAGTAGGTCCTTGAAGGTAATAATATCTGGACTACTAGTGATGCCACATGCTAGTGACAGTAGGAATTGGAGTACAGAGCGGATAAATGTTTGGCTGAGGAAATGGAGCAGAAGCAAGGATTCACATTTTTGGACCACTAGGATCTCTTCAGGGGTAGAAATAAGAAATAACCTGTTTAAGAGGGACAGGTTCCACCTGAATTGGATGGGGACCAATATGCCTCCAGGGAACTTTTGTAGTGTTGGCAACAGGAGAAAACCAAAGCAACAGTCAGAAAAGAGAAGCTGACAATGGTAGGGTAGAGATGATGGGAACTGCAGATGCTGGAGATTCCAAGATAATAAAATGTGAGGCTGGACGAACACAGCAGGCCAAGCAGCATCTCAGGAGCACAAAAGCTGACGTTTCGGGCCTAGACCCTTCATCAGAGAGGGGGATAGGGGGAGGGAACTGGAATAAATAGGGAGAGAGGGGGAGGCGGACCGAAGATGGAGAGTAAAGAAGATAGGTGGAGAGAGTGTAGGTGGGGAGGTAGGGAGGGGATAGGTCAGTCCAGGGAAGACGGACAGGTCAAGGAGGTGGGATGAGGTTAGTAGGTAGCGGGGGGTGCGGCTTGGGGTGGGAGGAAGGGATGGGTGAGAGGAAGAACCGGTTAGGGAGGCAGAGACAGGTTGGACTGGTTTTGGGATGCAATGGGTCGGGGGGAAGAGCTGGGCTGGTTGTGTGGTGCAGTGGGGGGAGGGGAGATTTTGAAACTGGTGAAGTCCACATTGATACCATATGGCTGCAGGGTTCCCAGGCGGAATATGAGTTGCTGTTCCTGCAACCTTCGGGTGGCATCATTGTGGCAGTGCAGGAGGCCCATGATGGACATGTCATCAAGAGAATGGGAGGGGGAGTGGAAATGGTTTGCGACTGGGAGGTGCAGTTGTTTTTTGCGAACTGAGCGGAGGTGTTCTGCAAAGCGGTCCCCAAGCCTCCGCTTGGTTTCCCCAATGTAGAGGAAGCCGCACCGGGTACAGTGGATGCAGTATACCACATTGGCAGATGTGCAGGTGAACCTCTGCTTGATGTGGAATGTCATCTTGGGGCCTGGGATGGGGGTGAGGGAGGAGGTGTGGGGACAAGTGTAGCATTTCCTGCGGTTGCAGGGGAAGGTGCCGGGTGTGGTGGGGTTGGAGGGCAGTGTGGAGCGAACAAGGGAGTCACGGAGAGAGTGGTCTCTCCGGAAAGCAGACAGGGGAGGGGATGGAAAAATGTCTTGGGTGGTGGGGTCGGATTGTAAATGGCGGAAGTGTCGGAGGATAATGCGTTGTATCCGGAGGTTGGTAGGGTGGTGTGTGAGAACGAGGGGGATCCTCTTGGGGCGGTTGTGGCGGGGGCGGGGTGTGAGGGATGTGTCGCGGGAAATGCGGGAGACGCGATCAAGGGCGTTCTCGATCACCGTGGGGGGAAAGTTGCGGTCCTTAAAGAACTTGGACATCTGGGATGTGCGGGAGTGGAATGTCTTGTCGTGGGAGCAGATGCGGCGGAGGCGGAGGAATTGGGAATAGGGAATGGAATTTTTGCAGGAGGGTGGGTGGGAGGAGGTGTATTCTAGGTAGCTGTGGGAGTCGGTGGGCTTGAAATGGACATCAGTTACAAGCTGGTTGCCTGAGATGGAGACTGAGAGGTCCAGGAAGGTGAGGGATGTGCTGGAGATGGCCCAGGTGAACTGAAGGTTGGGGTGTAAGGTGTTGGTGAAGTGGATGAACTGTTCGAGCTCCTCTGGGGAGCAAGAGGCGGCGCCGATACAGTCATCAATGTACCGGAGGAAGAGGTGGGGTTTGGGGCCTGTGTAGGTGCGGAAGAGGGACTGTTCCAAATAGGGTAGATATGGGGAGCAAGTCTAACTGCCAAGGAAGACAAGAGGTTGAGAGAGAACTGGATAAAACAGATAAATTAAATAGGATTTACTTCAATGTAAGTGGCTTGACAGGTAAGAGAGATGAACTTAGGGCATGGTTGGGACGAAGTGACTAGGATATCGCAACTATTACAGAAATGTGGCACAGGGGACTTGGGAAAATAAGCAGTGACGTCTTGAAAGAAGTTCATATTACAAAAGAGGTGGTGCTGGAGATCTTAAAACACAAAAGGTAGATAAATCACAGGGATCTGATCAGGTATTTCTCAGAACTGTGCGCGAAGCCAGGGAAGAGATTGTGAGCCCCTGGCTGAGATGTTTGTATCATTGCTAACCACAGGTGAGGTGCCGTATGACTGGAGTTTGGCTAATGTGTGTCATTATGTAAGACTACAAAGAGAAGCCCGGAAACTACAGACCAGTGAGTATGATATCCATGGTTGCCAAGTTATTGGAGGGGATTCTGAAGGTCAGGATTTACATGTGTTTGGAAAGACAAGGGCTGATTAGGGATAGTCAGTGTGGCTTTTTGCATGGAAAATTGTGTCTCTTTAATTTGCCTGAGTTTTTGAGAAGAAGTGATAAAGACGACTGACAAAGGCAGAGTGTTGGATGTTGTCTCATGGATTTCAGCAGAGTGTTCTACAAGGTTCCCACAAGTTACTGAGTTTAGATCACATGGGATCCGGGGGAGAAAGATAACTGGATACAAAACTGGCTTGAACGTAGGAGACAGAGGGTGCAGGGTTGTTTTTCAGACTGGAGGCAAACTGGATGTATGCCACAAGGATTGGTTCTGGATCCACTGCTCTTTGTCATTTATATAAATGATTTGAATGTGAATACAGGAGGTTTGATTAGTAAGTTGGCAGATGACACCAAAATTAATGATGCAGTGGACACTGAAGAAGGCTATCTTAGACTCCAATGGGACCTTGATCAGATGGGCCACTGGGACAAGGAGTGGCAGATAGAGTTTAATTTAGATAAATGTGAGGTGAAGGAAACTAGGGTAGGGCTTATATAGTTAATGGCAGGGCCCTGGGGAGTGTTGACGAACTGAGACCTAGGGGTACAGGAGCAGAGTTCCTTCAAAGTGGAGTTACAGGTAGACAGGATGGTGAATGAAGGTGGTGTTTGGCATGCTTGCCTTCATTGGTCAAAACATTTGAGTATAGGAGTTGGGATGTCATCTTGCAGTTGCAACTGTACTTTTGGAATGCTGCGTACAATTGTGGTTGCTCTTCTATAAAAAGAATGTTGTTAAACTTGAGAGGATGCAGAAAAGATTTAAAAGGATGCTGCCGAGACTGTAAGGTTTAGGCCATATGGAGAGGCTGAAAAGGTTCTCTGCCACAGAGACTGAGGGGTGACGTTATAGAGGTTTATAAAATCACAAGGGGTATGGATACAGTGACATAGTCAAGGTCTTTTTTCTAAGGTGGGGAGTCCAAAACTAGGGGCCACAGGTTTAAGAGGAGAATGATTTGAAAAGGAACTGAAGGGCAACTTTTTCACACAGAGGGTGGGGCGTGTATGGGATAAGCTGTCAGAGGTGGTGTTGGAAGTGAATACAATTACAAAATTTAAAGGCATCTGGATGGTTATATGAACAGAAATGGTTTAAAGGGATATGGGCTTAAGGCTGGCAAATGGGACTAGGTCAGATTGGGATATCTGGTCAGCGTGGACGAGTTGGACAAAAGGGTCTGCTTCTGTGCTGGTTGACTCAACTAACTGAGAAGGAGCAGGGTGCACAAAAAGGGAATGGAATGAAGAACACTGACAGAGAAAGAGGAGCAAGAAGAGACAGTGCTGAGGGTTTCAACAAAGTTGCAAGATTCACACAGCATAAGTTACATGGCAGAACCGCCAATCTTCAAATAAACTGGTCACATCCTGATTATCTGGGTATTCCTGTTCCTTCCCACAGTCCAAAGATGTGCAGATTGGGTGGATTGGCTATGCTAAATTGCCCCATAATGCATAGGGTTGTGCAGACTAGGTGGGTCAGCCATGGAAAATGTGGGATTACAGTGTTAGGGAAGGGAGTGGGATGCTCTTTGGAGGGTCAGTGCAGACTTGATGGGCCAAATAGCCTCTACGTGTACTCAACAGATTCAAACATCCTTTGTTTCATGCCCTTCATCCAATATTACGTGAGCTATAACTTCACTCACAAGTACATGTGCAGCACTTCATCAAACGCTTTTGGAAGTCCATAAACACAATATCAGTGGTTTTATTAACCCTCTTTTGATGTCTCTGCAAAAAACCTGCAGCAAGTTAATTAAATGCCCATTTGCCCTAAATGAATCCAGGCTGGTTTTCCTTGACTAAAATTTGGATTTTCCCAAGTGACTACTGATTTTCAGCATGACTTAGGCAGCATATTCTTTGCTACGAGAAACATTAATTTCACATCTCAGCTATGTGCTATGCCTCCAAGCATAATTCTCATTTTTGGTTCCCAACTGGCCCACTCATCCTTTAAGCAACCTTTTACAATTTTTTGCATCAGAACATTGGGGCTCCTTTTATGTTTGTTGCTAATCTCTTTTTCACATTTTCTCTAACTTGCTTCAACACTTCCTTGCCAAACTTTCTTTATGTAGTCTGGTTCTGCATTATACTGCCCATCCAACATACATCATTAGTGAAGCTTCTCTTCTTTATCTTAGGTCATCTCCATCTCTTTTGTCATTTGTGTGCCCTTTCTTGCCCCTTCAGAGGATTAAAAATTATACTTAAACTCTCATTTCTATAAGACAGCCCATAGCTCAATTACTGTTCTTTTTCTTCCCGTGCAACCTTGGATTCTGATTTTTCTGAACCAGATCCATTCATACCCCACTACAGTTGGGTGTCGCCTCGTTAATTATTCTTACACTGGATTGCCCTTTGTCCTTTTATTTAACCAACCTAAACCTCAAGATACAATAATTGTTGTCACACAAAATGTCCTCTGGCTGCTACTTCATCCATCTCTTTTCCTAAAATCAGGTCTGGCAGTGTCTTCTTTCTTATCGGGCAGGAAACATACAACTGTAATATAGAAAATTTTCTTGAACATCATCTAGGAATCTTGCCCTGTGTGTGCTGGTATTCCAGTCAATTTTCAAATACTTCATGTTACTCATTATAACTACTGTACAAATATAGAATAGGCTGTAGATTAGCATCTGGGAAGCTGCAGACTTCAACTGGAGACACAAGAAAGTCTTTGTTAAATATGAAAGAAATATTGAATAGTTCATTAGTCTCATGACAGTCAGCACTCAGTCCTATGTTTAGATAAAACTAGGTCTGGATATAATACAGCACAAGATTAGTGAATGCTGATCAAATATCAGCAGAATGAGCATTTGGTGAAAAGTTCAGAGGTACCATTGGCATGGAAGTTCTTCCATTCATTCCAGTAACTGACAATCAATCTCTATCCTGAAATTCAAACATTCAAATTATCTATTCAAACTAACTGTGAACACTCCTCAGGAAATGATTTTGAGCCCGACAGTGACAAACATCCTTCTGTGTTGTTAAACTGACTAAATAAGACCATCTCATTCATTATTTTCACTCTTTCTAAATACCTTGGAAACTTAGGATGTTTTTAAAAGATCAATTTGTGTTGAACTTCACGTTCTTTCTTTATAACTGCCACATGTGCAGCTGTGCACTTCTTCAGCAATCAAGCCAATGTTTCAGTCTACTTCATTAAATAGCACAAGTATGCATGCTTTTATAGTCATTAAAGGAAATGAATTAATCTTGCAGTTACAGCACACAGTACACAGTAGAGTCCATCTGATCTCAGACAATTGTGACTTTGGCTCTACCGCAGCACAGTTGAGTATTTCCACTCCAAGTGCCAAAAACTGCTAAAAAGTTTTCAAAGTCTTTTTTGAAATGCACACTGAGTTCCTGTTGGTAGCAAGCTCATAAAACTAGATTCTTATTACATCAGGCTTTTAAAAATGTCAATGACATGCAGAAAAATCACACAAAAAGTACTGTAGGATTAATGACAACTACTTAATGGTTGTTTAAGCAATATTCTCCTAATTTTCAGCTTCATCAGTCGAAAGGGAAATTAAAGATAAATCCCAAGAAAGATAGGGCATCAAGTACAGAGATAACAATGAATTGTTCAATTTCCCTAAATCAGCTTTAAAAATTAACACAAATCCAATTCAAGGGGTGCAATCTTTCATCAGAAAATAAAAGTTCAATTTCAATTTAAAAGAACTTTTTAATCTTTAAAATCAGCTATATTGTATAGAGTATTATTATTAGAATATTATAGCCCCTATAAACTGTACAAATCATCTTGCAGGACCTTTTGGAGACATTTTGAAGTAGAATTTAATCTAGATTAGGCTTCTTCAAGGTTAAAACTTTCTACACTCTTGAGAAAAATCAATTTTAAGTTGTTTCACTGAATTTTATTACACACTTCTAAACATCTGCAATGATTAGACCATGATTAAACATTTTGAAAGGGCAAACACCAGACTCCAAACAACTCACTTAGCAGTAACACTTCAAACAAAATTTTTGCCACACTAAACTGTACTGAAAATTTGGAAAAATTACATATTGCAGTAATCCAACAGCACAATTCCTTCATTGAGCACAAATTGTGAATCTCAGACTTGAAAATTTAAGCATATTCAATATCAGCCTTTTAGGAAAGAGTTTCAGATTTCATTATTCCTTGTGTGAAGAAGTGCTTTCAAATTTCCCTAGCTTTTGAAGAAACCATACAGAATAAATGTGGGCACGATTTTCAAATGTTAGATGCCTAATGTAAAACCTATTAAATCAGTAAGCCACCAATTCATTTGAGGTGGATTATCGAGAATAACAACTAAAGAAAACAGTTACAGGGTTCAATCATGCTCATCCTATAATGTTCACTTGTCTATGATGTGGGAACTGACTGAAGGAAACGGAAATTAAATACCAACTCAGATACAGTACCATGTTCCCATATGACAGATACAGGCCTGTAATTTATGGGGTGCCATGAATTTGACATTAATAATGTTTATCTATTGTAAACAAAAAGGCTCCGCAATACATCCCACCCAAACAAATTATCATTATTTTCACGAGAAATTAGGGTTTTATAAATCAATTGCTGCAGGAAGCTCTGGAGAAATATCACCATCAGTACCTTTTCAAGATCCTCCAAAACTGGTGGCAAGATGACAGTCCAACAGTGGCATCATCTCCCAAGAGAATATGCCCAGTGTCAAGGCATTAATCGCTCAGAACCAGGTCCACTGGGTGATGCATGCCATTCAGGTGCCTTACATCAAACTCCAAAAACAACTACTCCACTTCAAACTTGGTCATGGTAGGACGCTCCTAGGAGATCAAAGTGCATCAGAAATGTCCTCAAAACATCCCTGAAGCAGTCAGACATTCCTGCCACTTTATGAGAGGCCTTACTTGTGAACAACCAAAATAGAATGCCTCATTCAAAAAGGCAGTTAACACATCATCTGTCTTTACTGGAGACACACAAAGGTGATACTGACACATTGGAGAGCAGTGCAAAAACCTCCAAACAACCCAATGACGAAATCCTCAAGCACCACTTGCTTGGCAAGTTTCATAGTCTGCAGATCACCCTCTGGGTGATCAGCCATTTCAAAATTCATTAAATGGGATTGGAAAGAGACTATCCTGAGGAATGACTCAAGAGAATCAACTGCTAATAATGATTTTGGTGTCCATGCCATGTAACTGTGAGGCTCTGTATGAATATAATGGTCAAGGGTTTGGTTGCATTAATCAAAAATGTGGGCCTGTAGCTGTATTTATGCCAGATTAACACACTCTCCCTTGCACCTTTTGCCCAAGCTTCAAAGTTAGCAACCTGTGATTGGCAAGCACTTTTTAATGGCACTTTGTGTACTGATTGAGTGGACAATGAATTGAATATCCAGAAAAATGGTAAGTGCAATTTTCAGAAGTATTCTTCCTCCTGACACTCAAGTGTGATCTGCTTTCCTATATTTGTATTTCCAGAGGGCAAATCACTCACTGTTGAATACATTTGTTGTTGCATTGCAAATACAGGTCATTACACATTCAACAGATGTTCCAACCAGAAGCACTTTAAAATTCCAAAACACTAGTTAGAAACAGGATTCCAGAACTCTAATTTTGAACAGGATCATGCTAAAGCATTCATGGATGGAGATGTGTTGAATATAAACTTGTACGTTGATCATAAAACATTCAGCAACACATGCTCTGTGGACTCAAACAGGTAGTCTGAGCTGGATAATCAACACAGAGGCAAAGTGGTACATACACTGAGGATTTTTTTGTGTCAAAACCTAAACAGTTCTTCAATTTACTTAAATAAAACCAAAGTTCAAACTAATGTTCTAATAAAAGCAAATTAATGCAGTTTCTGAAAATCTGAAATGAAAACCGTGCTCGAGAAGCTCAGCAGGTCTGGCAGCATCTGTGGAGACAGAAACAAACTGAAATTCTCTCTCTTCAAATGCTGCCAGGCCTGTCAAGTTTCTCCAACACTTCGCCTTTTCACTTCAAACAAATGCCTGAACTGTCTCGTCTCAAAACCATTCCCAGGATCAAAACTGACCTCCTCGTACAACCACAGGAACTAAATTCATCTGGATTAAAATCAGATAGATTTTCCTTTGAACCTACTCCTATAATCACAGAGTAAGGGTGATTGTTCAAAACAGGCACGTGAAAAACACAACTGTCACCTTACTACATAATAAAGTGTGGGGCTGGATGAACACAGCAAGCCAAGTAGCATCTTAGGAGCACAAAAGCTGACGTTTCGGGCCTAGAGAAGAGTCTCGGCCCGAATCGTCAGCTTTTGTGCTCCTAAGATGCTGCCTGGCCTGCTGTGTTCATCCAGCTCCACACTTTGCTATCTCGGATTCTCCAGCATCTGCAGTTCCCGTTATCTCTGTCACCTTACTACATGATGGTCAATTGAAATTAAAAGATTTTGAAGGCAAAAAACAAACTTTCATGCAATAATATACACACAAAATTTTGAGTGATCAAAAGGACTGGGGGAGATGGACCAGGTAAAAGATTTTTGAAACAAGATTCTTGCATCAACTTTGTACACTTAGTTAATGGTCATTGTTGCTCAAACTTTCAATTATTTCAGACGAGTGGCTGCTCTGAGCAACCGAGTTCTGATCACTTTCCAAATGGATGGTGGTTTCAACAGGTTAATTGTTGTGTAATATTAAAAATAACATTACAAATAGGCATTATCTTACAATGCATAAGATAACAGAACACTCAAGTAAATTAATTGCAGGAAGCAGGTGTTACACTAGAAGTTGTCAAACTCAGAAATACATTACAGATTACATTTGCCATTGTAGACTGCAGATCCATTTAAATTCACCATCGAAGGTTGGGAGGAGAAGATTTCCTGCTCATCCTTGTGTGATTACGAAGACCAAACAAAGGAAACATTTCCTCTTTGCTTTGCATTTACATGCATGAGCAACTGAACTTAAAAACTAGTCAAATATTTTTCAAACTGAAATGAGCTACTGCCATGATTAGATACACCCTGAATAAGAAGACATTTTGCTTTGCATCAATTTCCTCACCAGTTACCTTACCAACTCTATGCCTTAATATTTCCATAGCTCACTTTTATAGATTTGGACCAATGCTAAAGCAATTTAAAAACGTAACTCAATATTACATACGAGTCCCATTCCTGTTGATTAACAATTTCAATTCTAGTGAAACAAAGACCAACTGGTTAGCATGATCTCTCTGCGTTCACATACATTAAGAAGCCCTTTTAATGCATGTCAAAACTCTCCCCACAACAAATTATGTCAACATTGCTTATCCTTACACTTCAGCTGGTTACTATACACTCAGAAAGAGGCTCTGCTTATCAATTTATTTAAATACCTAATTGTGTCAACATTAAACATCACTTTGGTTTCTGAACATCACTTACAACTCTGCAAAGCAGTAAGCAAGTAAGATAATGGTGAATATTAGAAACAGTCGAATACACAATAATAAACTGTAGTCAAATTAAAATACAGAAGTTAAATGCACATCTGTTTTACTTCAAATTTCTAGCTCAAAAAAATCAAAGCTGCACTGTTTTACTATTCATAGGTATGACGTAGACACACCGCAATGCAGCAGGAAGCTTCTGTGATGAACCCTGTTCTGGCTTTGATGTGGTAACACTGTCACTTTCTACACAACTTGCAGCCACTTCCCATGTGGCTAATTCAGAAGCTTGATGCAGCTCGTGAATTAGTCAATAAATGCTTGTTTTCTTCAATTGTAAAAGTAAAACTAACCTGCACACAAGGTGGCATCAAAGCTAATCAGTCCCACTTAACATTCAAATGAATAAAACTGCCTCAGTTTATATTGCTACATTCGAAAAATGCTGCAACAGTGAGTGAATGGACCATAATTCTTCAATGCTGGCAACAACATCTAAGGTATCTGATATCTCTCACCAAACATCAGAAGTTGCATCTTCAACAAATGCCCACAGTTTTAGGAATTCATTGACAAATATAAAAATAAGTTAGATAACATTACTTTGAAGTGTGTGATGGAAGAATCCAAACCAAAAGAAAAACAAAGAGAAAAGCATCTAGATACAGCATAAACTGTATTAGAGACAGAAGTTCCTCAGGATCAATGATATTAATCAACCAATATTTTTAAAAGACAAATGGAAGTGAGATGAGATACTACAGTCAGAGCATCAAAATGTGAGATCTAACCTCGATTTGCAATTCACAGTAGCGATGATAGAAAGTGATAGAAATTGCAATTAGCAAGGTTTTCTTTAGTGGATTTTCAGGACTGCTGAAGATTAGTTGAACTGTGTATTTGAAACTGACTGCATGCTTGACGCAATAAACTACTGGGAAAATGAGCAAACAATAAGATAAAAGGAGAGACGAGAGTCACACAGTCAAGGTAGTACCCACCATATTGCTGACTGAGACTGCAAAGAAAAACTGAGCTGTCAAGGAAAACTGAGTACTTTGAGCAGCACCTGAGCATTAACAAGAACAAGCTCACTGATGAGTGAGCAAGTGGAGTATGAGAGTCGGTGTTTTGGGCCTAGGCCCTTCATCAGGACTGGAGAGGGGTAGGGAACTGGGAAATAAACAGAGGGAAGAAGGGTGGGGCTGGTGGAAGGTAGGTGTGATGGCAGTAGGTGGAGGCAGGTAGCTACAGTGGGAAGGGTGGGGCAGATAGATGGAGGAGATAGACAGGTAGTGTCAGGTCAAGGAGGCAGGGATGAGAAGAAAGGTTGGACTTGGGATGAGGAGATTTTAAACCGGCGAATTCTATGTTTAGGCGATCAGACTGTAGACTCCTGAGGTAGAATATGACATGTTGCTCCTCCAGTTTGCACGTGGCGTCGTTGTGGCACTGAAGGCAGCACAGTATGGACTTGTCATCCAGACAGTGGTCATTAAAATGGTTAGCAACCAGAAGGTATTGTTGATTATGGTGTACAGAGCATAGGTTCCAATCTGTCACAGAGTCAATGATTAGTCTCACTGATGCAGAGGAGGCACATCAGGAGAAGCGGATACAGTAGACCAGGTTGGAGGATGTCGGATATGGAAAGTTTGTTTTGGGGCTCAGATGGAGATGAGAGGGGTGGTGTAGGGGCAGGTGTAGCACCTCCTGTGGTTGCAGGAAAAGGTGCCAAGTGTGGTGGGGTTGGTGGGGTCTTTGGAGCAGATGAGGGAGTCACAGTGAGTAGTCCCTACAAAAGGCATATGGGAAGGGCCTGAAATATCTCTTTGGTGGTGGGGTCAGATTGTAGATGGCGGAAATGGCAGAGTATGATGTGCTGGATGCGGAGATTGGTGGGGTGGTATGTGACGACTCTGTCAATATTTTTGTTAGTGGGAGGGGGTTTGAGGGCAGAAGTGCAGGAAATGCAACAGATGTGGTTGACGGCATCTTTCATTCACGGGGGGGATTGGCTGTGGTCCTTGAAGTAGGAGGACATCTGGAATGTCCGGGACTAGAATGTTCAATCTTGGGAGTAGATACAGTGGAGGCGGAGGAATTGGGAGTAAGGGGTTGCATTCTTGCAGACAGTGCTAAGACTATTACCGGATATGGAGATAGGAAGGTCCAGGAAGGGGTGGGAGGTATGGGAGACGGCCCAGGTGAATTTGAGGTTGGGGTGAAAGGTGTTAATAAAGTTGAAGAACTGATCAAACTCTTCACAGATGCAAAAGGGTGTGCCGACACAGTCATCAGTGCAGCGGAGGAACAGTGGAGGGATGGTGCCAGTGTACCAGAAGAGAGATTATTCCAAGTATGCTATGAAAAGGCAGGCAGAGCTCAGACCCATATGTGTGCCCATTGCTACCCCTCTGGTTCGGAGGAAGTGGTAAGAGTTGAAGGAAGAGTTGTGGAGGGTAAGGCCAAGTTCCGTTAAGCGGATCAGGGTGTCAGTGGAGGGGTACTGGTTCGGTCTTTTTGGCCATCCGTGTGGGGGTTACATTGGACCATAGAGATGATGAGGTTTTGGGGGCCAGAGAATTGGAAGTCCTGGAGGAGGTGGAGGGCATGGGCGTTCCAAACGTGAGTGGGAAGTTCCTGGACCAGGGGAGAAAAGACAGAGTCAAGGGTAAGTGGAGATGAGTTCAGTGGGACGGGGCAGGCAGAAACAATGCGTCAATCGGGGAAGTCAGGTTTGTGGCTTTTAGGAGAACAACAAACTGGGTGCGATGTGCAGCTGGGGAAAGGATGAGCTTGGAGACTGTGGGTGGGGAGAAATAATGGGTCATAGAAGGGTTTACAACAGAGCCATTCAGCTCATTGGGTCCATGTCAGTTCTTAAGTGCAAATCAGGCAGTCAGTGATTGGATAGTTAAACTACACATTTAAGTTAGTTGGATGAATGTGGACTCATTACAGAAAGCCAGCATGGATTTGTAAAGCTAGCAAAAACTGTAGATGCTGGAGTTAGAGATAACACAACAAGGAAGTGGAGGAACACAGCAGGCCAGGCAGCAGCAGAGGACCAAGAAAGTTGATATTTCAGGTCAGGACCCTTCTTCAGAAAAGGGATGGGGAACAGGAGTTGCAAAATAAATAAAGACTGGGAAAGGTAGGTAGGATGGTGATAGGTGAGTGCAGGTGGGGAATGGTGGGGATGGTCAGTGGGATAGGTGAGGTAGACGGGTGGGAGAGAAGATGGACAAGTTGTGTCAGGTCAAGGAGGTGGGGATGAGAGGGAGACATGGACATGGGATGAGGCTGGTGGTGGGGATATTTTAAAACTGGTCAATTTCGTGTTAAGGCTGTTGGGCTGTAGGGTCCCAAAGTGGAATAGGTGGTGTTACTCCTCCGGTTTCTGAGTGGTGTCATTGTGACGCTGGAAGAGGCCCAGGATAGATATGTCACCCAGGGAGTTAAAATGGTTGGCGACCGGAAGGTGCTGTTGTTTGTCACGCACAGAGCGCAGATGCTCTACAAAACTGATTCTGAGTCTATGCTTAGTCTCACTGATGTAGAGGAGGCCGCACAGCGGGTACAGAAGACTAAGTTGACGGATGTGTGGGTGAACTCCTATCTGATATGGAAGGTTTGTTTTGTGCCTTGAATGGAGGTGAGGGGGGAGGTGTAGCACTTACTGTAGTTGCAGGGACAGGTGCCGGGAGTGGTGGGGTTAATGGGGAGCGTGGAGCGGACGAATCAGTCACGGAAAGAGCGATCCCATGTGGGGAGGCAAATACATCTGGTTGTTGGGTCGGATTGAGTGTGGCGGAAGTGGTGGAGAATGATGCGTTGGATGTGGAGGTTGGTGGGGCGACATGTGAAGTCTGAAAGAAGGCTGCATGTGAAACAGCGCCAGGGACACGGGTTCGATTCCACCCTCCAGCAACTGCCCATATGAAGTTTGCACATGCTCCCGTGTCTGCGTGGGTTTTCTCCAGGTGCTCCAGTTTCCTCCCACAGTCCAAAGATGTGCTAAATTACCCATAGTGTCCAGAGATATGCAGACAAGGTGGATTAGCCATGGGAAATGCAGGGTTACAGGGAAGGGTTGGAGGGATGGTCTTTAGAGGGTCGGTGCAGCTGAATGGCTGCATGGACGCACACTGTAGGAATTCAATGATGCCATGCACTGTCCTACATCTGGCAACGGCATAACAAACTTTACTACCACAATCCATTGCCTCCAGTACAAGCTGAGATATTGACAGAAATCAGGTGATATTGATCAGGGCTACCAAGTAAAGGTGACCTGACAGAGCCTATGGCACATCATGACCACCAAGCAAAGATGATTTACGTTGCTCATATTGCTCATCTTTTTTTTAAAAAAAAGAGGATGATTACTGCATTGATCTTTAATTTCTAACCAGCTGAACTCATATTTCAGTCTCATTAGGTCATTACCCTTCAATGATTTTCCATCGATCGTAAGGTCAAAACTGTTGATGTTTGCTCATGATTGCACTATGTTAAATGTTATTCACGCTTTAGATACTGAAAGAGTCCACATGTCCAAATGCAAGACCTGAAAGATATGTCAGCTTAAGCTGACAAGTGGCCAGTAACACTGACAAACATAAATGCTGTGCAATGACCACGTCCAACAAATTATTGTCACTGAATCCTCAATTAGCAACATTCTAGAGGTTATCATGGACCAGAAATTGAACTGTACGGTAATGTAAATATTGTGGCTACAAGAGCAAGTCTGACGCTAAATAAGTACTTAGAATATAAAATACCTACAGTGTGGAAAGAGGTCATTTGGCCCATCAAGTCTGCAACGACCCTCCAAAGAGCAGTCCCACCAAGACCCAACGACCCCATCCTATTCCCATATTTGCCATGGCTAACCCACCTAGCCTGCACCCTGGATAGTATGGGGCAACATCTCATGGTTCTCCAAACTTTATCTACATCTACAAAGAATAAGTGTGGAATGTGGTCCTCTCCACATTATTACTTAAATGATACTTTATTTGGCCTGATACTACAGGGAGGGCATCTCCATTGTGTGACACATCACCGATAACAGTCAAGACCTAGCTTTGCAAAAGACAAGGCCATTTTTATTTGTTGCTTCACACTGGAGCCCAAGTGTCCTTTTTTGATGTATATATTAAATATCTGGGTGGTAGTTTTTGAATAAAAACCTTGATGATTAGAGTGCACTTACAACAAAACAACAAACAAGATTATGTGCAGACTAACACATTAAAGTAAACAATATTGATGGCAACAGCAACTCAAAACTGTTTGAAGTACCATGAGAAAACTTTTAACATTGGAGATGTTTATTGGCCAACACATATTAATTCCATTTCTCCAAATTTTGGGGCAGTATTTTCTCACTGTTTAAAATGTGCAAAATGTCAATTTGACCGTGAACTAAAAAACCAAAAGATGACAAATGCTTGATAAGTACTTCAAAAAATGACAAACAGATGCTCTCATATGTCCTTCAGAGTCTTAACAACTAATTCTTGTTTCCTAAAACTGTTATTTTTCTGCTTAATAAGTGAAGTTCGTTAAGGGCAACAGGCAATATCCAACCTTATTTAATGTTGCCTTTCAATATTAGACAAGTCTGTGAATTATATAAAGAACATGACTAAATCTCAGTTTTTATGCAAGTTGTTAAGACAACTGTGAATCATAGCCTGATAACAGATCTGTGATACTTTATCACAGGTACAAAGCCTTTTCGAAAGGACTTTATCCATTAAAAAACTGCAAAGGTCTTTTAAGGCAAATATCAACCTAGTGGCCCAAACAGTTCCTTGATCACCCCATCACTCACTATGAGAGGAAAATGACTAGACACAGTACTCTAGGTCTAAAACAAAGACATAACCTGCACTGTGATTGTGTTTCGGACTGGGACTGTCCTAGCTATACAGTACAATATTCTATTTGAGTTTTATTATAGAATCACTTAGAATCAATTATTGGTTGTAAACCTTAAGATTCAGGTATTTTTCGAGATAAAGTCACTGAAGTCCTACTGGACCATAGCTCTACTCTCCCATTACACAGCGATAACTGGTGGTGGTTTAACCTGAGGGACAAAATACCCAACACGAGGGGAGAGGTTGAAAAGGACAGTTCACCACGGTAACCTCAACTGGTGAAGGAATTAAACCCTTGCTGTTCGTATCACTCAATCACAAACCAGCTGTCCTGCCAGCCGACCACCAACTGCATTTACATTTAACACGTTTTGAAGGATCTGGGAAAAAGGTTCCACCAACGACTGATAATGGTAATCATTAGATTCATTACTTCAGATATTTTAATGGTGGGAATCAAACCCGGGTCCCAGGATATTACCTGGGTTTCTGGATTAACAGTCCAGCAATAATAGCACCAGATCATCGCCTCCCTCTATAAACCACTCAAGTTTACCTCCATAACAGTTCAGGGTGAAATGTATTTGTTGTAAAAGTGACTGCTAAAATGTCTGAAGATTGTATTGTGAGAAGCAACTGTGCGTCATTTTACTTTCTTGAATAAAATGTTTCTTCATTTTTATTTTGGATTGTTATTTTTAAGAAAGCCAATCTCAAGAGGCAACTGAGAGGGGGAAAGGGCGAAGACAGAGAGAGTGGTGGTGGGGGGGGGGGGGGGGGGGGGAGAAGAGAAGGAGAGTGGTGGTGGGGGGGGGGGGAGAGAGAGGGGGAGGAGACGGGGGGGGAGGAGAGAGAGAGGGATATATATGGGGACAGAGAGTGTGGAGGGAGGTGAGGGGGCGATGAGAGACCAGCAGGAAAGAGAGGGACGGAGGGCAGAGAGAGAAGTACTAAGGGGAGGGGTGGGAGAGCGAGAGGGAAAGGGGCGAGGGCAAGAGAGAGAGACCGGGTTTTTGGGGTGGGGGGGGGAGAAAGAGAGCGAGAGAGAGAGAGAGAGAGCGAGCAAGAGAGCGAGGAGGGAGGGAGGGAGGAAAAAGAGAGAGGCGGGGGGGGGGGAAAGAGAGAGAGAGAGAGAGAGAGAGAGAGAGAGAGAGAGACAGGCAGACAGAGTCGGAGGAGGGAGGGAGAGAAACAGAGAACACGAGTGAGAGAGAGAGGGGGGAGAGAGAGAGCAAGAGAGATGTGGGTTAAAAGAAGGGGGAGGTAGGGATGGAGAGACGGGGTTGGAGAGAGGGGTGAAAGGGAGGCGGAAGGAGGGAGAGGGAGGGAGTGGCAAGTTTATATGATATGATATAATTAAGTTCTATGTGACTAACATTGTGTTAATATTGCATCTGTATTGAATGAGTTGTTTTGATATAAACCAAAATGTATTTATTAAGAAATTTGATTGATTGATCTGTTTGTTTAAAACCTGACAAAGATAAGGTATTTAAATAAACATCTTGGTAGCTGGATTTTGTGTCATGGCCAGTGCAGTGCGCCAAGAATGATAGCACTTTAGTCCAAGTCTTGGTCATAACAATGTGTCTTTCTCCTGTTCGACAGCCTTATGTACTTAATTATGTAAGCCATATACATGTTCAGTGCTAGCTTAACCCTACATGCACACCACTGCAATTATGTACACAGATAGAAAAGAAAAACTTGTACTTGCGTTACACTTTTCATGATTTCAGAACAGGTTCTGCCATTGGATTGTTACTGAACCTGACTCATAAAATCCTCTAAAGGCCTTATATGGTCCTTATGTTTCATCTGGTTCCTAACATGCCAAAAAAATTATTATTGTTACCACGGTTATCAACAATCTTTTGTTCCAATGGCATTTTGGGTGTTATCATCGCAGCTTTCAATACCTTCAACTGAAGTTGACATCTATCCTTATCCTTCGGAGGATGAGCATCTTTAGATCAATAAATATCTATTTCTCTCAAGTTGCTTTCATCCTTGACACAGTCAATTTGCTGATTTTGCCTAATGCCAAAGCAAAACATGTACATCGCTAGGCTAAACAGAAAAGCATACGGTAGGGCTATAATTTATTAAAAATCTCTTAGATGTGTTGTTCTGAAAAGTGATGCATCACTTAGACTAGTTAATATTTTGAAAATTAAAATTTCCTTTGTATAGACGATAGCTCCCCAAGTTGATTCAGTTAATAACTCGGATAATGTTGCACTGATGCAAACATGTTAGAAAATCCCAGCCCATTCGATTTAAATGCTTTCAGCTGGATCAACGTCATTAATTACAGGTGACTTGGGAATGCAGAGGGGAAAAAGAGTTAACAGTAGTTATCCAGGTTCCTGATGGAAATGATGTAAAATTTGGGAAAGGTTAGAATTGGTCTTTAATACAATTTCGGAAACTTATCAAACCCATGGCTCTTGATGATTGACTAAAGTGGATCCTAGGTCCCAATATGCACCAGCTGCTTCAGCAAAAGAAAGATGACAATTAAATGGATTGTGCTGCATTTTCAAATATGCAGGATAGCTACTTTAAATAAATTAAATGTATTCAGAAGTTGAACAAGTATCCTTTGAATATTTTTCTGCATGAAACTAAATTGCAGCAACTTTTTAATGTGGCTTCCATACAACTATAAGGAACCACACATCCTTTTAATCTATGACAGTTGACCAATCGTCCAGGCTGGGATAATCTGTAATAGCATAATCATACTAATGCATTGTTTGATAAACCAATTTAGCATGTTTAGGCACAGTCCTGGCATCTTTTGGTGAATTAAAAAATGTTTGATTGGACACCTATGCTTTTCCTTTGGAGTAAAATTATTTCCAGTAGCCTGATCATCATTTGTCTATTGGTTGACAATGTAGTTGATGAAACATGCTAGGTGCCACAGCCTCAGACTTGAAAAATGCCATTACAGTTTTCCTACATTAAAAACTATAAATTACCTTTTTGTATGTTTGCCCTAAAATGGCCAGGCTGTTATTATTTTCTGAGGACATAATTAGATTAGATTAGATTCCCCACAGTGTGGAAACAGGCCCTTTGGCCCAACAAGTCCACACCACCCCTTGAAGTATCCCATCTCCTTATAACCCACTCACCCCGAGCACTACGGGCAATTTAGCATGGCCGATCCATCTAACCTGCACATCTTTGGACTGTGGGAGGAAACCGGAGCACCCGGAGGAAAACCATGCAGACATGGGGAGAATGTGCAAACTCCGCATCGACAGTCGCCCGAGGCTGGAATCAAACCTAGGTCCCTGGTGCTGTGAGGTTGCAGTGTTAACCACTGAGCCACCATGCCCCCCGTAACTAGGAGGACAACAACCCTGGTAGACCACTTAGGCAATAGAGTGTTAGCCAAATTCAGAATGACAGAGGGGCTAAATACAGCAGAGTTAATTTTGCAGGATGGGGCAACAGGTATGGAGCTTCACTCACCAACAGCAGATAATTGAAACATTGCTGATGGAGGTCAACAGACTGATTTATGGAAAATTGAGTGCAGTAACTTCTGAGCAAGATTTCTTCATCCAGATTTTTGGTGTACTAGGGTCTGAATTTGTGGTCTCATCTCTCAGAGTCAAACCTGATGTCGGTGTTTGAGACAAGAGGAACTCTGACATGAGCAACAAAACACCATCAACTGGAGTAAATATACTGGCCCAATACAACAGAACCTGTGGACTTTACACCATGCATCACAGTAGAATCCCTAAAGTGACTTCACAGTGATGAATCCACAGAAATAATTTTCACCCTTTATTTGAACCATGAATTAATGCACCACGCATACACTGCAAATGTCATTCATGAAGCAAATGTATTTCTGATTATGATTTATCACAACTATTAAGAGGTTAGCTAATTGGAAAGTTGCTTTGCGAAGTAGTTCCAAGCTAAAGCTGAATTACAATCAGGACCTTCTTACAACAGAATTGCTGCATATAGTCACGAGGCCACTGAAGGGGTAACCAAAATAGCATCTGCAATGAAATCCACAACACCCCATAGAGTAGGCAGATTTCAAAAATGTCCTTTGTTATGCTTGTGAACTGAAACCAAACAAGATTGAATTTGTCTGTTTGAATAGTTGTAGATAATCATAAATCTTAAATACACAGCAGTTTGCAACTAACTAGTAAGCAATGTATTCTACTTCTAAGTCAAAAAAAACAATTCCTCAAATGGCATTCAACACATCATCTGTTGAACAGCATCAACTTTGTTTCACACGAGCCTAATTTTGCAGGCATTTACCCTAGTGTTCTTTGTTGACTTATTTAAAATTGCATTTGAAAAGTTACCAAAGCTCCCTTTAGGAACAGGGGAAATAAAAAATTTTGGTATTGATAATCTTCTGTTCCTACAGAACTTATACCAACACTTAAATGACATTTTATCCTCTGTACATAATGAGAAGCAGCAAATGTATGCACTGCATATGCATTAAGTACTAAAGTATTCCTTTCAAAATCCTGTACCTACATCTCCTGCCATTAAGGAAAACGTTGAAAATAAATGCTAATTCATTCATTTTTACTGAAACAATTAGTTATGTCACTCATGGAAGTAGCCATGTGTGATACTTAGGGGAGGCAATGGCCTTTATCACTGGACTGTTAACCCAGGTCCCCTGGACATTATCTGGATTCGAATCTTACGACAGCAGATGGTGGAATCTGAATTCAGTAAAATATCTGAAAAGACCATGAACCCATTGTCAGGAAAAACCCATCTGGTTCACTAACATCCTTTAGGGAAGGAAACTGCTATCCTTACCTGGTCTGGTCTACATGTGACTCCAGACACAGAGCAATGTGGTTGACTCTGAATTGCTCTCTGGGCAACAAATGCTGCCTTGTCAGTGACGCCCTCATCCCCTGAATGAATAAAGGAACAACGCTCACCATTGCTGCTCCCAGATGTAGCACTACCACATGAGGCATTTTCTTGGGCAAAGGCTGCTTTTCTGTACACACAGCAAATATTTTTGTTCTTTTTGATTCTGTGTATAACAGCAGTCAGAGAAATGTAAAAAAAATTGAAATGCTTATAAAAACATATCTTTTTACAATATGAGTGCTTAGATTATCTGTGGACTTTGGTTCTTCTGGAGAAAACTCTTGGCACTTCCAGTACAGCTACAGAGTAGTTCCTTGAAAAACAAAAGGCACTAAATTTTATTCCCACTTATTCACTGACAAACGAGCCTGTGTTTATTTACTGTCCTTGCACTTTAGAACATTCAAAATATTTCACAACTACTGAAATACTTTTGCAGTGTAATCACTGTTGCAATGTAAGAAAATTTAGAAGCTCATTTTTTTCATAAACAATGGGATAATATTAATTGAAGAATGAACTTTGAAGTGATCCTTTCTTTCTTTTCCTCACTTTCTGCAAAGTGGCACCTGACCATCACTGAATATTTCCCCATAACAGTACAGTCAAGGTCGGAACTTTCTGAGGATAAGATAAATGCAAGATTTCTTTGCTTCTAAAAAAGCAATAATACAGCCTTCTAAAACTGGTCACATTAATTTATAGACGAAAGCTAGAAATTGTTTGCTCTTTAAATTGTCTTGCTCTGGAGCTCTGTATAGCAAATTTATTGAAACCCTCAACTTCATACACTGTACTGAAGAATACTGAAGAATAGTGGCTACAGTAGACAGTGTTATGGGTTATTTCCATTCATGGAATGTCTGACTGTTAAAATTACCCACTATTTGTTGATTCAGCATTGCAGATGCAGGCATCCAAGCATCAGACTTTGAACAAGTTTCTCTAAATCTTTCTTTGTTTTCACCATGCAACATGTTGTGAAACACTATTCTTATACTGATAGTGACTGCATGCGGTCAATAATACCACTTAAACTGCATTTAGGGAAAAGATGGTTTTACAACTTGGCTGCTCGCCATTCCCTCTGACAAAAAAAAATCCCAATCATGAAATATTACACCAGATGGATTGTCAAGATTGTTTAACATACTGATCTTACGAAAAAGTTTTGGTCAGCAAAACACTGGATTCTTCAAAAAAAATTTAGAACCAAAATAAAAGTTTATGGTCAATTAACCAATTAATAAAATATACAAAGCAATAAACTGGTTGGATGAATTTATGTAACAAAGTTTGTTCCAACAAACAAACATTGCATACAAGAGCCACGTGCAGGATTTCCAGGTTAAGAATTCTCCGAAACTGCTCGATTATAAATATAAAACTTCTGCTCGGAACACCAAAATTCACATGTAAAATCTGAACTGAAACTAAATCAACCTATATGTACAGATGAAACATTTAGAAAGTAAAAGAAGCGCACAGTAAAAGTGAAGGGGCAAAGTAACAAGATTTGCCTCAAAATAAGTCAAAACACAAACTGAAATAGTTTGCCAAACTCAGTAGCTATGTTGAACTAAGAAACAAGCATGTTGATAGAAGACAACTAATGGTGCAATTAACTCTTATTTTGCTTCAGTACACCTTAAATATGGGATGAACTCAATTTAAGAAACAACATAATTTTTAAGATCTGCTTCACTGCAAATTCTGTACACAGCATTGAGCGTTCGAAAATACTTTACCACAGATTTTGTGAATGCTCTGGGGACTTGCTAGTGTCAACAGCTGCAGTTTGTGTAATAAGTATTCCTAGAAGATTTTTATTTCATTTAAACTAAAAATAGTACTCATAGCTGTCATTGCCAACTAACGGACTCTGTCCAAAATGAGGATTTGTTAGCACAACTGTAAATTAAGCAGAAAGAGTACAATCACAGCATTTAATAAGGAAGTATTTATATAGTTCAAACTTGAAGAGATTCTAATTTTGATAGCACAGTTCACAATCTCAAGGTAGTCTAAAACTAACATTCATTTTCTATCTCTCTAATATTTACACATAATCTTTGCACACATTGAGGCAGCAGCTCAGCTGAGGCAGTGAACATTTGCATTTGTTAATCTTGCTTGACAACTTGCCAGAGTTTCTCACATCATCTAGAAAAGCCCCCACTGAAGTCGCAAACAAGGGCATAAATATATATATATATAGAGATAGTAGGAACTGCAGATGCTGGAGAATCTGAGATAACAAGGCGTACAGCTGGATGAACACAGCAGGCCAAGCAGCATCAGAGGAGTAGGAAAGCTGACGTTTCGGGCCCAGACCCTTCTTCGGTCTAGACCCGAGACCTCAGCTTTCCTGCCCCTCTGATGCTGCTTGGTCTGCTGTGTTCATCCAGCTCTACACCTTGTTATCTCTGTATCATAAACATACATATCTTGGTTTCAGCACATATGCAGGATAATTAATTGGGAGTCCCCACTATTGAGCTTCTCAATAGTTTGTATTAAGCAGGAATAAAGTCTCCATACTCGAGTGTTGTACTTGTTCCACAATGAGTAGGTTACAAATAATCAAAATGAACAATCAGTGTATTAAAAATCAAATTTATCTATGATCCACAACTGTTTAAGACACTTCCACTAAATAAGGGTTGCTTGGTAGTGACCTGTAACGCATAGAACTACTTGGAACTTGTGTGGCATAAAGTATTGACAACAAGAAATCATTGCAATATTTCTCTTTTCATCCTATATGTTTTTGCTTGAGGAAGGCCAACCAAGTCCCAGCATATCTATTATTTCCAAATTTCTACAGCATACACCACTCACTCTATTCCGCTGAAGGAACTGTCTAAAAATAGACACCCAAGGGAAGTAACAGATTAAACCATAACAAAAACAGTTCACTGGATAACTTATAACATGCGATTAAAACATGTAATTGGTAGCAATGGACAGATGGTGTTTAGCCAATTTGACTAAATAAGCTGGAGATCTGGATCTCATGGTTCCGAATTTCATAAATTCACGTTTGTACAGCATCATGTGTTGTCCAGACATTAGGCGCCATGCTTAATAGAGTATGCAAATGCCAGTTTGGGGTGGAAGGACTTTTATCAGCAACATGTGAAGTCATCCCCTTGTTGCATAGGTTGATAATATATGTGGAAGCTTCTGGCAATTACAAGGGCCTCTGGTAATGGCCTCTTCATGGCCATGTAGTGTCCACTTTTTTCAAGTAATTTTATATTCCACGTCTAGAGGTAATTTGGGTTGCACACAATTAATTGATACGCGTTTCCACAATGTCACTTAATATTAACTCCACTCTTCTGATAAGCAACAATGCAGATTCAACGTCGATAGCCAGTGTACAGTGGAAAGGCAGAATGACAGCATCGCCATCTGAAGATGGTGGTACTCTTCAGTTAATTCTGTACAACGTCTGCACACTTGACAAAAAGAACACAGGGTTAGGGTGAGTATGCACCAACACTACCGGTAAAACCTTCAACAAGACCATATCTGGGCTTGGCTGCGTTTCAGCAAACCTCAGATAATAAAATGTGTGGCTGGATGAACACAGGAGGCCCAGCAGCATCTCAGGAGCACAAAAGCTGACGTTTCGGGCCTAGACCCTTCATCAGAGATGGGGATGAGGTGAGGGTTCTGGAATAAATAGGGAGAGAGGGGGAGGCGGACCGAAGATGGAGAGAAAAGAAGATAGGTGGAGAGGAGAGTATGGGTGGGGAGGTAGGGAGGGGATAGGTCAGTCCAGGGAAGACGGACAGGTCAAGGAGGTGGGATGAGGTTAGTAGGTAGGAGATGGAGGTGCAGCTTGGGGTGGGTGGGAGGAAGGGATGGGTGAGAGGAAGAACAGGTTAGGGAGGCAGAGACAGGCTGGACTGGTTTTGGGATGCAGTGGGTGGAGGGGAAGAGCTGGGCTGGTTGTGTGGTGCAGTGGGGGGAGGGGACGAACTGGGCTGGTTTTGGGATGCAGTGGGGGAAGGGGAGATTTTGAAGCTGGTGAAGTCCACATTGATACCATTGGGCTACAGGGTTCCCAAGTGGAATATGAGTTGCTGTTCCTGCAACCTTCGGGTGGCATCATTGTGGCACTGCAGGAGGCCCGTGATGGACATGGCATCTAAAGAATGGGAAGGGGAGTGGAAATGGTTCGCGACTGGGAGGTGCAGTTGTTTATTGCGAACCGAGCGGAGGTGTTCTGCAAAGCGGTCCCAAAGCCTCCGCTTGGTTTCCCCAATGTAGAGGAGGCCACACCGGGTACAATGGATACAGTATACCAAAATGGCGGAAGTGCAGACTGAGGTGTCCAGGAAGGTGAGGGATGTGCTGGAGATCGCCGAGGTGAACTGAAGGTTGGGGTGGAGGGTGTTGGTGAAGTGGATGAACTGTTCGAGCTCCTCTGGGGAGCGAGAGGCGGCACCGATACAGTCATCAATGTAACGGAGGAAGAGGTGGGGTTTGGGGCCTGTGTAGGTGCGGAAGAGGGACTGTTCCACGTAACCTACAAAGAGGCAGGCATAGCTGGGGCCCATGCGGGTGCCCATGGCCACCCCCTTTGTCTGTAGGAAGTGGGAGGAATCGAAAGAGAAGTTGTTGAGGGTGAGGATGAGCTCGGCTAGGTGGATGAGGGTGTCGGTAGAGGGGGACTGGTCGTTCCTGTGGGACAGGAAGAAGCGGAGGGCCTTGAGGCCATCTGCATGCGGAATACAGGTGTACAGGGACTGGACGTCCATGGTGAAAATGAGGTGTTGGGGGCGAGGGAATTGGAAGTTCTAGAGGAGGTGGAGGGCGTGGGTGGTGTCACGGACTGCCTCTTTGTAGGTTACGTGGAACAGTCCCTCTTCCGCACCTACACAGGCCCCAAACCCCACCTCTTCCTCCGTTACATTGATGACTGTATCGGTGCCGCCTCTTGCTCCCCAGAGGAGCTCGAACAGTTCATCCACTTCACCAACACCTTCCACCCCAACCTTCAGTTCACCTCGGCCATCTCCAGCACATCCCTCACCTTCCTGGACACTTCAGTCTCCATCTCAGGCAACCAGCTTGTAACTGATGTCCATTTCAAGCCCACCGACTCCCACAGCTACCTAGAATACACCTCCTGCAAAAATTCCATCCACTATTCCCAATTCCTCCGCCTCCGCCCCCACGATGAGGCATTCCACTCCCGCACATCCCAGATGTCCAAGTTCTTCAAGGACTGCAACTTTCCCCCCACAGTGGTCGAGAACGCCCTTGACCGCGTCTCCCGCATTTCCCGCAACACATCCCTCACACCCCGCCCCCGCCACAACTGCCCAAAGAGGATCCCCCTCGTTCTCACACCACACCATCATCCTCCGACACTTCCGCCATCTACAATCCGACCCCACCACCCAAGACATTTTTCCATCCCCACCCTTGTCTGCTTTCCGGAGAGACCACTCTCTCCGTGACTCCCTTGTTCGCTCCACGCTGCCCTCCGACCCCACCACCCCCGGCACCTTCCCCTGCAACCGCAGGAAATGCTACACTTGCCCCCACACCTCCTCCCTCACACCTATCCCAGGCCCCAAGATGGCTTTCCATATTAAGCAGAGGTTCACCTGCACATCTGCCATTGTGGTATACTGTCTCCATTGTACCCGGTGTGGCTTCCTCTCCATTGGGGAAACCAAGCGGAGGCTTGGGGACCGCTTTGCAGAACACCTCCGCTCAGTTCACAATAAACAACTGCACCTCCCAGTCGCGAACCATTTCCACTCCCCTTCCCATTCTTTAGATGCCATGTCCATCACGGGCCTCCTGCACTGCCACAATGATGCCACCCGAAGGTTGCAGGAACAGCAACTCATATTCCACTTGGGAACCCTGTAGCCCAATGGTATCAATGTGGACTTCACCAGCTTCAAAATCTCCCCTTCCCCCACTGCATCCCAAAACCAGCCCAGTTCGTCCCCTCCCCCCACTGCACCACACAACCAGCCCAGCTCTTCCCCTCCACCCACTGCATCCCAAAACCAGTCCAGCCTGTCTCTACCTCCCTAACCTGTTCTTCCTCTCACCCATCCCTTTCTCCCACCCCAAGCTGCACCTCCATCTCCTACCTACTAACCTCATCCCACCTCCTTGACCTGTCCGTCTTCCCTGGACTGACCTATCCCCTCCCTACCTCCCCACCCATACTCTCCTCTCCACCTATCTTCTTTTCTCTCCATCTTCGGTCCGCCTCCCCCTCTCTCCCTATTTATTCCAGAACCCTCACCCCATCCCCCTCTCTGATGAAGGGTCTAGGCCCGAAACGTCAGCTTTTGTGCTCCTGAGATGCTGCTGGGCCTGCTGTGTTCATCCAGCCTCACATTTTATTATCTTGGATTCTCCAGCATCTGCAGTTCCCATTATCACTTTCAGCAAACCTCACCCTTGTTTGATTTCATACATGACTGCCACTAAGTCAGCATGTCTGCCAAGGATTGGCTTTGGTTAAAGTGCATATTTCTTATAACAGCACCAAGAAAACAACACTGGCAAAATGTCCTTTGCGCACACAATGGCTTTTAATGCAACAAAAAAAATGGAGGCTCCTGCAACCAAAAGTGGCTACAGTTTTAAAAAGGCAGAATTCAAATAATACCTGTAAAATCAGACCTTCTGACTTGTCACCAACTTGTCTCTAATACAACATTGCAAGATCATCTCAGCAAGGACAACAACTCTACTTACTTTTGACACTGTAAGACTACATTTTAGTGTCATATCCTGTCTGGCTTAAAAAAGATCAGGGATTCCTCACAAACTTACCCGCACTTCTGAAAAAAAAATTTTTGATAGCTTGTGTGCCACTGCCCAAGTTCCCAAAATATTTAGATACACATTTGTACGTGTATTCTCTTATGATCTATTCTCTCACAGTGAAACTGATTCAGTAATTTAGCATAAATGCAATCTTCAACAGTTACCTTGGTCCATCTCTCTCAAATGGTATTGTCGTGCAAACATTATAAAATAATAACATGAGAAATAGAAACGACAGTAGGCATTTTAGCCCCTCAAACCTGTTCCACCATCTCCAGTTTTCTGCCTGTTCTCCATAATCCTTTAACCTAGGACTAATTAAAAATCTGTCTATCACCGGCTTAAATGTGCTCAGTGTCTCAGCATCCACTATGCTATGAGGTCATGAATTCCGCAGATTCATGAACCTTGCAGAGAAGCAATTCTCATCTGTTTTAAATTTGCCACCTTTTAGCCTAAAACTATGGCATCTTATTCAAGATTGCCCCATGACTGAAACATCTACTCTCTTTCAACTTTATCAATCCCCTTTAGCATTTTATATGACAACAGACAATAGACAATAGGTGGTGGAGTAGGCCATTCGGCCCTTCGAGCCAGCACCACCGTTCATTATGATCATGGCTGATCATCCACAATCAGTATCCTGTTCCTGCCTTATCCCCATAACCCTTGATTCCTCTAAGAGCTCTATCTATCTCTTTCTTGAAAGTATCCAGAGAGTTGGCCTCCACTGCCTTCTGGGGCAGAGCATTCCATACATCCACCACTCTCTGGGTGAAGAAGTTTTTTCTCAACTCTGGCCTAAATGGCCTACCCCTTCTTTTTAAACTGTGTCCTCTGGTTCTGGGCTCACCCATCAGCAGGAACATGCTTCCTGCCTCCAGAGTGTCCAATCCCTTAATAATCTTATTCGCCTCAATCAGATCCCCTCTCATCCTTCTAAACTCAAGTGCAAACAAGCCCAGTCGCTCCAATCTTTCAACATATGATAGTCCCACTATTCTGGGAATTGACCACATGAATCTACGCTGCACTCCCTCAATAGCAAGAATGTCCTTCTTCAAATTTGGAGACTAAAATTGCACGCAATACTCCAGATGCAGTCTCACCAGGGCCCTGTACAGCTGCAGAAGGACCTCTTTGCTCCTATACTCAATTCCTCTTGTTATGAAGGCCAGCATGCTATTAGCTTTCTTCACTGCCTGCTGTACCTGCATGCTTGCTTTCATTGACAGACGTACAAGAACACCTAGATCTTGTTGTGCTTCCCCTTTACCTAACTTGACTCCATTGAGATAGTAATCTGCCTTCCTGTTCTTGCCACCAAAGTGTATAACTGCACATTTATCCACATCAAACTGCATCTGCCATGCATCCATCCACCCACCTAGCCTGTCCAAGTCACCCTGTATTCTCATAACATCTTCCTCACATTTCGCACTGCCACCCAACTTTGTGTCATCGGCAAATTTGCTAATTTTACTTTTAATGCCTTCGTCTATATCATTAACATATATCGTAAACAGCTGCGGTCCCAGCACCGAACCTTGTGGTACCCCACTGGTCACTGCCTGCCATTCCGAAAGGGACCCGTTTATCACTACTCTTTGCTTCCTGTCTGCCAGCCAATTTTCAATCCAACTCAGTATTTTGCCCCAAATACCATGTGCCCTAATTTTGTTCACCAATCTCCTATGTGGGACTTCATCAAAGGCTTTCTGAAAGTCCTGGTACTCTACATCCACTGTTTCTCCCTTATCCATCTTCATAGAGACATCCTCAAAAAATTCCAGAAGATTAGTCAAGCACGATTTCCCCTTCCTAAGACCATGCTGACTCGGACCTATTCTCCATTAGACCTATATGCCTCCATTAGGTTTCCATCCATCCTTCTAAACTCTAAAGATGAAGGCCTAAACTGCTCAATCTCTCCTCATGACGGGAACTTTTCATCTCTGGAATTAATCTCAAACTTTTTCTGAACTACCTTCAAAGCAACAAATTCCCTTCTCAAATAAGGGGATCAAAGCTGTATGCAGTAGAGTCACAGAGACAGAGGTGTACAGTATGGAAACCAGCCTTTTGGCCCAACTTGTCCATCTCACCCGGTGTTCATAATTTAAACTAGTTCCATTTGTCTACATTTGGTCCATATCCCTCCGTATCTGTCCTATCCATGTACCTGTCTGAATGTTTCTTAAATTATGAAATTGAACTCCCTTCCACCACTACCTCTGGCAGCCCGTTCGAGACACTCACCAGTGTGAGAAAAAAATTGTTCCTCTGGACCCTTTTGTATCCATCCCCATCTCACATTCAAAGACCTCTGGTTTTAGGCTCCCCTACAATGGGGAAAAGCTGTTGGCTATCTACATTATCAATTCCTCTCAAAATCTTATAGACCTCTATAAAGTCACCCCTCAGTCTCCTATACTCCAGGGAAAAATGTCCCAATCTCTTCTTATAACTCAAACCTTCCAGTTCAGGTAGCATCCTCGTAAATCTTTTCTGCACTCTTTCTAGTTTAGTAATATTCTTTCTATTGTAGGGCAACCAGAACTGCATGCAGTACTCCAAACGTGACCTCACCAATATCTTGTACAGCTGCACCAAGACGTTCCAACTTCTGTACTCAATGTAGAGTATTCCAGATGGGGTCTCACTAACATCTTCTACAGTTGCAACAACACTTGCCTACTTTTATGCTCCATTGCTTAAGCAATGTCAAAATTTGCCATCCTTATTATCTGATACCTGCACAGTAGCTTTCTGCAATTTATGCATGAGGACACTCAAACCCTTCTGCACCAAGGCATTTTGAAGTTGCCCTCCAATTTGATAATGAGTTGCCTTCTGATCTTTTTGACCAAAATGGATAACTTTGCACTTATCCAAGTTAAGCTCCATTTGCCAAATTTTGGCTTATTTAGTTGAACAACTCATATTCAATATAAATTTCTTATTTCTTTATTGCAACTTAATTTCCTTCATATTTTAACATCATCTGCAAATAAGGCTGTAGTCTATTCTATCCCTGCATCCAAGTCATTAATGTACATTGCAAATGGTTGGGGCCCCAAGGATTGAAACTTGTGGCACTTCATTATTAACAGCTTGCCAACCAGAAAAAGACCCATTTATCCCAACTTTCTGTTTTGTTGGTTAGCCAATCCTCTATCCAACCAATAAATTACCTATAACCCCATGTGATCTTATAGTATCCACTTATAGTTTACACACTTTAGGCTCAAAATCTATCTATCAGGATTAAATTTATACATAAAGTACATATTTTATGAAATACTACGTTCAGGTATTAAGCCTAACATTATTTTTATAATGCAAAAGAAATCAGAAACTACCACCCCAACAATGGAAGAAAAATTAAAGTGAACTCGTATGTTTTGAACACCTTCTGAACAGTTGTGAGATTAGATTAATTGAGAAGTACTGAAACATAATTTCTTATAATGTTTTTGGATTGATATTCATCAGTTACCCTGGATCATCAAGACAGGAAACATCTAAATAATACTCCCTTCTTCCCTGCTGTTACATGTGTGACTTAATAACTTTTGAAAGGAACCTGATATAGTGTTTCCAGGCAAGCACTTAACTTTTTGAGACGCACAGCGTAGTGTAACATCCCTGCCTCTAAGGCAGAAGGGTCCAGGTTGAAGATCTGCATTCACATCATGAATGAACAGGTTGATGATAGATGTTTTTAATAAAAGAAATCTATTGCACTAATCAGACAGTCATAAAAAATGTTGATATAATTGAGTCAAGTTGAAAGCATTCCATACCTCATTTAGAAAGAATTAAACAAACCCATGTGTGGAAAAATAATTTTACAGCAATACTTGAAGATAATCAGTTCACCGAAACTCCCACCAACCAGATTCTCCTCCCCTATTCTCCCAAAGTTGTATTTGAGCCAGGCATTAATGTTGCAAAAAAACTTGGTTACTGACCCAAATAACACTACTTTCAAAAGCAATACAACCACACAATCTGACATAGCGTAATTTCAGTTACTGCATTCTAAACACTGCCTTCAAAATAAAAGAAGTTTTTCCATTAGTTGTAGAGAAGAGATAGAAGGAAATGCAGAGCTGGATTCCCTCACATGCTTCATGCAACTAATACTGGAGCCGTTTCTTAATCCTGTTCATAAAAGTTCCAGTAGTGTACCTGCTAACTTAATTTTACAAGAGGTGGCAAACTAGTTAGACCATAGGAAAGAAGAACAGCCATAGGCTATTCAGCCCCTCAAGCTTCTCCGCCATTCGATATGTTTGGTCCGACATTTCTCACATCCATTTTCCTGCCCCATTTCCATAACCCTCCAATCCCCTACCAAGCAAAGATCCATCTCGGCCTTAAAAATACACAAGGGCCCTATCCCAAAAACTCAATGTGACTAGGAGCCCTACAGACTCCCAACTCTCTCAGGAGAAGAAAGTCCTTGTTGTCTCAGTCTTAAGTTAACATTCCTCAGTTCTGAATCAATGCCCTCTGCTCCTCGACCCTCCCATGAGGGACAAAACTATTCTCAGCATTTTCCTCATCAAGCTCCTGAGGATGAGATCTCTTTTCACTTTTCTAAATTCCAATGAGTCCCAACCTGTTTAATATTTGCTCATACGACAAACCTCGCAAAGCAGGGATCATCCTAGTGACCTTCTCTGAATGAACAAACAGGAGATGGAGAGTGATGGTGGAGGAAGATTTTTTTGGTTTGAAGGCCTGTGGTCAGCAGTGTAACACAGGGATTAGTGCTGGGTCCGCTGTTCTTTGTCATTTTGATAAACAATTTGGATGAGAATTTGGGAAGCATAGTTAGCAAGTTTGTGGATGACCCCAAAATTGGTGGTATAATGGACAGTGAGAAGGTTATCTAAGGTGACAAATGGATCTTGATCAACTGGCCCAATGGGTTGAAGAATGGCAGATGGAGTTTAATTTGGTTAAATGTGAGGTGTTGGATTTGGTAAAACAAGCAAGGGCAAAACTTACACAGTTAATAGTCAGACCCCACATAGTGCTGTCAAATAGAGAGACTGAGGGTCAGGTACATAGTGGTGGGGAAATCCATCGCAGAGATAACTATAATCAACGATTGCAAACCTTACCATCACCTATGATGAACCTTCCTTGTTTGAGTCATCCATAATATATTTTCCAGTAAGTTGCAATTAAAACTGCAAAGTGTCCAGATAGCAATCTAGTTATACACAATGGGTAACGTAACATGTCGAACACTACTGTCCGCAAATGGCACATTAATCCTCTCCAGAACAAAAAGAAAACCAACTTATGTGGACCTTCAACTAGCCAGCATGGCAGATTCAGAATGATTCTTGTCTTGTGAATGATGCCGTTTAAAAATGCAATTTACCAAATGGACAAGCAAAAGACTGGAAACCGAGGAAAAGAATCCTCCCTACAATAGCCGCCTGTTTGCTACTAATCAAGTGCTGCTGGAGGGGTACACTTCTCCTTCCCTCGAAGAAAGTTACATATTGTAACAGCACTACTTTCTCTCATCTTGTCCCCTGCATGGAGGCATCACTTGGAATTAAATCCTTCAAAACACAGCTACATCCAAAAAACCTTCAGGTAGATGAACAGTTTACAAACGTACTGCATATACATTTTCAGGATATGAAATGCATGAAGATCATATCACAAAATATATATGTATGAATAAAATTTCAAGACAATTTTAGTTCCTTCAATTAATGTTGTGACAACTGCTAATTCTGACTGGTTGGTCAGTAGGATCCCCATATAAAAATATTTTTGGCAGTGTTCGACTGGGTTCCAAAACACCAACCTTAATTTAGCACAAGCAGAACTTCAGAGGCAAGGATGAATGATGTGTAAAGTAAAAATGTCACACCAGTATAATTAAGGCGTTTTAAGGTCAGGAAGGAAACTTTAACATCACAGCAGAGGCAGCTCCAGTAAGCACCTACTCATGTTATTCAGTAGCTGGATTGCAAAAGTGGAATAAATGCTCCACTCTTGACTGTTAAATATTTTCATCTTGATTTGTTCATCAACCAGCACGTGATTTTTGTTTTCTCGTATTGGTCATAATCCACCCTTCACTCATCCATCAAGTTCTTTCTCAATACACAAAGTACACATAAACCATTTTTGGGCACATAACAAACTTCAGTTGTACAGCTTATTCACAGTACTTCAAGTTAAGCAAGCAGCCAAGATCTCCTAGCTTTGATGTCTCTATTATAATGACAGTTTTATATTTAGGGCTTCTGCAGTTCTGTTAAAAGTAAAAACCCCATGCTGAACCACGTTTTGTGTCAAATTCTTCCTTTAAGACAAGGGAATTTTTTAACAACATTAATTCTAGTAGCCAATATACAAACATTGCCACTTCTATGCTTCAGTCCACAAAAACAAGATTAAAATGGTCTCTATGTTCATGAACATCTATACTGATTCTTAATAGAACTCTGATCTATCCTCCTGATAACAAACCTGGGTTTCCTTGCATTGCAAAGATTAACTTCTTTCCTCAACAAATGCTGACAATATGAGGGGCTAAATCCACCTACCATTTAACTACTATTTCTTAAGTATGTGATGAAAACCTCTATTTTTATCATATTTTTTATGCGCTGAGCAAGTCAACTATCTATGACTGGTAACACATATGGAACAGACAGTTCCAAAAGATGCTAAGTGACAACATTCAATTCTGCCCAAGGGGCTAATTGCAACGGGAGTTCAAAGGTTACAGACAGCTGGAGAAAGAGATAAACAAAGGTAACCTTCATGTTGGTAGTGTGGCAGTTAGCTGTATTGGTGGGAAGGTGGGTGAATTACACAGATTCTGTACGCGAGACTCAACATTTGGATGATTTTGTGTCATTAGAAGTTCTAGGAATATGAAGGCAGTTTTGTGTTGGAGCCAGGATTCAAAACAAGTCCTGGGGAGCTGAGAAAGTGAGAAGGTTGCTGGTTTTGTGTTGGGATAGGTTTAAAGAGCTTTTACAGAATCTTCCAGCATTAATACTCAAGCTAGCTGAGACGGTAAGGGCCAAAAGGGTCACAAATCGCATTTGTCTGATGCAACTATGAAGAATTGCAATCTCTTTTGAAACTTAGTAACCCAGGTTTAGAGGAGTTGCTGAGAATTTCATGGGATCTGTCTGATCACAGTTGCTATTTGAGTTGTGAGTGTTCAATGACAGTCTAACACTACTGATTCAGTTAATTCTGGTGTTTGAAATAAACTGTACATGTGCAGTAGATTCCATTATGAACAACATTAGAACAGTAAAGTTAATTGCTATTTGTTCAAAATTGCAAAATCCTGTGACTTGATTCGCTTAATAAGTTCCCTGGATCTTAGTCTACTTTGAAAATAAACTTAATTGTCCCTAACCAGATCAGAAGTTGTCTGGTTTGTGAGATCCTGCTCCTTTGCAACTCGTGTTTTTGAGAAGCTGCATATAAGCAATCACATACTTCTTCTCTTCTCGACACTGAAATCAATATGTCATAAAATTTCCGGTGCTAACTAATTTTTCTCTTAGGTTCCACCAGGTATTGTTCTTGCTCCAAGACTTTAAGACTACAGAATTCTTTATCTCCCTCTTAAAATGTGCAGGGCTTCAAGGCCAAGCCCTAGGTACCAGCATATCATATAAAACAAAAGTAACCAAGGATGACTGGATCTTTCAAATTTTCACTCTGACATGATACATTGTGCTGCAGTGACCTGTATTGTTTTCTGTACTGGTTTCTGCATTTTACCAATGTGATAGGAATTCAATTAATTCCCAATCTATCAACCATGTTAAAAATAAATGAACTGCCCTGCACATAGAAAGTATACTCTACCAAACTAGTTAAGTTGAATTCATAGTGCGAAGCTCTATAGATATTCATAATGCATAAACTAACAAGTCTCTTGCAACAAGGGCTCCCAAAAAAAACTGACAATTTTCATTCAGAAATATTACTCAAACGCTCTTTTGCTTCATTAGAATGGGCCAAATACAGTATCTGAAATTAATTCTTCAGAAGGAATTTTATATACAATCCTTACCTTGCTGCTAAGTTAAATATGTAAAACCACCAGCACGACATTGAAGACATTGCCTAATTCAGCTCCGGCATTGTATTTTAGGAATGTAAATTTTAGGTATAACTAACTACTGTAGAAGGACAATTCATATTGGGATCTGCGCATTAGGCCACATCAATCACACTCAGCAAAACTGATTAGATAGTCATTCACAAATGAGATCTCTTGGAATACAGTAATGAGTAGGCTGTTATATGGGGAAGGAAGGAAGGTCAGAAAACCACAAGGAACATTCCCATTTGTTTCACCCTTTTGCACGAGTAAGAAAGGGTTCAAATTTGACTACAGAAAATAAACAGGACCACTGGTGAATAAAATAAAGTCAAAAGCAATTTTTAAGTAGCAATTTCTGCCGTTTTCCCTTCATTCCTTATTCCAAAAGAAAATGCATTTTAAAGGCAGGCTTACAGGTAGACAATAGCAAGTACAGCACTTGTCTGCTTCATCAGTTGTGTGCATTTGACATTTCTATAACTAAGTCCCCAGGTCATCAAAAACTTTCAAAATGGGATTGACATAACTATGTGCGTTGACTGATAAGTACTCCAAACATCTTACCCAACGAAATGGAAAGCTCTCTAGAAGTCGCATTTACAAGAAAAACAAAATTCAACTGTATCTGATGTTTGCAATGCATGTTTATAACAAATCTTTCTGAGTGAGGGAACAGAGTTTAAAGCTGAAATATTTCCAAACATGGAGAGAAAAGAAGACTTGAATGATTTGATCATTCTGACAGCTATGACAAATTATATTTGCCTCAGAGGTATCCATGTTCATTTTACTGAAATTATTAGCACATTGTTTGCAGCCAGGCAGAATAATGCTTACGGTCATCTATGCAGCACAATTACATCTTGCACAAATCAGCTCTAATTTCATTTTTTGAAGTTTTGGTGGACTTGACAGGCCTTCAAAAACAAATTTTACCGTGCACACTACCCTTGCACCACACAATCAAGCGTACAAAATTCTGATGTGAACTCTGGATGTCAAATGGATACAGAACAAAACCTTGTAACCAGAGTATTTACAGTTGCGTCATGAGGGCTCAACAGTCAGAAGTGCCAGTGCACTGGAAATCACTAAAATTACCAAATGCTTAAAAGTGAAATATGCTTAAAACTCAATTAAAAATTAATTACAACACAATTCCAGATACATTCAGTTCTCCTTAAAAATCTATAAATAACTTTAAATCCATTATATCATTTAGCTGCCCTTTCAACCTCAATGCATTTCCATTCTCCATTGTTCGTATCAAATCTTCCGAACGGTGACCAACATAATGGAAACATTTGAAGGTCCTAAATGAAATTTCAACAGAATGCAAAGACTGCATAAAGGAAGTCACTCCTGTCCATCATGTGTGCTAGCTCTTTGCAAGATCCTTCTACAAAGTCATCCTCTCCAACTCTTTCGCGCCAAATACTGCAAATATTAGTTTACAAGCCTTTCTCTATTTCCCTTTTGAAAGTTACTTCTTCCATCATCTTTGCAGGCAGTGTTGTCGAAATCATATGAACTCAGCACCTCTCTGGTTCTTTTACAAACTATCTTATTCGTAAACAATCAGTGGCAGATCGACATCCACATTGCAATTATTAATGTTTCTGCTGAGTAGTCAGTGGAAAAACTTAAAAAAGAGACTTATGTAACTTGGTATATTTTTGTGTTTATAAAAACATTGTATCAGAAGCACAGTTACCAAAGAATAGATCAGCTGAAACTAAAACAACTTGCTTACGCAAGCATGTGTCAATTTTAAAGGCATCCATGAGTCTAGCTAAATAGTCACACCAACACTGCACCTAGCCACACAGGAGTATGCATTCACTTCAAAGTAATCCCATTGGCAAAGTTCATAGCATTGACCTTAGCAACTACTGGCATCAAAATGAAGTCTCTGTTCAAACAGGCTTCAGGACTGGTAAAAAAAAATCATCCATGAAATTAGTACCAATATTACTACTTTCAACAGTCACCAATGCAATCCTAGCACGATTCCTTTGGCCACCTTTCTCGAGATAATGACTAGAATGGTACAGCTGACTGCAAAAGTGTTGTGCTAGAGTGGAAGCAGAGTGGGGACGTACAAAGAAAACATGGTTGAAACTGCTCATCAGAAAAGATTCCTATAAAAAAATAAGTATCGGGGTCATCAGTGGTATCAACAAAAATGCATGAGTAATAGACTTGTACTTGGCCCTTGACAAAAGAAACAGAATTCTGTACTGATTTACCTTTACTATGAGCTAGTGAATGAAGTCTCCAAACATGAAGAATCACCTAGCAGAGTGCTTAAATAAGAGTTTTGAAGATGAGGCTTTGTCCAGAATTCAAGAACTTATTTTGTTACGAGGATCACACAGTTTGTTGCACGCTTTATGGAGGGAAGAATGTAGTATATAGTTGTAGTCAGGTTTATGGACAGGTTTCCTCAAAATGCTTCTTCTGCAATTAGTTTTTAAAGGGCTATTTTATGCAGAATGACTGTTGTTGAAAGGATTTTTTGAGGAAGGGGGGTGATTTCTGTGACATCCATTTCAAAAAATTAGGTTGCTACATGTAAGCAATTCTGTTAAGCATATCATCAGGCCTCAATCAATTACAGGAAATGGGAGGATCATTTTTGGCATTGATGTGCAACAAAAAGGAACATGCTTGGCAGAAAGAGGCAGCACAGTTGGAACTGACACTGGAGAATTTTATTGAGTTATGTGGCTTTGAGCTACTGGGGAATGGGAGGAGGAACAAAGAGGTGGAAGGAGATTGATATTTTCATCATATGGCTGATGGAGTCACAATTTGCTGCTTACATTTTTTGCGAAGTTTTCCATTTTAAGGACACTATATAAACTCCAGTTGTTAATTCTGCTAGAATGTCTACACAGTTCAATTGTGCTCACTGAGCACTTGTCATGCTGGAGGCTGAGCCACATAATACTCCGTAGGATTCTGGTTACAAACGTCAGGTCACAACTGCACATGCTGCGCAGACAAGTACATGGTTCATATCCATTCATGAGTTTACCGCTTTTATTGTGCCATGTGGAGAGAAGGGAAGCAAACAGTTAGAATTTAACAGTTAGAATTTAGGGGTGAGGTGACTAGAAATGGCAAGGAGACAGTATGATTTAAATTTCTTGAATTAGTGTAATATTATAATGTTCTACATAAGAACATGTGAATAAAAAGGTGAAGCAGGTCACTCTGCCCCTCAAACCAACTAATAAGATCATGACTGATCTGATTACTCCATATTCCTGCCCAGCTCCAAAAATCTTTCATCCCCTTCGAAGAATGTAGCTACCTCTGCTTTAAAAATATTTGAAGCATCTGCTTCCATTACCTTTTGAAGAAGAGAAAGAACGTGATAATCTGAGGAAAAAAATCCAAGTTTATTATAAATTGGCAACCCCATATTTCTGACAATAATCCTTAGATTGATAGGTCCAGATTATACCATAAGAATATTCTTTACTCATTCACCCTATCAAGATCCCTTACGATCATATGTGGTTTTATTTTGCTTCTTATTCTTCTTGAATACAACGGATACAAGCTTAGACTGTCTAACCTTCCCTCATAAGACAACTTATCCATCCAGAAGTTAGCCTCATGAACCTTTTCCAATGCATTCTTCCTTAAATAAAAGAGATCAACATTGTATACAGTACTGTATTTCATTCTTTGAGGTATCAAAAAAAAACTGCTACACTAGCAGCTGTGTCAAGTTACTTCCATTCTAAATTGCCTGAAGTGTTCAGGGATGTATAGATTATGTGGGTTACAAGGGGATGGGTGTGGGTGGGATGCTCTGAGGTTCAGTGTGGACTTGGTGGGCCAAAGGGCCTGTTTCCACACTGTAGGGATTCTATTTATTGAGTAAAATGCTTCTCAACTGTATTAAATGGAATACCCCAAACAATAAAGCAACATACCCCTCAAAAATAAGACTAACAAGCCAGACAAGATACAAAATGTTTACAGTACCTACCAAAAGGCGGATTTTATTCTTGTGTTCATATTTTGCAAAGCTGGCTGTTTTATGGCTTGCATACTGCTCTCTCAACAGAATATATTCATCTCTGCTTTAAAAATGCTTTCAAGGAGTGGCACTTTTCCTGGGACATTTTTCATCTTCCACAGGGTTTAATTTGTAAAGCAGTTTACAAACTGCAAATGAGAGTGAGGAATGCAAAACTGAGCTAGTGAGGAAGTCAACCTCAGTTTACAGGAACACGGCTCCTAATGTGGTCTAAATGACACTAAATTTCACCCACGCCACATCCATATGTATCCAACCAACTCTTCCAGTAGCCACACCATTCAGTCCTCAGATTCTATACAATAACAATAGAAATATTTGAAATTTCTTGATTGATTTTTTAAACCCTATCTAGTAAAAGTCTCCATCAAACACATGAAATAACTCAGAGGCTGGCATTCCATCGCCATTCACCTTTCATTCACAAATGCATAGCATTTCATTACAGCACTGCCTTTCATCGAGTCAGGCATTTAGACCCCCTTCGCCCTTTTACGTCAGCCAATTAATCTGGTACAATCAGGGAACTCATGTTCTATTAGGTTCTGCTGGAACCTCATTACAATCACTACACATACCATTAATGATAGACAGAAAAATTCAATCTACAACGTTAAAAGACTGTGTAATCCTCTCTAGTAAACAAACCCAAATCAATTTTAAAGGCATAATCTGGTATTATAGTCTCAAAATCCTTCATTCTCAGATGAATGAAACATCTAATATGCTGAAACAGTAGTGCTTGAAACTCAGCCAAGCAGAGTGACCATAGTTCTCCAAACTATAGGATATAGTGAAAAGAACAGAACAAGCTTATAGTTCCAAAACAGAGGTCCTATTAATCAAAGGGCAGGGGACAGCCATTAGACTAAGTGTCAAAAGCATTTTTTAATAAAAAGTTAGGTAGAATTATCATTCCATATAAGTCATAGTACAAAAGATGATAATAAGGGCAAAAAGAACATGTGGTAACATTTTTCACAGCATTTTGCTTCCTTCATTGGAAAAGCATGGGCATGCAGCTGAACATTTACACAATGCTGCTTAACACAAGTGTCAACTTGGCTTTGCTGAAATAATCCCCATGATGTATCACTGAATTAAAAATGCATTCACACTGCAATACAGTATCAATTAGAGACATTTGATTGTAACACAATATGTACACTTAGCTTTAAAAAGTTCTCAGTTCCTCTGCAGGCTTTCAGGTTACTTCACAGACTGTCAATTGTAGTTGCTTGAATAAATTTTCAACTGTGTGTGCGTGAAACAGTGTCTCACTAACTTGATTGAGTCTTTTGAAGAAGCAATGAAGAAGACTGATGAAGGCAGAGTGGTAGGGATTGTCTGTATAAACTTAAGAATGGTATTTGACAAAGCTCCTCATGTTAGGCTGGTTAGCAAGGTTAGATCATGTGGAATACAGGGAAAGCTGGCAATTTGGATACAAAATTGGCTCAAAGGTAGGAGACAGAACATGGTGGTGGAGGGTTGCTTTTCAGACTAGAAGCCAGTGAACAGTGGTGTGCCACAAGGATTGTTGTTGGGTCCACTGCTTTTTGTCCTTTATGTAAATGATTTGGATGTAAATATAGGAAGTACGGTTAGTAAGTCTGAGATGATAACAAAATTGGTGGTGTAGTGGACAGTGAAGAAGGTTACTTCAGAGGACAACAGGACCTTGATCAGATGGGCAAATGGTCGGAGGAGTGGCAGATGGAGTTTAATTTAAATAAATGAGATGCTATGTTTTGGTAAGGCAAAACAGTGCAGGACTTGCACACTTAATGGTAAGGTCCTGGTGAGTGCTACCGTGCAAAGAGATCTTGGAGGTACAAGTGCATAGTTCCTTAAAAGTGGAGTCACAGATAGACAGGGTAGTGAAGGTGTTTGGTACATTTGCCTTCATTGGTCAATGCATGAGTATTGGAGTAGTTGAGATGTTATATTGTGGCTGTATAGTTCATTGGTGAGGCCAATCTTGGAGTACTGTGCTCATTTTTGGTCTCTCTGCTAAAGGTAAAATGTTATGATACTTAAAAGACTTCAGAAAAGGTTTACAGGGTGGTTGCCACGTTTGGACAGTTTGAGAAATAGGGAGAAGCTGAATAGGCTGGGGCTATTTTCCCTGGAGTGTCGGAGGCTGAGGGGTGACCTTATAGATGTTTATGAAATCGTGAGGGGCATCAATAGGGTGAATAGCCAAGGTCTTTTCTGCAGGGTACAAGATTCCAAAACTAGAGGGCATAGGTTTAAGGAGAGAGAGGAAAAATCTAAAAGGGCCCTAAGGGGTAACTTTTTCACACAGAAGATGGTACTTATATGGAATGAGACGCCAGAGGAGGTAGAGGCTGGTGCTATTATAGCACTTAAAAGGCATCTGAATGGGTTCTTGAATAAGAAGGGTTTAGAGGGATATGGGCCCAATGTTGCTAAATGGGACTAGACTACACTACAGATCTACTCCAAAACCTTAGGGACCAGACTAACTTCGGGTATCTGGGTGGCATGGATGGGGTGACGGAAGGGTTTGTTTCCATGCTGTACAACTGTAACTCTAAAATTCTCCATCTCCAGATGAAGACAATGTGTGGAAAGAAACCTTTTTTTTCACCCATTTGAAATGGAGAATCTGATTTTAGCTGAGACAGGTATGTGTTCTGCACACGAGCCAATTCAATCCACAAAATAGCCAGAGGAAGGTGGGGTGAGGTTGACAATGAGTAAGAAAATTAGATTTCCTCCAAAGCATGGCACCACCCAGGTAACCTCTCGAACCCCGATGAAAATTTCATTCTAAAATTTTAAAGTGAATGCAACTAAATGCAACAGTGTAAAGCAAAGTACTGCAGGTGCTCAAAATCTGAAACAGAAATATGAGATGTTGGGAAATACCTATCAGCACATTCAGTGTTTGTGCTGAGAACAAACAAGCCTGAAAAATAGGTGCACACTTTCTCCTGAATATGCAGTGCAAATTTCTATTCTCTCTACAGATGCTAAATGACTTACTGGCTTGACACTTTATGTAATACAGGTTGTGCAGCTATTGTCTTTTCATTAGTTATAAACCATCAAATAAATAGCTGACATGCTACTATGGCACTGTATAACTAATTTACCAATAATAAATTAGATTCCATATAGTAAAAGTTTTTTTTAAGATTCTTAAATAATATCCACACAGGGCACCGTATTATCAAGACAAATTAGTCTATGTTGGTTTATATTCGCAAATGCATCATTTGTGAAAATGTACTTGTTAAAATGGAATGATAATGCTATCGCATATATGCAGACTACTTCCAAACTACACTCTCAATAGGCAAAAAGAGAGAAGCTCATTCATTATTCCTACTACTTTAAGGGTTACAACTTTAAGTATATTGAAAATCATCAGGAAATAATTTTGTGATCAGAGATAATAGGAACTGCAGATGCTGGAGAATCCAAGATAACAAACTGTGAAACTGGATGAACACAGCAGACCAAGCAGCATCTCAAGAGCACAAAAGCTGACGTTTTGGGCCTAGACCCTTCATCAGAGAGCTCTCCGATGAAGGGTCTAGGCCCGAAACGTCAGCTTTTGTGCTCCTGAGATGCTGTTTGGCCTGCTGCGTTCATCCAGCTTCACACTTCGTTATCTAGGAAATAATTTTGCTTTGCTTTGAGTGGTTGGAAAAAGAATGCTGACTTTTGCAACTGATATAAGTAACAACTGAATATTTGAACTGGAAATTCAAATTTACAACTATCCAGCAATAGTTAGATGAACAATCTAACAACTAGCATCTGCCTGTGTGAAACAGCAGTTTAATAACCATTTTCTTTTCTTCTGGTAACACCACAGAGTTCTAGGTCAATTGTAATACCAAATGCTTCATACCTCATCTGGTACCAATATGATGTTATGGGATGATGCAGTATGTATATGCTAAACTATCTATCGAATGTTTCAGCACAAGTTAAAAAGTCACCAATCTGGCCATATATTTCTTAATTCTGTTTTACTTCACTCAGACCACATTTAACTTTTCTAAAAATTGGGGCAGGAAGAACAATGCCTGGGTCTGAAGGGTGCTGTGAAAGAAGCCTCGACAAATTACTGGAGAGCAATTTTTAAATAATAGTGTACAACAAGTACACATTGCATTGCAGAAGGGAATCAAATGGGCTGCTTCATCCAGAATGGTGTCAAGCTTGAGCATTGTTGGAAATGTACTCAAAAACAACTTGCATTCATAAAATGGCTTCACAATAATAAAGCATCTCAAGGCGCTTCTTGACAGCACCATAAAAGAAGATATGACAGTGTTCAACAAAGACAGTATTTCAGATGGCCAAAAAGCTTGGTCAAAAGATGCATTTTTAATTTGTGTCTTAAAGCATGAAGACATAGCCACATTACAGAGTTTGAAATTCACATTGCAATACAGGGATTTGAAAATGAGGATGAACTTTTAAATTCCAAATGTTACGTGACCTGGAGCCAACAAAGGTCAAGTGATCACAGACATGATGGGGCAGTGCGACTTGTTACAACTCAAGATAAAGGAATCGGACTTCTGATTAAAATGAAACAGCAGTCGGTAATGCATTGGCATAGTCTTCCAGACAAATGTGGCAAGAACCGCCGCAAAATTGAAGTCAACTGGACAGAGGGGAAAATGCTCCAATGGTTGGGTCATGCCAAGCACAAAAGAAAATGATTGTGGTTTTGGAGATGAATCATGTTAGTCAATAGGAATACTCTGCAAGAGTTCCTCAGGGTAGTGTCAAACCACCTTCAACTGCTTTAATGACTTTCTCTCTAACATAAGGTCAGATACGGCAATGTTTGCTGATGGCAGGCACAAAGTTCAGGACCACTTGTGATTCATTGGACACTGATGCAGTCTAAATACACTAAAGATCTAAACAAACTAGAGATCTGAGCAACATTAAAGCTTGGAGTGACAAGTAGCAAGTAATATTCGTGCCACAAAAGGCCAAGCAATAACTAATTAGACTCAAAGTGTCATAGACCTGTGCAGCATGGAAACAGATCCATCGGTCCAACTTGTCCATGCCAACCAGGTATCCCAAGTTAATCTAGTCCCATTTGGTGGCATTTGGCCCATATCCTTCTAAAACCTTCCTATTCATATACCCATCCAGATGCCTTTTAAATGTTGTAATTGTACCAGCCTCCACCACTTCCTCTGGCAGCTTATTCCGTACATGCACCATCTTTTGCATGGAAAAGTTGCCCCTTAGATTCCTTTTAAATCTTTTCCCTCTCACCTTAAACCTATGCCCACTGGTTTTTGGATTCTGCTACCCTGGGGAAAAGACCTTGGATATTCACCCTCTCTGAGCCCCTCATGATTTTAAAAACTTTATCAGATCACCCCTCAGCCTCCGACACTCTAGGGAAAATGGCTCCAGCGTATTCAGCCTCTCCATATAGCTCAAATCCTCCAATCGTGGCAACATCCTTAAACAAGAGAAAATCAAAATCACTGGCCCTCAACATTGAATGGCATTCCCAATACTGAATGCCCACAACAACATCCACAAGGTCATCTTTGATAAGAAACTGAATGACCAGGATCAGCATACAGTGGGTAAAGAAGCAGGTCAGATGCTAGGAATTCTTAAAAGAGTAATTCACTTCTTCATTTCCAAAATGCACCGACAGTGTACTGACAACTGAACTGTCTCAGGACTCTTTTCAGTGGAGTTAGTAATAGGTAATAAATGCTGGCTAAACAATGTTGTCCAGATCCAAATGAAAAGGAAGACTACTCCACTAATTCTGACTTTTGCCTCACAGATCATGGATAAGCTTTGATGAATAAGGAGAAGAAATACTTTCTGCAAAATATCCCATCTTTCACCAGTGCCTGCTGCTACAGATTTTTTTTCTGAGAACTTTTCAGTTGTTACTAGACAATAGGGACCATCCCACAAGATCATAATGCGACGAAGTGTAATTTAAGAAGCAGGCTGTTCAGCCCATCCTATCTCTTCCACCATTCAATTAGATTATAACTGATATGATAATCGTCAGTTCAACTTTCCGGCCTTTTGCCCCCATACACTTGATTCCATTACTGTCTAAAATCTATCTCAGCTTGAAAGTATTTGATAATCCAGCCTCAACAGTCCTTTGCAGTAAACAATGCCACAAATTCATTATTCTCAGAGAGGAAAGTCTTCCTCATATATGTCTCAGAAGAGCAACCAGATCTTATTCTCATATTAAGCTCTCTGGTCCTAGGATATCTCACATAAAGAAACAATATTTCCATATCTACCCTGTTAAGTCTCCTAGGAATCTTGTACATTTCAAGAAGGTCACCTCTCATTCTGCTACACTGTATAAGGACAGGTCCAACCTCCTCAAAGTTTCTTCACATGGCATTCCCTCCAAACTTGAAAGCAATTTAGTGGACCTTATGTGACTGCCTCCAATGCCAGTATATGTTTCCATAAAGAGCCCAAAATTGTTCATGGTATCCCAGCCATAATTTGATTTGTGCCTTGTATAGTCTTAGCAAGACTGCCCTACTTTTATACTCTATTTCCTCTGAAATAAAGGCCAACATTTTATTTGCCTTCCCCATGACCCACTCCACTTGTATACTAGCTTTTTCTTTCTTGATTTTTATGCATGAGGACTCCCAAATTCTTCTGTGCTTATAGGGGCTTCAGTAGTCTCATCCATTAAATAACATTCAACACTTTCATCTTTCCTGCCAAACCTCACATTTTCCCTAATTATATTTCTGCCCAATCACTTAATCTGTTTATGTCCCACTGCAGACTCTATTGTCACCCTCACCAATTGCCATTCCACCTAATTTCACGTCACTCACAAACATGGCAAGAGTACATTCACTTTTCTCATCCAAATTTATAGATATTGTAAGTAATTGTGATCTCAGCACTGATCCCTGTAGCACTCGACCAGTTAGAGGTTGCCATCCTGAAAATGAGTCCCTTATCCCAACTCTCTATCTCGATGAGTCAATCCTCTATCTATGCTAACATACTGTCTCTAACACTGTGGGCTCTAAAGTTGTCTAACATGTGATATCTTATCAAATACCTTCTGAGAATCCAAATATATTATGTCCACTACTTCTCCATTATCTATTCTGTTTGTTAGCTCGAGCATCAACAAGCAGATCCATATCTGACGTGCTAATGGAAGAAAGGTCAATGCTGGTGCAGCTGATTAATGGTTGGGCTGAGTACTGTCTACAGAAATGCTGCATTGACGTCTGGCAGCTAACTTGATTGTTTTGCGACATGCAGTCCCTATGACTTCTACTGGTGGAGAATTTCTCCACGATTCCCAATGATTTTAATTTTATTAGAATAATGCTACCTTAATGTCAAGGGCAGTTATTTTAATCTCACTTCTCAAATTCAGCTCTACTTTGCATGCTTGGATTAAGAATGTAATAAGTGGAAAGAGGCAGAACCCAAATCAAGTATCCATGATTTCTATAATTCACATATCTATGTGATTTCCAGTTAATTCTGAATAGATTATTGAAATCATGTCCATATATTTGAAAGCAACCAAATGGTTAGGATCACTTTACTCTGGAATCTTAAATGAGTTGTGAGAAACAAAAATGCTAAGTTTACTAATTACCATAGTAACACGATTGCCCATTCACACTTACAGGATGCAGCCAATGGCAGGTCCACAATATTTATATATCTGTCAATACTATAAAAGGAAGAAACCAATCCCAAAAATGCAGGTGTTCACACTGATGATTTGGCAGTTGCTGTAAATGGTCACGTACCATGCAACTTTATGTCCTAATTTGAGTGATGATCATTGATTTTGTTTCTCAATATGTAATTTTACGTAATATTAACGTTTTCTGATGGATTGGTTTGCTAAATGTTCTAATTTACTATATGACTAACATAGCCAATGTTTAAAAGCAGGTACTGATGACCTACTTGGTGACTATTTTCAGCACATTTTATAGAGTCAAAGTCATATAGCATAGAAGCAGACCCTGTATTGAGCCAGAACAAAAGCTATGCGGCAGTTGGAAGGAAATACATAATTTCTGTTTTTATGTAAAGCAAATGTCAGATAAACTGGGCATGCCTAGCAGCATCTGTGTACAGAAATCAGAGACAACACTTTGGGACCAGTGACCTTTCTTCAGAACACGAATATTTCTTTAAAATCTGACAGAAGTAAATCAGTACAATATGCATTTGCAGAGAACTGAAATTACCATGACATTTTTTCAGATGTCAGTCACACTGAGAAGGCATCCCTTTTGTGTAACCTGGACACAAAAGAAGCATGCTGCATGCCTAATACAATCTAAAAGAAAGATATCGCACTACATTAATAATGTGTAATATTTTTATTGCTTGGTTTATGCCTCTGGTCATGAGCAGATGGTCAATGATTTGCTCTTCAGAAATGCTAATTCCTGTAGTGCAGCACCTGTCTTCTCCCTGCAACTACCACTGTTCAACAATGTACTAATTTCTTAGCATACAAAGAAACTTATTTTTATTATAGTGTCTGAAAACAAGGTCATTAAATACACGAGACTTGTAGGGACAACTAACTTCAGAACACTCTTCTCATCAGACTCATCTGAAATTAAATCCAATTTCTCTTTACCAATGTAGAAGTTTGATAGAATGCAGTCATTAAGCAGAGTACATTGGGCAGAGTAATCAAAGAGAAAGTTAAGAGGAAATTTTATCCAAATCATGTGAGGTCTCAGTGTATTGGAGAAATTGCTTCCACTGATAGAGAGGTACAGAATCAAAGGTTGACAATAAGGTGAATGGCAAGAGGCACCATGGGTCTAACCACAGTAAGCTACAGGAAGAAGACATCACAATGGGAGTGAGATACAGCCTGAATGAGTATATAGTGCAGGGAATTTGGAGACAGTGTGTGAATTCGGCGCAGAGGGGAAGAGGTGCTTTGGACTTGCTGTTTTGGCTTATAGATTTTAAGGCCTTTTTTTACAGCATAAATTGAAGCCCAGGATTGAGGGTCTAGCAGAAAGACATGTAACACGGGAAAACTAAGTTCATCGTTAGTAAATAGCTACTAACTTGACTATTTATTATAGACTACTTTCAGACTGAAGGTAAAGAGGGGATATATTTACAGGTTACAAACTAAAAGACCAATAGGAATAGGACAGGAGATAAATTATTCTCCACTCGAGCTTTGACCCACATTAACTAAGCTTCTTCAATATTCAGATGGGCAGCCAGTCTCATCCTCTTCCTTGCTCCAATATTTTCACTTTGTGCTTCATAACTTCCCACCAGAATTTTCCACTTGCTGTATCATTTTCACTTTGTCTCCAAGTGACAACACTTAACTTTCTCACATGTTTAGCCTTACCTGCAGGATTTCATAGACAGATCTTGATACTGACTGATGACGTGCCAGCAATGTTGCAGTGAAATGTTCCTATATCCATTCTGATTGGTTTGTGAGATCAAATGGTAAGCATGCATGAATTCAGCTAATCCAGAATTAAAGTAGCCCAGAACTTCAATTTATCACAGCTTCTTTAGAATGGATTTCCTATTCTACCAGGAGGAATGATACAAGTGCAGATTTAGGTTATCCCAAAATGGAATAACCTAAATTTCACTAATGTTATACAGCGATTTACTTTGATTTTCTTCAACTGCTTCAGTGATTTCAACGAAAATAAAAGCTCGATTTTACCTAGTGCGACGATACACATCTCTAAGAGAGATTTGTCTGTCCTGGTTCTCTTGAAAAGAGGCAGTGCAAACCTGTTGGCGGATCTGCACTGTGAAAAACAGAGTAAATAGCTTTTTTTAAATTAGGCAATTGAAGCACAAGTGGTGGAGTCAAGCTCACACAGACCCAGAGGCTTAGTATTGCTTTCAGTTGGTTTAGCTGGGGTTTCTAGAGTTCAAGCTGCTGAAGGCAGCTCTCTCTCTGCTGCTGCAAAAACCTTGAGTTCTGCCTCTGCTGCTAGCTTCAATCTTTTGGTTTTTCTTCTTCTTGGACTAGAGTTAGCACATGAAGAATCTGTTTTGCTGAATGTGCCATTGTCAAGGCCATGTTTATGAGATGCTACTATGTTGGGACAATTGGTGAGTAGTGGTTTAATATATTTTGTTAACTATTTTTATGAAGTTATGCCATTTCTTCTTTACTTGCTTGCATTTCAACTGCGGTCTAAGAATAAAGTGTGTTTAGCTTAAAGTCTTGCAGTTTGACAGATCAAACCACGTCTGGAATGCAGCATGTTACATGCCTTTAAGTAAGATAATAGTTACGGTCTAGGCTATCCTCTTGATATGTTCAGAAGGCATTTGGTCTGGTCCATAACACTAGTTGTATATATACTGATTTTTTTCTGGGCTGAATCATCATTGCTACACACCAAATCAGACCTGATGTTGGAATTTACCAATGGTTAAAAGACAGATAGTAAGTACTTGTTTATGTAAGTAAAAACAACTTTATCTGTTAGAAACGAGTACTGATATACAGCACATTTATGCCAAAAGTCCACTCTCTGTGTTTCTAACCGGATAATATCTAAAACCTTCAATGCAATTTACATGAAGATCTCAATATTTAAATTCTATGGAAGACTGTACAGTAATATAAAGATTACATAGTTACAGTTATAACGGATGTAGTGCAGCATAAGTTAAAACAATATTAAATAACAGGCTGAACAGTTTCAGAACTAGTTGCAGATAAGAAATATTTTGAAAGTGAAGGCCACCTACTATCTACCATAATAGGAGCCTGTGTCACAGACCTGGAGTTAAAGTTAAATTGTTAAACTCAGCTTTTATAAATACAGAAGATAAACACTTGAGGCAAATCCTATCCATTAACTTTTCAGAAATGGTCTACAGTGGAACAATGATTATTTATGGGAATTACTTTGAATAGAAGAAACAGTTTAAGTCATCAAAACTGACCTGAGAAAACATAGGCAAATATTATTCCAAAAATGAACAACTTTTTGTTTCCAAACTGCTGAATACATTTTGGACTATTTTTAAGCAATGGCTATGCAAGCTATGAAATGTGGGGAGGTCAGTTCACTGTCTGACACTGCCCAGGTTGACTGGAGATATTTAAGAAAAATTACTTTAAAATGAATGTCCGATGTACTATAAATCTAAAGTTGTTCCAATCCTCACTGAAATGGCAATCACAATTACACTTCAGCACAGAACAGGTTTCAGGTTTTACGTACAACAGCACACTCTTTCTCATATTGATGATGACTTTACATTTTAAGCGTATTTCGCAAATCATATGCTAAAAACAATCCACTATGCTCCTATTTTGCGAGGTCTGCGAACCTCAAAGTCCTAAGTGATTAAACTGCACAATACGCCAGCAAACATCTTCTTAACATCAGGAGAAAGGATTTACACATGGCCTTGGACTACCAATAAGGTTGCCTAAGCAGTCCCAGAGGAAAACCTAATACAATTCCTTGACAGCAAGAGTCTCCAGACATCCATAATTCAATGCTAAATACAAGTTCCAACACATGAACAGGGAGTGTAATTAATCTTTAGGGTCACACCATTCAATTACAATTGTTATACAGTCACAGAGATATCGGTCCAACTCGTCCATGCTGACCAGATATCTTAAATTAATCTAGCTCAATTTATCAGCTTTTGGCCCATATTCCACTAAACCCTCCTTATTCAGATCCAGATGCCTTTTAAATGCTGTAATTGTACCACTTCCACTGACAGCACATTTCATACATTCCCTTGTAAATTATTCCCCTCTCACCAGAAAGCTATGCCCTCTAGTTTTGGACTCTCCCACCCCATGGAAAAGACCTTAGTATTCAGCGTGTCCATGCCCCTCATGATTTTATAAACCTCTATAAGGTCAACCCTCAGCCTCCCATTCTCCAGTGAAAATATTCCCAGCACATTCAGCTTATCCCTACAGCTCAAACCCTCCAACCTCGGCAACATTCTCATAATTCTTTTCTGAACCCTCTTGAGTTTCACAAAATCCTTTCTATAGCAGGGAGACCAGAAGTACATGCAGTATTCCAAAAGTGGCCTAACTAATGTCCTGTACAGTTGTACAGCTGTAGCATGACCTCCCAACTCCTATTCTCAATGCACTGATCAATAAAGCTGAGCACACTAAATGCCTCCCTCACTATCCTATCCACTTGCAACTCCATTTTCAAGAAATTATGAACTTTAACTCCAAGGTGACTTTGTTCAGCAGCACTCCCCAGGACCTTACCATGAACTGTGCAAGTCCTGTCCTGATTTGCCTTTCCAAAATGCAGCACCTCACATTTATCTAAATTAAATTCCATCTGCCACTGCTCAGCCCATTGACCTTAATGATCAAGACCCTGTTGTACTGTGAAGAAACCCTCATTGCTGTGCACTACACCTCCAATTTTGGGGTCATCTGCAAACTTACTAACCATTCCTCCTATGTTCACATCCAAATCATTTGCATGTATGATGAAAGCTTGGGGACTGAGCACCAATTCTAGTGGCACACCGGTCTATTCTGAAAAGCAACCCTCCACCCCCACCCTCTATCTTCTACCTTCGAGCCAGTATCCAAATAGCTAGTTCTCCTTCTATTCCATGTGATCTAACCTTGCTAACCAGTCTACGAGGGATCTTGTCGAATGCCTTACTGAAGTTCATATAGATCATGTCCACTGCTGTGCCCTCATCAATCCTCTTCATTACTTCTTTAAAAAACTCAATCAAGTTAGTGGCACATGATCTTCCAAGCACAAAGCCATATTGACTATCCCTAATCAGTGCTTGCCTTTCCAAATACATATAAATTTTGTCCATAAGATTGCCTAAACAGTCCTAGAGGAAAACCTAATACACTCTCTCCATGACTCGCCCGCCACCAATATCAGCTCACTGGTCGAAGGGGAGGCAATCACCTAGTGTTATTAACACTAGACTGTTAACCCAGAGAGTCAGGGAAATGTTCTGGGGACTAGGGTTCAAATCCTGCCATGATAGCTGGTAGAATTTAAATTCAATAAATATCTTGAATTAATAGTCTAATGATGACCATGCATCCATTGTCGGTTGTCAGAAAAACCTATCTGGTTCACTCATGTCCTTTAGGGAAGGAAACTGCTATCCTTACCTGTTCTGGCCTTATTGTGACTCCAGACCCACAGCATTGTGTGGCCAACTCATAACTGCCCTCAAGGCAATTCGGGATGGGCAATAACTGTTGCCCTAGCCAGCGATGTCCTCATCTTGTGAATGAATAAAAGTTCCCTGGGTTTTCCTTACCACCTTTCTTGAATAGTTGCACCTTGTTAGCCAACTTCCAGTATTCCGGCCCCTCACTTGTAGCTATTGACAATACAAGTACGTCAGTAAGGGGCCCAACAACCACTTCCCTGGCTTCCCACAGAGTTCTAGGGCACACCTGATCAAGTTCCAAGGATTTGGAACGTAAAATACTTGTATTCTATCCCCTCAGTCTCCTGCGGTTCCACACATGGAAGGCTTTGCTGATCTTTAAGGGGGTCTGTTCTCTCCCCAGTTACCTTTTTGTCCTTAATGTGTTTGTAAAATCCCTTTGGATTCTCCTTAACCCTATTTGCCAAAGCTATCTCATGCCCCCTTTTTGCCATCCTGATTTCCCTCTAAGTATACTCTGATTACTGCCTTTATACTCTTCTGGAGATTCACTCAACATATGCTTCCTTCTTATTCTTAATCAAAATCTCGATTTTTCTAGTCATCCAGCTTTCCCTACCCCCACCAGCCTTGCCCTTAACCCTAACAGGAACATAGTCTCTGGACACTCACTTTCTCATTTTTGAAGGCTTCCCATTTTGCAGCCATCCCTTTACCTGTAAACATCTGCTTCTAATCAACTTTTAAAAGTTCTTGCCTAATATCATCAAAATTGGCCTTCCTCTAATTTCGAACTTGAACTTTAGATCTTCCATCGCTATTTTAAAACTAAAAGAATTATGGTCACAAGCCCCAAAGTGCTCCCCTACTGACACCTCAGTCAAATACCCTGCCTTATTTCCCATGAACAGGTTAAGTTTTGCACCTTCTCTAGCAGGTACACCCACATACTGCATAAGAAATTTTTTTTGTACATACTTAACAAATCCGTCTCCATCCAAGCCCTTAACACAATGGCAGTCCCAGTCTATGTGTGGGAAGTTAAAATCCCCTACCATAACCATCCTATTATTCTTACAGATCCGCCTACAAATTTGTTTCTCAATTTTCTACTGATTATTGAGGGATTTACAGTACAATGCCAATAAGGGATCATCCCTTTCTTATTTCTCAGTTCTACCCAAATAATTTCCCTGGATGTATTCCAAGGAATATCCTCCCTACACACAGCCATAATGGCATCCCTAGTCAAAAATATCACTCTTACCCCACCTTCTGATTTGCACTCCCCCTGCGCTTTCTATCCTTCCTATAGCATGCATACCCTGGAACTTTAAGCTGCCAATCCTGTCCATCCCTGAGTCACGTCTCTGTAACTGCTATTATATCCTAGTCCCATATTCCTAATCCTGCCTTGAGTTCATGTGCATTACCTGTTAGGCTCTTGCTATGAAATAAATGCAGTTTAATTTATCACCAGCTTCTCAGCCACACATTCATCTGCTCTATCCTCCTATTCCTACCCTCACTAGCTCGTGCCACCAGGTGTTTTCCAGATATTACTACCCTCAAGGGGTTATTTTTTCAATTCATGCTTAACTTCCTATATTGTCTCCACAGAATCTCGTCCTTTTCTCTTTCTATGTTGTTAGTTCCAATGAGTACAATGACCTCCTGCTGATCCCTTTCCCCATGAGAATATTCTGCAACCTCTCGGAGATATCACTGATCCTGGCTATAGCGAGGCAACACACCAGTCTGATGTCTTGCTATCGGCCACAGAAACATCTATCTGTGCCTCTGACTAGACAGTCCCCTATTACAACTGATCATTTGGAATCTGGAGTACCCCTCGTTACATTAGAGCCAGTCTTAGTACCAGAAACCTAACTCTTAGCACTACACTCCCCTGAGAGTACATCACCCATTACACTTTCCAAAATAGCATACTTGTTTGAAAGGGGGATAGCCGCAGAAGACTCTTGTACTACCTGCCTCCCTCTCCTAGAGGTCCCACATCTATCTGACTGTATCTGCGGTTTATCTCCCTCCCTGCAACTGCCATCTATTGTACCCCCTAGCTCCTGTAAATTCTTCACTGCCTCCACCTGCCCCTCCAACTGATCCACGTGATCTGATAGGTATCAGCAACATGGAAACTTTCCGTAATCTTCCACAACAAGAGGAGCACATCACTCTTCTAAAGGTCATCTTTGCACCTTAACAATCTACAGACTCAGAAGATAGCACAGTTTTACTGTTCTAAAAACACTGCTCCAGGCTAGCTTAGTACCTATGCTAAGGTTGTGGATTAGATCTGTAGGTCAGGTTGTGGGTACTGAGGTTGGTTGGCTCACCGAGCTGGTTTGTTATTCCGCAGATGTTTCGGTAACGTGCTTGGTAACATCCTCAGTGCAGCCACTGATGAAGCGTTGGTGTGTTTTCCTGCCTGATTTTTAAACTCTGGGGTCCATTGTGATGGATTGCCTCACTTCTGGGTTTCCTCCGTAGTGAAATGTATATGGGGTCAAGTTCAATGTGTGTATTAATAGCCTGCTTCGTGGAGTGCCATGCTTCCAGGAATTCTCGTGCTTGTCTCTGCCTAGTCTGTCCCAGGATCTTGGTATTGCCCCAGTTGAAGTGTGGTTCTCCTTGTCCACGTGGACCGAGTTGAGTGAGAACAAGAGAGGGCGCGAGCGGGAGAGGGGGCACGAGTGGGAGAGAGCGCGACGCAGACAGACAGCGAGCAATGTAGACACACGCGAGAGAAAGAGAGCGCGAGGTAGCAAGGGAGAGAGGGAGGGAGGGTGGGAGGGAGGGGAAAGCGAAGTCTTCTTCAGAAGAGAGACATTTCTCATGGAAATGTAGGACTTCATTCAGGGTATGAATGGTAAAACTATATGTACAAGCAACATTTTACACATGCTTCACCCTAAGCACCACACAATTTGCAGCACTCATTCTTCCAGAAACCTATTCCTGTATTTCTATTTCCATGAACATCTCTCCTCACTATTCATTTACAGTTACAAGCTTCTAATAATGCTACACGATGGATGTCACAATGGGAAAAGTACCAAGAAGAACAGCAGAAAGATACTGGATGAAACATGACAGCGCACAGGAAGTAGAAACCATAATTGGAAAATAAACATTTTTACATGCAAAGAAGTCAAATAAATTTACTTTTGTGCAATTGCTATTTAGAGCTAAAGTATGTCTTCTTACAAGTTCACAACTAAATGAACAGCTTTAATTTTGCATACTGGTATGACATAAACTAATGTTGCAAATTAAGCAGCTCTCCATCTGATTCCAAGTTTGCTGTAATCATCATGATTTAATGTCATCTACTGCAAGCCCAACCTCAACATGCTTAGTGTGCACCCCAACAGGGTCAATGCTGAGACAACAAGGTGAGGAACTGGATGAACACAGCAGGCTAGGCAGCATCAGAGGAGCAGGAAAGCTGACGTTTTGGGTCTGGATCCTTCAACTCCTCCCCCCTCACAGGGTTAATGCTACTGTCAGCAGTTCTCAGCTACATGGGATACTCTGCTAATCTGCTCAAGACAAAGTCACTGATTTTCAAATCTTGCTGACAACACGGATAGATAGCAATTTATAAATAAAGCACATGGTGACATGGCTTTCCCAAAATACATGCTTTTAAAAAATGTACAAGGAGGAAAAAAATACTCCTGAAAGGTACATTTAGTTTGGCACTCATTTAGTTTAGAATGCAAGACAGCCATCCATGTTCCATTTTCCTGTATTCCATAAATAAAAGTGTCACTTATATAAATAAATATGTCACATTCACCATTTGCATTGCTTCAAATGAAAGTAAACTGCATTTGTCTTTGCAATTAACAGCCTAACCAACAAGTTCACAGGGTGAATCCATGTGCACTGAATTAGCTGGTCAAATTTATCTTGGTTACTTCCCTTCTCATTTGGAAAGCAAGTGTAGCCCACAGCAGAAACCTAGAACATCTGCATAATAATCCCTCTTAATCCATTAATTTTCAAATCTATTAATATTTGTAGTATAAACAGTCAAGGCAAGCAGAGAAAGTCATTCAGTCCATCTTAAAATGATCCAACAGAAAGAACCTAAATTATTCCCATTCTTTGTTGTTGCAGCTAATATGCTGAAGTTGCTTCAACTTTGGGGCTGCATGGTTGCTCAGTAGTTAGCACTGTTGCCTCACAGAACCAGGGACCCGGGTTCAACTCCACCCTTGGATGACTGTCTGTGTGGAGTTTGCACATTCTCCCAGTGTCTGCATGGGTTTCCTCCAGGTGCTCTGGTTTCCTCCCACAGTCCAAACATGTGCAGATTATGGGGGGTTGGCCACACTAACTTGCCTGTAGTGTCAGTGATGTGTAGGTTAGGTGGGTTATGGGGGATGGGTCTGGGTGGGATGCTCCAGGGGTCGGTGTGGACTTGTTGGGCTTAAGGGCCTGTTTTTTCACTGTAGTGATTCTATGTGTTCTATCCTATGCATAGTGATTCTGTGTGTTTTGGATTTTACTCCTTGAACCACAGGTTAATTCCATATATTGACAGGGATGTCGACAGCAATTATAAATTTCTTTTAAAGAGTTTATGCATGTGTCCCATCTCACTGTTAATGCACAATAATTTTCCCAAATGACCTCTATTCCAAACAAACACTATCTACAAGTTTACTGATGATACCGCTATAGTGGGACTGATATCTAACAATGCTGAGTCAAAACACAGAAGGGAGATAGAGGGCTTAGTGAGGACGTGGTGCAATGAAAACAATCTTTCTGTCAATGTCAGCAAAACTAAAGCACTCATCACTGACTGCGGAAAAAAAGGGAGGAGAGCACGTCCCCATTAACATCAATGGAACAGAGGTTGAGAAGGTGGACAGCGTTGAGTTCCTCAGAGAGATAATAACCAACAACCTGTCCTGGACTTTCCATGTAGTTGCAACAGTCAAGAAGGCACAACAATGCCTCTTTTCCCTCAGCCATCTCAAGAAATTTGGCATGTCCATAAGGACCCTCACCTACTTCTACGGATACACCATTGAAAGCATACTGTCTGGGTGCACAATAGCCCGGTATGGTGACTGCTCTGCCCAGGACCGCAAGTAACTACAGAAACTGGTGTGCACAGCCCAGACCATTACAGAAGCCAACCTTCCATCCATGGACTCCATGTGTATGGCTCGCTGCCACGGAAAGGCTGCCAAAATCATCAAAGACCCATTGCACCCCAGTAATGATCTCCTACAACCTCTTCCATCAGGCAGAAGATACAGAAGGCTGAACACATGCACGAACAGTTCAGGATTAGCTTCTTCCTGGCCATTATTAGGCTTATAAATGGAGTCCCTAGCCTGAAATAACGCTGATCTTGGTAACGTTGACCTCACCTGGCGCACGCCCTGTGTAATATGCCTACATCTAAGTCTTTTTGATCTGAAAATCCTTGCTCACTATGATCTGCCTGTACTGCTCGTAAACAAGGTTTTTCACTGTACGTGACAATAAAGCAACCGATTGACACGATCTCATATATTCCATTCTTCTAATTGTATAGGTCAACACACTGTCACAGTTTGTTGATTAGAGTTTTGCATTATAAGGACATGTTGAGGCTCTAATATTCTGAAGGTCACAGATCAATTTACAAATTCATCTCCTTTCTTTGATCATTAAACAGGGGTGTTTGAATTCACTTATTAATGTAAAGTGCTCAGAAAAGCTTATACAAACCATTTCAGCACAAACCATGACTTACCACTGATACACAATTCAGTGCTGCTACTGAACATACACAACAATCCTATTCATCTGCTTCTTTCTGCCCTTACCCAAAAGAAAATGCAACTGAAACTGCAAAAGCCCTCTTCTATTTGTAATAGTCATTCAAACCAGAAAAAAAGTTTAAAAGTTTAAACCCAGCCTGTGCTGTGCTTCATGATTCTGTCACAGGCTGATAGCAAGGCGTCTATAGAGGAGGAGGAAAATAAATTTGAGTTCCTGCTCAAAATTATATATAATGATCATTCTTATAAAGTGTACATGTATTAACTGTAGCTGAGGACAGCAAATCAGGCTGATGAGCCTCTGTTTAGGTTCCGATACACGAAGAACCACCATTTGGGTAAAATACAAGGACTGCTGACATCCATGAATGATACCTCAGCATAAGTAAACCAATAGCAACACTGGTCAATTTCTTTCTCATTTTTGCAATTTTACTAAACTCTATAGGCATCAGTTTCACAATCCATGCAGTAGTTCTTATAATTAACTTAAACTCTTCCATATTTAAAATTGGGACCATATGTTAAAAAATTTGGAAAGCGATGAAGTGAAATGTGGACAAGACAAAAGTTGCTATCTGCACGGAACAGCAATTCTTATAAATCCAAATTTTACACAAATAAAGTTGACCAAGTTGAAGATGTACAGATGCAAACACCACAAGTTTATACCTCAATGAGAAAAATCAACATGAAATGGGAAACCAAGGACAAATATTAAAGAAGTATTTGTTGAAGAGAAGTCTACATTAGTTAACTGTTAATGCTTGTCCTCAGGCACCTCTTTCAGGCTATCTAAACATACCAACCAACTTCAAATCTTTCACAAATGGAGGCAGATATCATCTTTCTCTAAGGCATTTCACACAAGTTTGAAAAACTCAGTTGGGAAGTTCAAGCTGGTATTTTATTGGATCTTCCAAGCTATAGAAAATAGGTGTGTACTTAATATGCTCCAAATTTTAAATACTTTATTATTAACATAGCCAAAGACTGCAACGTGGTATGGAAGCAATTTTGACACGTATCTCAATGTTGATGTTTTATATTAATACAGCTACAGCACGTAACATGTAATGCGCTTCCTTGAACCTAGTCCAAAGTCTATGTGAATAGCCTTGGATATTTCTACTATTGTGCACAGTGTTATCAGTAGTGTGTATTTCTGGGTACACAGCTGATTAGGAATGGGACAGAAGGTTAAAGACAGTAATATTCAAATTAGATGTTGAGTAATTCAAGTGAGATGTTGTTAATTTGTTGAGTTTGTGAGGGGAAAAGCAAGAAAACAAAACTGAAGAACCCATTGAAGAGAGATAACACAGTGTGGAGCTGGAGGAACACAGCAGGTCAGGCAGCACTGGAGGAGCAGGAAACCTGACATTTTGGGTCCAGGACCCTTCTTCGGAAATCAAAGAAAGGGTGTGATTTGACTGAAGAATTTCTAAATTATATCCCCCATTCTTAGAGTCATTTTTTTGAAAAAAATCGTCCACGGGATGTGGAACTTACTATGGGCCGTGGAACTTAGTATGGGCCAGCACTAATTGCCCATTCCTAACTGCCGAGGGTTGAGTGTCAACCAGATTGCTGAGGAAGTTGGAGTCACATTTAGGCCAAACCACGTCAGGACAACCAATTTCCTTCATGGAAAGGCATTAATGAATGAATGAAGAATATTTTTAAGAAAATCAACAGTGGTTGCATTTTTGCCATTAGGCTTGCTTTTTATTATAGGGTCATCGAGTCTTACAGCATGGAAACAGACCCTGTTTCTAACTCGACCACGCCAGCCATGTTCCCAAACCAAACCAGTCCCACTTGGCTGTGTTTGACTCATACTCCTCCAAACCTTTCCTATTCATCTACTTATCCAAATGTCTTTTAAATCCTGTAACTGTACCTGTACCAACACCTCCTCTAGCAGTTGATTCCATACATGAACCACTGTCAGGGTAAAAAAGTTGCCTCTCATGTCCTTTTTAAAATTTTCTCCTGTCACCTTCAAAACGTCACCATCTGCCAAGAAGGGGGTTCAAGCATATTTGCTTGAAATTCTGGAATAGTAATCCAGTAACATGACCATAGCACCACTGGTTCCCTAAGGATCATTTTTTTTTTCAAAAATGTGAGAATAGTATTTTTTTATACCAATCAAGACACATACAAAGAGCAACATATTATCTCAAAGCTGGGACTTGAAAAGTGCAAAGTCTTAGGTCAATGCATTAATGTTGGAAAATGAACAATGTACAGAGACAAATGTAAATTTTATCAACTGTTATAAAAGCCCGATATGCTGTAACTACACTTCTCAGCATCAAGAAAGCAATCTTAAAACAACATAACCACCTGAAACACGACATCTCAGTTTCCCTCACTTGGTTTCTAACACCCTTCTTTCAAAATACAGCATAATCTCCACGGAGCATCAAGTTCCAATTCAGAAAACAGTTACGCAACATATCGAAAAAAAAAGGTCTGCTGGGAAAAATCTAACAAAATAGTCAAACCCTTCGGGAAACAGGACGTCAATAAAATAGAACTAGAAGTGATAAATACGAGGCCAAGGGGAAGATGGCATTCCTTCTGAAAAACAGCATCAATAGTTTAACTGAGTTGATTTTATACTTTTATAAAGGGGCAGCACAGTGGCTCAGTGGTTAGCACTGCAGCCTCTCAGCGTCAGGGACCCAGGTTCGATTCGAGCCTCAGGCCGTTGTATGTGCAAACTCCGCACATTCTCCCAGTGTATGTGCGGGTTTCCTCCGGGTGCTCCGGTTACCTCCCACAGTCCAAAGATGTGCCGAATAGGTGGATTGGACATGTTAAATTGTCGGGGTGTGTGGGTTATAGGGGGATGGGTCTGGGTGGGATGCTCCAAGTGGTGGTGTGGACTTGCTGGGCCGAAGGACCTGTTTCCACACTGTAGGGAATCTAATCTAAATAATTTCATCCATTGGCAGATACACAAGGTTTCTTATAGTTACTATACTGTACTAAAATTGCATGCCTGAATCAAATTATATCTGCCAGTTCATCCTAATGCACCTCAATAAAATAATTTTCAACTCCATGGGAATATAACTAGCTTGAGTTATTTTCGAGTGACAGAAATATCCACACTAGTTACGGACAAAGCACAACAAATCATCTTGTGACATGTCTGTAAGAGCATTACTTTCAGATAAGTATCTCAGAAATGGTTTAATTCATTAACAACTTCATAAAACTTAAAATTCAAAAAATTATTGCTGAAAATATGATCCAAGTAACATCTGGAGATAGTTAAATAGCTAATTTGGAGCAGACAGTTATTCAAAGTGAAATCAAATGCCTTAACTTAGAAAGCATTGAAGGTCACATATTCTGGAGAGAATTTCTTAATTTAAAACCAAGAGTTTTATATTCCATACCTAATATTAATTTTTGTCCATGTACAGAACTAATCTAGAGAAAGGGGCATATTACCTGGACAACTGTTTCAGAAAGCAGTCACACTCCTCAGACCAGTTCATTCAGAGCTCATCTGTGATTAGCGACAGGAGGGCGTTATTGCAGGTGAGGGAGTTATAAGAAGCTAAGAGCTTATGATTGAGGAGCTTTAGCCCCTGCAACCATGCAACAGTTATGAAGTTCTTGCAGCTGTGTAGATATGAGTTGGGACTGCAGAAAGAATCGATGAACTGACCATGACATCTTGAAACCATTTAAGTGGCAGAAGTGGAGAGGGCGAGGGTACAGAAGAGACAGAAATATTGTTGCTATTATTGTGGTAGTCGTAGCAATAGGGAAAAAAGTATAATTAGAGGGATAAATACTGTTCTCTGCAGCCATTAGCAGGAATCCCAAAGGCTATGTTGTTTATCTAGAGCTAGGGTTAAAGGGTACGTGCTTAGGGCTGGAAAAGAACTTAGAGTGGGAGGAGGAGGGATCCAGTTGCTGTCCACAATCTATATTTCTACTGAAAGATTTGGAACAGTTAGGAGCTAAATTAAGAGCAGAATGGGGAGCTATTCTTAAATCATACTGGTAAACAGTATTCTGGCGAAGCAAGTAACTAATTCTGCAAAAAGGGTTCCAAACTGATTAGAAGGAAACAGGATTTGGAAGAAGAAACACAGACTTAAAAAGCAAGAGGATCTAGCAGCATTACAGGGTAGCTATTTGGATAACGTTACCCAAAATGGGTCATGAAGGGACAGAGTGTACAAATAGTGTCAAACAGAGAGAAAAATGGTAAAAGTGCAAAATTAATGGCCCTTTACTGGAACACATACAATATTTGGAACAAGATAAATGAATTAATGGCACAAGTACAGGTTACTGGGTATTACAGCCATCACCGAGATATGCTGACAAGGAGATCAAAGCTGGGAAGCAGGGGTATGAGTCTTTTCAAAAGGACAGGCAAAAAAGAAAATGTGGCGGAGCTACATTTTTGCACAGAATGGAATAAGTACAATAGCAAGAAACGACCTTGGATCAGGAAATGCAGAAGCCCTATGGATGGAGGTAAGAAATAAAAAGGGGAAAACGACAGAGTCCATTGAGTTGGAGCTAATACAAAGGTCACTGGATTTATGAAAGTCCAACTTAGATGCACTCTACAGACGCCCCAACAGCAACAACTTGGTAAGATCAAGAATATGTCAGAAGATAATGAGGGCACGTAACAAAGGCAGAATATTAATGGCTGGTGATTTTAATCTTTGTATACATTGCAATAGCCAGATTGGCAATAGCAGCCATGAACTTATCAAATGTGTTAAGGTGATTTTCCCAGAACAATATATTGTGGACCAATCAGGTTATTTTGGAGCCAGTAATACATAATGAAGCATGTTTAATAAATGATCTAAGCAAAAGACCCCCTTGGAAATAGTGACCATAACACATTTGAATTTAGCATTCATTCCGAGAGGGAGGAACTGGATCATAAAAAACTGTGCTAACCTCTTTTTTTAATATATTCAGATTCGGGATGTGGGCATCCCTGCCTAGGCCAGCATTTATTAGCCAAAGGGAAATTAACGAGTTAACCGCATTGCTGTGCGTCTAGAGTCATGTCAACCTGACTAGGTAAAGACAGATTTCCTTCTCTCAAGAAAGCTAGTAAACCAGATGGTTTCCACAACAAATTGATGAGGTTTACCTCATTGCCATAGACTAGCTTTTCATTCCAGATTTTTTATTGAATTCACCACCTGCCATGGCAGGATTTGACTCTTAAGTCCCCAGAATATTAACCAGGGTTCTGGATACCAATCCCAGTGACACCACTGTCACCATCTTCCCCCAGATAAGGGTATTTACAAAGGAATGAGGGCAGAGCCAGCTGAAGTGGACTAGGAAAAGAGTTTAGCAGCAAAGACAGTTTAAGAAAATAGAACACAGCTCACAGCAAAGATGTATCGCAGTGGGCAAGAAGGATTCTAGGAAGGAGATAAAACGGTTAAAGTTAGCATCAAATTGAAAGAAAAACATACAATTTGGCAAAGATTAGTGGGAAGAAAAAGAGTCTTTGGAAAGTTTTAAAAATCAACAGAACATAACCAAAAACAAATAAAGATGACGATAAGGGTCACAGTGTGGAGCTGGAGGAACACAGCAGGTCAGGCAGCATCAGAGGAATAGGGAAGTCAGCATTTCAGGTCGGGACAAATAAAAAAAGAAGGAAAAAACAAAGACAGACGACAATAAGCTTTGAGGATGGAATCACAGAAATCACAACAGTGCAGAAAGAGGCCATTCGGCTCATCAAGCCTGCACTGAACCTCTGAAGAGCATCTCACCCACAGCATTTAAAAAAAAGTCCAGAGAGTTGTAGTTAATACAGGAGGTCCCTAGATTTATGTACGTCCGACTTACAAGTACTTGTAGAACATAGAACATAGAACATTACAGCACAGTACAGGCCCTTCGGCCCTCGATGTTGTGCCGACCTGTCATACCAATCTCAAGCCCATCTAACCTACACTATTCCATGTACATCCATATGCTTGTCCAATGATGACTTAAATATACCTAAAGTTGGCGAATCTACTACCGTTGCAGGCAAAGCATTCCATTCCCTTACTACTCTCTGAGTAAAGAAACTACGTCTGACATCTGCCCTATATCTTTCACTCCTCAATTTAAAGCTATGTCCCCTCATGCTCGCCGTCACCATCCTAGGAAAAAGGCTCTCCAGATCCACGCTATCTAACCCTCTGATTATTTTATATGTTTCAATTAAGTCACCTCTCAACCTTCTTCTCTCTAATGAAAACAGCCTCAAGTCCCTCAGCCTTTCCTCGTAAGACCTTCCCTCCATACCACGCAACATCCTAGTAAATCTCCTCTGCACCCTTTCCAAAGCTTCCACATCCTTCTTATAATGCTGTGACCAGAACTGTACACACTACTCCAAGTGTGGCCGCACCAGAGTTTTGTACAGCTTCACCATAACCTCTTGGTTCTGGAACTCGATCCCTCTATTAATAAAAGCTAAAACACTGTATACCTTCTTAACAGCCCTGTCAACCTGGGTGGCAACTTTCAAGGATCTGTGTACATGGACACCGAGATCTCTCTGCTCATCTATACTGCTAAGAATCTTACCATTAGCCCTGTACTTTGCCTTCTGGTTACTCCTACCAAAGTGCATCACCTCACACTTGTCTGCATTAAACTCCATTTGCCACCTCTCAGCCCAGCTCTGCAGCTTATCTATGCCTCTCTGCAACCTACAGCATGCTTCGTCACTATCCACAACTCCACCGACCTTAGTGTCGTCTGCAAATTTACTAACCCATCCTTCTACGCCCTCATCCAGGTCATTTATAAAATTGGCAAAGAGCAGTGGACCCAACACCGACCTTTGCGGTACACCACTAGTAACTGCTCTCCAGGATGAACATTTCCCATCAACTACCACCCTCTGTCTCCTTTCAGCAAGCCAATTTCTGATCCAAACTGCTATATCGCCCACAATTCCATCCCTCCACATTTTGTACAATAGCCTATTGTGGGGAACCTTATCGAACACCTTGCGGAAATCCATATAAACCACATCAACCAGTTTACTCTCATCTACCCGTTTGGTTACCTTCTCAAAGAACTCAATAAGGTTTGTGAGGCACGACCTTCCCTTCACAAAACCGTGCTGACTATCCCTCATCAATTTATTCTTTTCTAGATGATTATAAATCCTATCCCTTATAACCTTTTCCAACACTTTACCAACAACTGAGGCATAAGAAATTGATCCCATAAAAGAGCATAATTTTAAATATAAGACATATAACCTTTCCTGTACTTGTGGAGAGCTATTTCACATTGTCCAACATTGTGCGCAGACTTGTGTACTAATCGACACGCGAATGAACTTAGGAACAGAACCTGTTCACAACCCAGGGACTGCTTGTATATTAGCAAAGACAAAGGGCTGGCTAACCAGAGTTATGATCATGGGGTGTGTTCAGAATGAGCCACTTGTGAGTAGAACAGTGCCACAAGGATCAATGCTATGGCCACAATTATTTGCAACATACATTAATGATATGGATGAGGAATGTGAATGAACTTTGGCAAGTTGGCAGGTGATGTTAAAATATGGAGAAAGCCAAATGATGAGAATGACAAACAGTTTACAGAGGAATTTAGGATACAGGTTAAAATGGCAGATGGAATATAGTTTGGAAAACGTGAAGTTATGCCTTTTGACAAGAGATTAGAGGAGCTGAATATTACTTGGATGGAGAAAGACCACAGAAACCTACAGCACAGAAGGATTTGGGAGTCCTCAAGCATAAATCACAAAAAGCTTGCAACGAGTTAGGCAGGTCATAGGGAAGGCAAATAATATGTCAGCAATTATTTCAAAGGGAATGAGTTTAAAAACAAGGAGGTCTTGCTAAAACAATACAAAGCATACGTCAAACCACAGCTGGAATACAGTTTTCGGCCCCTTATCTAAGAAAAGATATACTGGCACTGCAGACTGTCCAGAAAAGGCTCACTTGGCTGCTCCTAATTATAAACGATCTCTCTTATGAGGAGCAGTCAAATAAGTTGGGTCAGTATTCATTGGAATTTAGAATAATGAGGCAACCTTATTGTAACCAGCTGGGTGCATGAGATGATGGGATTGGGTAATTATATTTATTTGATCGCATGTGTTTTGTGGTACTTTGCTAGCCTATAGCAATTGTCCATGAATATATACAAATAGTGAAACATCTAATAGACAGATGTGATTACTAAGATCGCTCTTCTGCAAAGTCAAAAATGACCTGAACTATGCTGTAACTTGGTAGTAGTTTTAGCTACATGGCTGCAGCTAACAGCAGAAAGAGGCTATTTAGTCCATCAAGTCTGCTCTGCCATTTGGTTGATCTAATAATCCACAACTCCTGCCTTTTTCCCATACCACTAGAGTCCCTGATTAATTAGAAATTTGACTAGCTCAGCCTTTAACATATTAAACAAATTAGCCTTGACAGCCCTTTGCAATTTAGAATCCTACAGACTGACTACACTCAGAAAAAACACTTCCTCCTTATCTCTTTTTTAAATGGGCAACCCCTTACTCAGATTGGGCCTTCTGCTCCTGTACTTTCCCATAAGGGGAATATCCTCGCCACATCTACATTGTCAAGCCTCCAAAGAAACTTGTATGTTTAAATGATATCTCTTCGTAGTCTTCTAAACTCCAATGAGTACAAGCTCTATGTATTCAACCTCTCCTCCTAAGTTAATTTCTCCATACCAGGATTCACACTATGGACTGGCTCTCATATTAGAAGGTCTATCCTTAGATAAGGGGACCAAAATTGGTCACAATATTGCGGGTACAGTCTGACCACTGCCTTGAACAGTCTTAACAAGACGTCCTTATTTTTATATTCTATTCTTCTGAAATAAAGGTCATCAGCCTATTTTCCTTTCCTATAACACACCATATCATTTAAAGAGTTTAGACTGAGTTAACACTGATATCATAATTGTTTTTTCATATCCACATGCTCTCAAACATCACTTAACCCTTCTGATAATTGGTTTGGAAGTGAATTTGAAAGTGCAATAGAATGTTGAAAATACCAAGCTTGCAAAACGAAAACTTCAAGTTAACATTACATTATCTACAAAACTAAAGTAGAGATGTAAAACACTTAACTTGTCATAACTGGGCTTTTTCTCTTCCAGCAAAATTGTTCTTATTAACAATCACTCATTGAGGAAAAACAGATTTCTTTTTTCCAAGATAATGAAGTGTGAGGCTGGATGAACACAGCAGGCCCAGCAGCATCCCAGGAGCACAAAAGCTGACGTTTTGGGCCTAGACCCTTCATCAGAGGGTTTCTTTTGTCCACTTCTTTAAACTCTTCCCCAGGTTCAGACCTATGACAATGAACTAATATCTCCCATGTGAATTCAAAACAGGGCCAGACCTATGCAAAAATGAACTTTGTTTTGGCTATTGACAAATTCAGATAATGTTCTTCTTAATCTAAAATATGACATCTGATAAATGCTTTCCAAGCCAAATACCAGAAATAGCCACTTCAGTATGCTTTCACTTAAATCAGAAACAAAGAATCTCATAAATCAGTTAATTGTAATGGCGGATATTTTAAAAAATGATGCTTTCGGTCAGCAAAAGTTCAATGTAATAGGCAGGTGGGGTGACATACTTTTACACATCTAACAAATTATTAAGAGATAACAAGGTGCGTAGCTGGATGAGCACGGGAGGCCAAGCAGCATCAGACGAGGAGGAAAACTGACGTTTCAGGTCAAATAATAACAAATTATTAAATCTGCTTTGTTCTACTGTGGATGTGGGCAGGATGTATCAATTTTCCATACAATCATTTTAAATGTTTGAATCATGATTCTAACCCACTCATGACCCACACAAGAGACACAAAGTTTAGCTACACTATGCCAGCAAGTTTTGAAAATTAAATGTATTTTAGATCTACGAACACAATGTAGACAGTCATTTTTCTTTACTTGCAACTGGTTTGATTGCCATTTCTTCAAACAGACAATTTATTTGATCAATGCAGAACTTTGGAATCTCAACAAAATGCACAGAGTTCATGTCAGGATGACCAAAAGTGATGAAGTCCAACAAGATTTAGATTGTTTGAGTTAGATTGACTCTACTGGCTGTCAAGAATCTAAGATAATGGAGGGCAGGCAGGAAAATAAAGTTGAAATCTCTTTCAGACCATGATCTTCACGGATGGTGAAACAGATTCAAAGAGCTGAATGGCCTACTTCTACACTTAAGTTCTGTGTTTCCTAACGTTTCTGTTGAGATCTGTTCACAATCAGATCATGAAAGAAAATACCACTGTAGTAAACATTTCGATATTTAGACCTGTAAACTTTCTAGTTCATACTCAGAAGACTTCACACATGAAACACACAGATTGGCATTTATTCATTTGCATTCCAATGGAGAGGAAGGGATTAATCAAGAGCAGTCAGCATGGTTTTTTACTGGCAGTTATGTTTGACCAAATCAATTGAAATTTTCAAAGAGGTGGCCAGATGTGTAGATGAGGACAATGCACTCAATGTAGTCAACTCGGAATTCAGCAAGACTTTTGATAAGGTCCAGAACTGGGAGTATAATAGTGAAGGTAAGAACCCATGAGATCCAAGGAAATTTGGCTAATGGGGTCCAGAATTGGCTGAGTGGCAGGAAGCAGAGAGTAATGGCTAAGGGATGTTTGTGTCTGGAAGCGGTGTCCAGTAGGCTTTTGCAGGGATCAGAGTTGGGCCCTGTGCTCTTTGTGATATGCATAAAAGTGATTCAGATTTGAATGTAGGAGAGTTAAGTAGCAAGTTCATGGATGATCCGAAAATTGGTGGGGAGGCAATTGGCAAAAAGGTTGCCTTAGTTCACAGGAGGTTAGAGAGAGGCAGGTAAGTGGGAAATGGAATTCAATCTGGAATAAATGTGAGGTGATGGACTTGGTTAGGTCAAACAAAGCAAGGGAATAGATGACAAACAACAGGACCCTGGGAATCACTTGAGGATCGGGGAGACCTTGGTGTTAATGTAGTAGTAATGGGACAGGTAGATAAAATGACTAAGGCGGCAAATAGAATCCTTCCCTTTGTTAGCTGAGGCACAGAGATTAACAGCAGGGAGGTTATGATGGAACTGTACAAAAGGCTGGTTAGACCACTGCTGGATTATTGCATGCAATTCTGTAATCCACATTATAGGAAGGATGTGATTACACTGGAGAGGAGGTTTAACAGGATTTTCGTCTCAGCTGGTGAGTTTTATTTATGAAGACAGAATGGGTAGACTGGAGCAGATGTCCTTGGAGGAGGGAAGACAAATGGCTGAGGTTTCTTAAACTGAAGGGCATAGCCAGGGTGGACAGGAAAGAGCTTTCCCCCTTAGAGGAGGAATCCATAACCAGGAGGCACAGATTTAACTTGAGGGCAGAACGCTGAGAGGTTCTGAAAGGAAAATATTTATCATTCAACGTGTAGTGGGAACCTGGAACACTGCCTGCAACGGTGGTAGAGATAAAAAGCCACATAATATTTAAATAATATTTAGCTGTACATTTTCATTACAGGGGCACACATGGTTATGAGCCAAGTGTTGGACAATGCGGTTAGATTAGTTAGGTGATTATTTTTGACCAGTTCAGATTTGATGTGTCGTAGGGACTTATATCAATGCTGTCGATCTCTATGGTTTCATTAAAGCCAAAACTAACAAGTACTTTGTACATAGACGAGCATGTCTTGCAAGTTCAATAAAATTGCAATTTGTCTCCTTTAAAGTTCACAATGACAAAGTTCTCAAGGTAAATATGACAATATCCTGACAAGTTAAAACACCAAAAACAAATATTAGCTAAGTGGAGGTCTCTCACAAAGCATCCCAAGGCCCTTGCTCAAAAACAACTGCACACAAGCCGTTTTGAAACAGTGTCAACATAAAACATTGGCATAAAATGTTCCTTTCTATTCTGTTTTAGAATGGAGGACAAATTCCCTCCTAAAAAATTATTTGTCCCAAACTATTTGAAATTATGAATGGCTTCAGAGAGGAGGATGGGAACAGAAAGCATTCAATATGAATTTGGTAGAGTTTAACATCTATTAAAAAAATACAGCTGTTTAATGTTTCAACTAACAATGCAATTAACAAACATGCCAAAATAGACCCCATTCACATATCAATACATTATAAAACCAGAAACAAGACAGCCCACCATGACAGGCCAGACAATATAAATTCAGAGTGGGGCAGAAAGCGCTTCAATGGAGGCTATGCAGCACGGACGATGTCACGCAAAAGGGAGGCAAAACGTTTACATGAAGACCAGTCAGCTCGGCGAAACAACCAACAACGTCAAACACAGTTGTGGACCAATGAATTGGCACGACTAACAGCTTCAAAAAGGGTGCTTTCAAAGGCTTATTGTTTTGACAGGGATTCCAACATTTCCAACAACCCGGTCACTACAAAAATGTAAATGCCCGCAAAGTGAATATGTCTCATGCTCAGTTGGAGCAGTGGGAGCAGAGCAGCGAGAATTTGGGTGTAAACGGCAGCAGCAGGAGCGAACCTGATAGTCTGAGGAATGGGATCTGGATCAATGTCAGTTGGAGCAGCAAAAGCAGCAAGAGCAGAGCAAATTTTTGTGCAAACGGCAGCAGTGGGAGCAGAGTGGTGCTGAAAACAGAGGCACAGCTCTGGATGTCACCACTCAAAACATTCATGAAGCTGAGAATATCACAGACAGCATGTCAGCGAGAAAGTCACACAAGAAGGGCTACACAGACAGAAAAGCGTTGGATGACCACCAGCAGAACTAGAAAGCATGGGCAAGTAATTCAGAAGTCTCTTGTGGCCACTCACATCTCAAACCATTTTGGACACTGTTGGGTGAGATAGGCTCGCAGGGAAAAGCAACAGCAGCTGGAGATCAGTGGTACCGCAATTAGCTCTGTTGTACAGCAAGTAGGGGTATTCTAAAAGGAGAGGGTGAGCAGCCAGTGGTCGTGATCTATATTGGTACTAATGACACAGGCAGGAAGACAGATGAAGTCCTGTAAAGGGAAATGAGGGAATTAGGTAGATACTTAAAAAAACCTCTAGGTTTGTAATCTTGGGATTACTCCCTTTGCCACATGTTAGGGAGGTCAGATACGGCAAGATAATACTGGTAATGCATGGCTAAAGAGCTGGTGTAAGAGAGAGGGCTCCAGCTATTTGGATCATTGGGAGGTCTTCCAGTGCAGGTGAGAACTATATTAGAGGGTGGATTGCAGCAAAACTGCAGGGGCATGAAAATCCTCACAAAGAGGTTTGCTAGTCCCACTCAGGAAGGATTTAAACTAGTGAGGTATGGGGTGGTCAGCACATGCAATAATTGAGGAGAAGACCGATGTCAGGTCAAGTAAGCCTAACAGGAAGAACATTAATGAACATGGATGGACGGGCGGTCTGAAGCGTATTTACTTTAATGCAAGGAGTATAACAGTTAAAAAAGATGAGCTTAGAGCCTGGATTAATACATGGGACTATAATGTGGCAGCCATTAGAGAAACTTGGTTGAGAGAAGGGTAGGACTTCAGCACTCCAGGGCTTAGATGTTTCAGGTGAGATAGAGAGAGATGTAAAAAGAGTGGACGACATGCACTATTGATTAAGGAGAATGTACTGAGAGAGGACATTTGGAGATTTCATCAAATGAGGTCAGATAGGTAGAATTTAGGAATATGAAAAGGTACAATCAGTACGAACGGATTATACTTTCAGCCTCCCAATAGTCAGTGGGAGACTTGTAAGGAACTGACATGTAAGCAGATCAGGGAAAAGTGTAAAAACAACAGGTTTGTGGTATCGGGTGTTCTTAATTTCCCCAATATTGACTGGGACACCCAAGTGCCAGGGACTTAGATGCGGCAGATTTTGTTAGGTACATCCAAGGGGGTTTCTCGGAACAGTATGTAGATAGTCCAACCAGGAAAAGAGCTGTACTAGGTATTGTATTGGGGAATGAGCCTAGCCAGGTATTGATGTTTCAATGGGGTAACATTAAGGAAACAGTGATCATAATTCAGTATGTTTTAAGATAGTTACAGGTAAGGATAAGACTTGTCTTCAGATGGAAATGCTAAATTGGGGAAGGCTAGTTACAACACTAAGGCAGGAATTAGAGAAAATATTGGGCAGTTGTTTGAGACATCTGACATTTGGGAATTTTTTTTGAAAGACAAGTTCAGGACCAGCATGCTCCATGTGAGGATGCAAGATAAAAATGGCAAGATTCAGGCATGTTGGAAGATAAAAGATATTGAAAGTTTAGTCAACTGGAAAAGGGAAGCAAATGCATGGTTTAAGAAACAGAAATCAAACAAGGCCCTTAAGGAACACAAAACAGAAAATACAAAAAACAAGAAATTAAGAGGGTTACAAGTGGCCACAAATGTTTTTGGCAAGTAAGATTAAGGAGAATCCCAAGGCATTTTATTGATGTATTAGCAACAAAAGGGTGACTAGGGAAAGAGTTGGTCCACTCAAGAACGAAGGAAGACATTTATGCTTGGAACCAGAAGGAAGGGGTGAGGTCCTTAACAAGTACTTCACATCAGTATTCACTAGGAGGGCTGCTTTTCAAATTGGAGGCCTGTGACCAATGATGATCCACAGGGATCCGTTCTGGGTCCTCTTTTGTTTGTCATTTCATTAATTAAAGATGTGGATGACAATATAGAAGGCATGGTTACTAAATTCATGGATGACACCAAAACTAGTGGCATAGTAGACAGTGAAGAAGTTTTTCTAAGATTTTAAAGAGATTTTGATCAAATGGGTCAATGAGCTGAAAAATGGCAGACAGGGTTCAACCTGGACAAATGCAAGGTATTGCACTTTGGTACAACAGACAAGGGTAGGGCTTATAGAATTAATGGTTGGGCTCTGGGTAGCATTGTAGAATAGAAGGACCTAGGGTGCAGGTACATAATTCTTTGAAGTTTGCATCACTTATAGATGGGGTGGTTAAAAAGGCATTTGGCACGCTTCATTGCTCAGTCCTTTGAGTATAAGCGTTAAGAAGTCATTTGAGGTTGTACAGGACTACCGGTGAGGCCTACTCTGGATTACTATGTCCAGTTTGGTCGCCCGGCTACAGTAAGGATGTTATTAAGTTGGATTAGGTTCAGGAGAGAGTTATTAGGAGGTTGCACATATGGAAGAATTGAGTTATAAAGAAAGGCTGAATAGACTGGGACTTTCTTCACTGGCAGTTGAGAGGCGACTTTATGGACATTTGTAAAATAATCAGGGGTACAGATAGAGTTAATGGAAGTCGTCTTTTCCCTAGGACGGAGCATTTCAAGACTATGAGGCACATCTTTAACATGACAGGACAGAAATTTTTTTAAAAAATGAGAGCGAAGAGAGATTTTAAAGAAGTCCAGGGGCAAATTTTTGTGCACAGAGTGAAATTCACATGTGGAATGAACTTCCTAATGAAATGGTCGATGTGAGTACAATTACAACTTCTAAAAGACATTGGAATAGATACAGCAATAGGAAAGGTTGGAGGGATACGGGCCAGTCAAGTCTAAGTTTAGTTTGGCATTATGATCAGCATGGATTGATTGGACCAAAGGGTCTATTTCCATGCTGTATGACTTTACGACTCTAAGAAGGACATGGATGATGGTAAAATTAAGGAGGGGTATGTTGAAATTCTGGGGCATGTCACAATTAAGATGGTAGTGGTGTTGGGTGTCTTGAAAAACAATAAGGTAGGTAAGTCCCGATGATCTAATGGGATCTATCCCAAGATACTGAAGAAGGCAAGAAAGGAGAACACTGAGGCCTTGACACAGATCTTTATATCCTCTTTATCCACAGGCAAGGTCCCAGAAAAAAGGGAACAAGAATAGTCCAGGAAATTATAGGCTGGTGAGCCTTACATCAACGGTGAGAAAATTACTGGATAAGATACTTAGGAACAGGATTTACTCGCATATGGAAAAGAATGGATTTATTAAGAATAATCAATAAGACTTTGTGCTATGGAGATCTTATCTCACAAACGTGATTGAGTATTTTGAGGATGTGACAAAGATGATAGATGAGGACAGGGTAGTGGATGTTGTCTACATGGATTTTACTAAAGCACTTAGACTGGTCCAGAAGTCACATGGGATCCACGGTAAGTTGGCAAATTGGATACATAATTGGCTTGGTTATAACACAACAGAGGAAAGGTTTGCTGACAGGTGGTTGGTGACCAATAGTGTTCCACAAGGATCAGTGCAGGAAACTGTGCAGGTTGTGTGATCAGTAAGTTTGCAGATGACATAAAAATTGGGGGAGTTGTGGATAGTGATAGTTCTCAAAAGGAGACAGCAGGATATGAAGTTTGATATCAAACATAAAATGAAGAAGTTCAAAAGAAAGGCAGAAGGCCACCCTGAATGGGAACAGATTAGTTGGAAACCTGGATGGAGAAACAGCAGATGGAGTTTAATCCAGGCAAGTATGAGGTGATGCATTCTACAATGTCAAATGCAAGACAAAATTATACAGTTAATGGCAGGACCTTTAGGATCATTGATATACAGAAGGTTCTTGGGGTCCAAGTCCATAGCTTCCTGAAAGTGGTAACACAAGTGAATAAGGTGGTAAAGAAAGCATATAGCATGCATGCCATCATCAGTCAGAGCACTGGGTATAAAAATTGGCAAGTCATGTTGCAGCTGTGTAAGACTTCAGTTTGGACAATTTTGACATTTCGTGAGCTATTCTGGTCCCTACACAATAATAAGGATGTGAAAGCTTTAGAAAGGGTACAAAAGAGGTTTAGCAGAATGTTGCCTGGATTGAAGATTATTAACTGCAAGGAGAGGTTGGACAAACTTGGGATTGTTTTCATTATGTGTCAGACTCTGAGGAGTGGCCTAATAGAAGCATATAAAATTATTAAATGCTTAGATAGGCCAGAGTCTGTTTCCCAGGGTGGAAATGTCAAATAATAGGGTGGAGAGGTTTATGTAGTGAAGGGAAAAGATTAAGGGAGATGTGAAGGATTTTTATTTGAACAGAGGGTGCTAGATGCATGGAACATGTTGCCAGGGGAGGTGATAAAAGAAAGCATATGAGCAAAGTTTAAGAGGCATTTAGACAGACACATGAGCAGGCAGAAAACAGAAGGACACAACCAGGTGCAGGCTGATGGGATGAGTTTAGAATAGCATCGTGCTCAGCACCGATGTCATGGGCCGAAGGACCTGTTTCTGTGCTGTACTGTATGTCCTGTTGCACAAGCAAACTGTCTTGCTCTGACAGCAAGACAAACTTCAAATGGTGAAACACATTCCCCAACCATCCCAGCTTACAGATGTTTATTCTAAACTAAATAAAAGCCAACATTTTACATTTAAGTTACATTTCAAAATGAGAAGTAAGGAAACAAACATGCAATCTGTTTTCACATGTCCAGTGTTTACTGGAGCTCACAGGTGCATGTTTTGACATGTTTATCTCACATTGGTTTGTTTTGCTTCTCTTGAAAGCATTTGAAATCATTAATGTTAGCCATTGTCCAATACCTTGCTCAAGTGCCTATCATTTTGCATAAACCTGAACTATCTGCTGTCAGAAGTAATGAGTTCTCACTTAATATCCACAAACTGTTCTTTTGGAAGAATGATCACTAAATCAGCAAAGGTTAGGCAAGGGCAGCAACTAGAGATCAAGTTTAGATTAATGTGGTAGGCTAGTCAAATCTACAAAGTCATACCAGGGAAAAAAAACTTATAAATTCATGATAAACATTTCGACTTCAACAGTGATTCCCATCACATTATTATAAAATATGTCACAGCTGCAGGTGTTAGCCTGCATTTTGCTATCACAAATTCAATCTACGCCAAGATTCCAAAGATATTTCTTCAAACCCACAGCAGTGGTACTCATCAGTTTGGAAGGAAAGAGGTCTTCTCATAATTTACTCTATTCTCTATTTAAGGGAGAAGTTTGTTGCATTTTCTTTTGTATTGTGCCAGCTGGCTTTCCTTATTTCAAATTGCAAATGATAGCTGAACATGTAACATAGATTTTGTTTTTGTAACTCGCCTAGCACTCACCCTTCCAATGAAGATAGGTTTGAAACCAATGAAATTAGCTCAGCACAAAGGCAAGAAATTAATTGCTATTTATATTATTAAATATCAATACACACAATGTGTCAGTATTTCGTGCAAGATACTTCCTTATTTACAGCATCTCAGCTGTATTGCAAAAAATGGAGCAGAAGATGGATAACATTTTCTTTGTTTCTATGACAAGACTTTGAAAAATAAAAATAAACTCCATGTATTTCACAGAATCACAAATTGCTACAGTGTGAAAGCTGGCCATTTGGCCCAACAAGTACACACCGACCATCCGAAGAGCATCCCCACCCAGACCCCTCTCCCTACCCTTTCCCTGTAACCCTACATTTCCCATGCCGAACACACCCAACCCATTTATCCATGGAGACTATGGGCAATTCAGCACGGCCAATCCACCTAACCTGTATGTCTTTGGACTGTGGGAGGAAACTGGAGCACCCAGTGAAAACTCACGCAGACATGGGGAGAATGTGCAAACTCCGTATATGGAGTGGAATTCAACCTGGGTTCCTGGTGCTGTAAGGCAGCAGTGCTAACCAGTAAGTTACTGTATCACCCCAATTATTTTTTCCAAAACCAACATTATATTTCAGAGCATGACAATCCTACTTCAAAGTCCAAATATAATGTTGTCTCATTCATTATCTATCTGGTTGGAATGCCAGGCTTCCAGGAATTCCCTGCAATTCCAGGAGGCCTGGCATTCCAACCAGAACTCCACTAACAAACACTAGACCTGATATACAAACCACTGAGAACCAGAACCAGACGTAATGCCAACTACCCCAGCAAACACAGGCATATAAATAATAAGCAGGACAGAACACCGATGCTTTACTGGAGGCGCACTGACAATGTTAGCTAGCAGGGTGACAAAACAACACAACTAAGCACACCAGCTCAGCAAGCAAGTCTACAACGTCAGCCATGGTAAGTGGTGAAGCAGCTAGCTACCCACACAGTGAGCTTTCTCTTCTAGCAATCAATGCAATCTGTCGTGGGGTAGGGGGACTAGGTATGGTGGTAGCGGTCAGCTTAGTTTGGTTGGTTGATTGATTGCTGGATTGCAATACAGATTGATGCCAACAGTGTCAATTCCTGCACCAGGTTATTATGGAAGATTTTTCTCAAGCTCTCCCTTCACCTGAGGCATTGAAGCTCCCATATTAAAGCACCACCAGTCCTCTCTCTCTCTCTCTCTCTCTCTCTCTCTCTCTAGAGCGGGAGGGGGAGGGGTCTGGCATGACTATGATGACTTCAGGCAAAGCAGCAAATGGCATCCTGGCTGATGAGCTGATATGTCAATGACAATTTCCTAAAGTGATCCTTGTCTGGCAGGCATACGCCAAAAAGAAATGTACATCACAGCCAGGTAAATCTTTAATTTGATTCAAATAAGCATAGTCACAGAGCTGTATGATACAGAAACAGACCTGTCGGTCCACCTCATCCATGCCAACCAGATGTCCTAAATTAATCTAGACCTGTTTGCCTGCATTTAGCCCATAACCATCTGAAACTATCCTTTTTGTATACTGATTCAGGGTAAAAGGCTATTTGGCTCATCTAGTCTGCTTCAATATTCGATCACAGCTGATATGTTTCTCAACCCCATTTCTCCTGCCTTCTCCCTGTAACCCTTGACCCCCTCAACTGTCATGAAAGTATCAATATCTATTTTAAACATACTCAATGATTTGGCCACTACAGCCCTCTGTGGCAATGAGTTCCAGGGATTAACAACTCTCTGGCTGAAGAAATTCCTCATCTCAACTATAAAGTTGTCTCTTCACTCCGAGACTGCCCCTTCAGGTCTTAGTGTCTCCTACTAATGGGAACATCTTCTCCACATACACTCTATCCTGGCCTCTCAGTATTCATGGGCCAACAAGTTAAACAAACAAGTTCAAAATAACAATTTCTTTGACAGAATTCAGAAATAGGTTGACCATAGCTTTAGTACTTCGGTACACCAAGAATACAAAGTATGTTTTTCCCCAACATCAGCTCAATAACTGCTCTCCTTCCATATGCTGTATTCCTAAAAATCTAGGAAACAAATTAAGAGAAGAATTAAGGACAAAGCAGCTCACTTGATTGGCTCCACATTCACAAGCATCTACTTCCTCCACCACCAACAATCATTAGTAGCAACGTGTACTATCTACAAGACCCATTGCAGAAATTTATGAAAGATCTTAGGACTGCACCTTCCGGGCCCACAACCGCTTCCATTAGAAGGACAAGGACAGCAGATACATGGGAACACCCTCAGCTGCAAGTTCCGCTCCAAGCGACTCACCATCCTGACTTGACAATATATTGCCTTTCCTTCATAGTTACTGAATCAAAATCCTAATGGCATTGTGGGTCTACCTATGCGCGTGTCACAGGAAAGAATTAAAAAATCTCAGATTAACTACTACCTGTTTAAGCATAAATGCAATAGAAGTGTGCCCACCTACTTATTTCCAAGTTAGCTTCGTATGCTCTGATTTCAGTTAGATGCAGCCTTTATTTCAGGCAAAAAAATTCAGTTTATTTCATTTTTGGAGATTTATTTTCTTGTTTTATTTAAGGAAGCTGCAAAACTGAAACACATTTACTTATGTCTGAACAATGTCCACCAACATCAAAATTAACTCCTCCAATGAAACTTCTTCAAACCAAAATGTAAACTCACTCTTTCTCTCTCTCTAGTGAAACTGTGCAACTTATTAAGGGTATCCAGCATTTTATGGTCTCCTTTCAGATATTCAGCTTCCATGTCATTTTACTTTCCTAGTAGCAATATTAGTTTCAATGCTACAAAAGACAAGCTTCAGTAGCAAATTATAGTGATGCTCATTCTCTGATAGGAATTTTAAAATAATTTACAATCACTTCTGCATTGGTCCCATTTAATCTGGCATGAGATGAGCACCATAAATCAACTTCCAGTATGTTTGCTGTCCCATTCACCTCACTGCAAAGAGAAAATTTTCTGAGGGCTTAAGAATCTACTGCTTAGTCTGGAGTCAGATTTAGAAGTGTAACCACCATGAGTTGTCCAATGATAATCTAGAATCTGGCTAAAGCAGTGGCAGTGCAATTCAGTTTTCTTACCTTCAATAAACTAATTTATAAAAACATATTGGTTTCATAGATATGCATTAAGATTCTTTTACAAAATGCAGGGTCAACTGCTGAAATGCATGCGAAAAGTAATCTTTAATCGAGACTTAACAATGCAACAAAGGCAGGCTTTATTCAAGTTATCTTTTGGCTGGCTTGGAACAAGCAGGTTTTCAGCTGTGGGCCAAAATCCAATACAATGATTTGTACAGGAGCACACACCTGTCTAGGTATTGTGTACAAATTAAAGGCTATGAGTGAATAACACAATTGCTTCTAACAAAACTAGTTTGAGGTCACACACTTTTATTCCAGCAGAATAATGTTCCCTCTAGCTTTTCCTCCAGCCCAAATGCAAGAAAACACAAGTCATCTAACTGTGAGCATTCCAAATTAAAATCCACTTTCAAACTTATAATTGTGAACTTGAAGCACAGATTAACCTAATTTACAGGCACAAGAATACCAAAGATGGCCAAATGCAGATGTTCAATAAATACTAAGCAATTTACAGCAACTGAAAAGATTACAAATTAAAAAGCTAATTCTGTATTGTACCTGTTGGGCAATTTTGTGGATATTAATTAAATACATCATTAACAAAAGAGAACCAAAATTGGAAAAAGCAAAACCTAAGTCATCATCAGAATATGACACGTGACCATGTTCCTATGGCAACCAAGGTCCTTGAATCCCCGCGTCAAATGCACTGAATATTTGCACCACCGTGTCTGGCAGGCCGTTAGCTCAAACAAACTACAGTTGAATACAGAAGATTTTGCAGCTTATGCAGTTATTTCAGATGCCATACTCTTAGCATTTACTGTATTCATACAATACATTAGGCTGATAGATGCTTGTCACATTCAACTTGGCTCAAAATCACAACTCAGTCCGATTGTGTGCCTTCCAAATTGTTTCCTTAGATTTGGCAAGTTTGCCATCTCCCACTGAAAAGCATGCCTGGATTTGTACCTATTGATGCTGTTTCCTTGACTTGACAATCAGCACACTGACAAATGCAGACAGCTTTGTGTACAGCTACACAAACAGGATTTGTCACCTTCTCATATTTTCCAGGTGGCTCTCAACAAATTAGACTTTGGTAAGAAATATTTTGCTCAACAAGATAGGATGAACTCAAAAATCTATTCAATGTAAGCTTTTCCTCCCCAGGACACATCAAGTTCTACAAATACTACAATTAGACAATAATAGGTTATAGTAACTAAGTAAATAAAAATTTCCAATTTCATCTTTGAAATCCCTTAACATTTCTCATTTTATCAACTTAGCTAACTACCCTATTCTAACTGATGCTATATTACAAAGAAACGTCTGAAAACCAACTTTTTGATGATGCAGCTTCCACATTTTGCTCACTCATCCTTTGCAGCACTGCACTTCTGCAAGGGAAATAGAAAAGAAAACTCATCCTGACCAATTCCACACATGTTTCAACCATAACATAAGCAGTATTTGAGAGGAATTTACAAAATACAGCAACTTTTGACAGGAAATATCACTTAAAAATAAATACAGAAACATCGAAAAGAAAAAAGGAACTGCACAACAGTCAACTGAAAAGGTACACTCCGCTGGTAAACAATTCAGTCCAAAATAAAGACAGCACTCGGTTCAACAGCAACTCAAGAAAACTTCAACTGGAAAAAGTACAGAACCCAATCATTAAATTGTTTTGCTATCACTTTGGAGGGAGTGGATGTTGTGTTAATTCCTATTTTATGTTATATTTTATAAACAGCCAAAAAAAACTGTCTTGTATCACAAAAATACAGGCAACCAAGCAGAACATTATCCAAAGCCATTTGTGGTGCAACAGGTTAATATGAATAAAATAAAACAAATGTAAACAAAACAGGCATCACTGTAAGGCAAAATTATGCAAAAATACCTGGCTACTGGGAGATGGTTGTCCCATGAAGCCTCTTGTCTTGTATATAGTTAATATTACCCTATGGAATAAAGGGTAATAATGTTTGCCTACAAATAGGCATCCCGCAATTTTTATCAGGCCCACTTCCAGACAGTTCCAAATTACTAAAGTAACACACACAACTCAAAAGTCAATTAATTTCCTAACCACAAAAGCCATATAAACGGATTTTTATTCTAATTCTTAGGATTTAAATAATACTACCAAGTTTAATTTCAGATGGTCCATGACATTCTCCATGAATCAATACAATACTTAGGATAACAATATCCTCAAAAGAACCTAACCAGAGCAATAGGAAACATGGTTAGCAAGCCGTAACAGAGATGCTAGATTGACCAGCATCAGCAGTTTCTGAGATAACACGGTGTGAAGCTGGATGACCACAGCAGGCTAAGCAGCATCAGAGAAGCAGGAAAGTTTGACGTTTCGGGTCGAAACCCTTCTTCAGATGCAAGACCCTCCAATGGTTAGCAAGCTTGTGGATGACACCAAAATGAGTGGTATAGTGGAGACTGAAGAAGGTTATCTAAGATTACAAAGGGATCTTGATCAATTGGACCAATGCACCAAGGAATGGCAAATGGAGCTTAATTTGGATAAGGTAAGGTGCTGCATTTTGGAAAGACGAACAATGACAGGCATTATACAGTTAATGGTAGTAAGGCCCTGGGGAGTGTTGTCAAAGAGAGAGACCTAGGGGGTAACTTGCATAGTTCTTTGAAAGTTGTGTCACAAGTAAACAAGGCATTTGGCATGCATGCTTTCATCGCTTAGACCCCCGAATATAGGAGTTAGGATATGATGTTCCAGTTGTACAGGACATTGGTGAGGCCACTTTTACAATACCGTGTTCATTTCTGGTTGCTCTGTTAAAAGAAGGATATTATTAAATTGAAAAGATGGTGGAAAAGCTTTACAGGGATGTTACTGGAACTGAAGGGTTTGAGTTAGAAAGACAGGCTGGATAGGCAGTAACTCTTTTTTTTACACTGGAGCATAAGAGGTTGAGGGGTGACCTTACTGAAGTTTACAGAAGTATCAGGAGCACGGATAAGGTGAACAGCAAAGGGCTTTTGCCTAGAGTAGGGGAGTTCAAAACTACAGGATGTGGCTGCTTCGAAGAGGATGCAGAGGAGGTTCACCAGGATGTTGCTTGGTATGGAGGGTGCTAGCTATGAAGAAAGGTTGAGTAGATTAGGATTATTTTCATTAGAAATACAGAGGTTGAGGGGGGACCTGATTGAGGTCTACAAAATCATGAGAGGGATAGACAAGGTGGATAGAAAGAAGCTTTTTACCAGAGTGGGGGGAATCAATTACTAGGTCTGATGAGTTCAAAGAGAGAGGAGGAAAGTTTATGGGAGATATGTGTGGAAAGTTCTTTATGCAGAGGGTGGGTGGTGCCTGGAATGCGTTGCCAGCGGAGGTGGTAGACGTAGACACGATAGTGTCTTTTAAGATGTATCTGGACAGATACATGGATGGGCAGGGAGCAAAGGGATATAGACCCTTAGAAAATAGGTGACAGGTTTAGACAGAGGATCTCAATTGGCACAGGCTTGGAGGGCCGAAGGGCCTGTTCCTGTGCTGTAATTTTCTTTGTTCTTTGTTCTACAGGGCATATTTTAAATGTGAGAGGAGAGAGATTTAAAAAGGGAACTGAAGAGGTAACATGTTCGCACACAGGGCGGTTCATATATGGAATAAGCTGCCAGAGGAAGCGGTAAATGTATGTACAGTTATAACATTTAAAAAACATTTAAGTCCATGAATAGTTAAGGTTTATAGGAATATAGGCCACAAGCAGGCAAATGGGACTAGTTTAGCTTGGGAAACTTGGTATGATGTGTTGGACTGAAGGGTCTGTTTCCATGCTGTATGACTATGATTCTATCTGAATGCTTTTACAAAAGTGTACAATTCAGGACAGTGTCCAACTCGAACGTGAACAGGCTTCCACAATATTGTTGCACTTATCTGCATTGGTAGTATAGAGCTCATGCTGGGTGACACTGTGAGATAAACTTAATGAATTACTGCAGTACAGTGGGTAATTTTGACAGGCCCTCTAGCCATAGTGTAACAGTGGCAGAGGGGCTTAATAATCTCCACTGGTAGGGTCACTCATCATACAGAATCCTCTGTCCTGGATAACAGTGAGCATCAGACAGATGAGTCACAAATACTCTATCAAACTCCTGACGTAAGCTGATAGACAGTAGAAAAGCTTTAAATGGTTAAAAGATAAGCAAATCATCACAGAGCAGCTCACCTCTGTAGCTACATTGTTGAATTGGCTGATCTCATTAAGCTTCTGGTCAATGAAAACTACATAATGTTCAAATCTTACTGAATAGTAGAATAGACGTTTAGGGACTTAATTATTGGAAAAGGCACTTGTTTGCATTTACATCACAGCCACTCATCAGCGCAAACCCGAACGCAATCCAGTCAATGCTGTGGTCTGGCATGTGTGATTTCATCATTGAGAGATTTTTGCCTGGAGTTTAACACGCTGGAATTATCAACAAACAGACAGATTGCTTAAGCAGCTTAAAATAATTGGCCTGAGTTCACTTCCCTGAGGAGCTCTGGCAGTAATCCCTGAGTGCTGTAGCGACTGGCATTAATAGCAATGACAGTCATCTTCCCTTGTGTTATGGGAGCCACTGAAGTTTTATTTCCTAACATCCCCCAAACCCACAGCTACCCTAATTTAATTTTGCTGGGCCTCTACAGTAAAATGCAACAATGCTGACTGCAACTACTCACACCTACACTCTGCATTCTGACCTAATGTATATATCTTGTTCAAGACTATGATAAGATCTGAAGAACACCATTTCTGGTGAAATACATATTCAGCATTAGCAAACAAGTTATTGGTGAGTAGATGTGACTTAATGCTACTGTTTGAGTTAATTTTACCATTTCCCATTGAGTTGGCAATGGTAATGGGACTGCTTATTTTTAAGCTTAGACAATAGCATGCCAGTAACAAAAACAAAAGTTGCTACAAAAGCTCAGCTGGTCTGGCAGCATTTGTGAAGAGAAATCAGAGTTAACATTTCTCAGTTCTGAGGAAGGGTCACTGGACCCGAAATATTAACTGTTTTGTTTTCACAGATGTTGAGCTTCTCCAGCACCTTCTGTTTTCGTTTCTGATTTACAGCATCGGCAGTTCTTTTGCTTTTTAAATAATATGCCAGTTCCAGTCCTATTGAGCCGATATCCCAGGTTAGTAAGTATGGTGCCCTTTTCTTAAGTCTATTTGTAACAATATTTATATTCCCTCAAGAAAAAAGCAAACTAATACGATAAATTTAAAAAGCAGGTTTACAAGTTTGGAGCTGAATTAATGGCCTTCAACAATCAAGTAATGGTCCAAAATTGTGCCAAGGCTTTAAGCAAAGCAAATTTTTAAAAATCTTCTCTCCTCTTGAGAATTTATTAAACATTTTCCTTTAAAGTTAATGTATTCCACATAATGTATTTACTGTTTAACACAACAGGTAAAGAAAGATTATTCAAAGAAGTGACACTCCTCAAAACTCAAGGGACGGGTTTTAGCAAGGAAAAAGCATTTCCTATAGTCAGCAGCTTGAACATATTTCATATTAATGTCTGGATACCTAAACTGGCCAAAACATGTTAGCAAGTTCAAACTAAATTGCTAAGTACATGAATAGCAGCTTGTGTCTCTTTAGTTTGTAGCAGTACTTATAAAAGCAGACATACAGGTCCAAAACCAGTCGCAGATATTTTGCAACTGGAAAGCCTAGTTAAACGTTTCTTTACATGATGGAAGTAGCAATTCTCTCAGCAAATAAACACTAGAGTCTGGCTTGTTGAAAAGGCTTAGGTCCAATGTACAAGAAAGCTGATGCTGAAATTGTACATTGAGTTACTCTCCAAACGTAGTTTTATGAACATCCAGCATTGTGTTCAATAACGAACATGAAATTCCAAAAGCAGGAAGAAAATCAAAACTAAAATAAAAGGAAATGTGTGGGCTTTAATAAAAAAAACTTTGTAGCACAGATGTATCCTGAAATCTTGTATTATCAATATCTCATGGCGGGTAGCAACTGCCGAACATGGTACCGTGTGTGTGCACGTGTGTGTGCGTGGTGTATGATCAAAATCACTTTAATGCCTTTTACGACAACAGTGGCGCAAAATGAATCAAGAGCAATGATTAAGTATCTTTACCAGTTACAAATCTCAGATTTTAAAACTTCTATGTAATTCTGACAGTCATAGGAGGTTAATGTGGGGTCAATGTTTGTTTTGCTTTAGAAGTACAAACTGCACAGATTGAAATGAGGAAATTCTTGCTTACTTTGCACTATTTCAGGCCAACCAGAAGCAATATATCAATATTGTACCTACAATAACCTGCCCAGTCAATAGTTCATTGAAATTGGCAGGATAGATTGACAGTATGGTGAGTAAAACATATGGGCTTTAATAGTAGATTCAGGCATAGAATATAGAACCAAGGACCTTGTGTTAAATTTCCATAAAAGCACTTGGTTTTGTCTCATCTGGAATATTACAATCTTACTTTGATTTCATGTATTAAACCATCAAAGTCAAGAACTGAGCTATCCTACTAAGGCCATAACTGCACTTCTATCATCAAAAAAACACGTTCACCATTGGTAACATGTATTCATGCTCAGATTTTCCTTTCTCGTGTTTAAAAAGAAATTCAGATCTTAATGAAAGAAAGTTTGATTAAATTTGATTGAGAAGCCTACTCAATTTTACCCAAACTCTTCTCATGCAATCACCTGCTGTGACATTACACTGTAACAGAGCACCAACACCAGTTACTGCTCATACTTGAACAATCACCACTGAGCGAAGTAAAGAGGTACTACTGGCACTCACAAAATAGGACCCCTGTGAACTGAAGCTGGAGCAAAAAAAATCATCTCTATGCATGGCTAACATATCTATCAAATGATTATCACAGAATGATCACAGCACACAAAGAGGCAATTCGGTCCGTATGTCTATGTTGATCCTCTGGAAAAATGCTTTCTGGTGGAAGTTTTCATTCATATTGCCATTGGTTTATTAGTCAATTACTTTAACTCTGTGCTTTCTGGTTCTCAATCTTACCACCAATGGGAACTGTGTCGACTTTGCCAACAGTCATTGTTTTGAGTACCTCTCTAAAATCGCCCCTTTTCAGGACTGGAGCACAATCCTAAATTCTCCAACCTTTCTGCGTTAAGTCCACATCCCTGGAACCATTCCCATTATTCTTCTTTGGCACTCTCTCCAATTACTTTGCATCCTTCCTTATGTTCAGTGCCCAAAATAGATTGTAATATTCCAGATGAGACCAAACTAAGTGTTTTATAGACATTTAACACAAAGGTCCTTGCTTCTATACTCTACACCTGAATCTACTATAAAGTCCAGAATGCCATATGCTATACTCACCACACTCTTAATCTATCCTACCAATTTCAATGATTTATGTACATATACACCCAGATCCTTCTGTACCTGCCCTCATTATAGACGGGCAAACTAACAATCAAGATCTAAAAACAGGTGTCCGTTCAACAATAATAAATTCGCTCTCAGAGTTAAGTGAGGCTGATAAAGCCAATTCATTATTCTTCTCGAACTTGTTCAAGGTGCTAATGGGCTCCCTTCTTGTATTGTTGTAATCATTATAATGATGGAGCTTAATAAGATATTCCAGAAATATAATCCAGAACCAGCAAATGAACAGCAATACATGCCCACACTTGATTGGGAAACTACAGCTGACGGTGCTCTTATGTCATTATTTCTAGACCTGAGTGGTAAAGGTCACTAGAAATGAGCTATTAAGCTTGGTGAATTATAGCAGTGTATTCTGGGAAGCAAAAGAAGCAAACTGTTTTATCATGCATGATGAAAAATCTGCTGCAGCTGCAGAGTGGGGTATTTTATTACAGTGCAAATAGAGCTCTTCTAGATGATGGAGAAGTTTTGAGCATTCATGAGGTAAGGTTTCATATGTGAATAGCAGTTTAAAAAAATGAAATTATATGGTCTTTATCTGAATGAAATAGCATCTCCAATAGGGCAGACAAATTAGTGATAAAGACAAACGGTTTCAAACTAATTACCGTTTCAGAGACTTGGTTACATAGTGACTAACATTGAAAAATAGATGTTACAAGGATCACATATCAGAAAAGATGACCACAAGGTAAATTGACCTGGGGAAACCATGTTGGTAAACAATAACAAAGTCATCAGTGAGGAAAGATCCTAACCCAAAAGGTCATGAAATAGAATCAGTATAGGTAAACATTAGGAACAGCAAAGTTCAGAAAACACTGGTGCAGCCATTATTGGACCCCCTTAAGTGGTGATACTGTTGAACACAGCCTAATGGAGTACACATAAGGTGGCAATGTAATAATGAATGGGGTACTTTAATTTTCATGTAAACAATCAAACCAGAAAAGGTGCTCTTGAAGCTGAGTGTAAAATACTTCTGTGACAGTATCATGAAGCAATATCTTATGGACTCAAATAGAGATAAAGCTATTTTATATGTAGCCTTGTGTAATGAGGCAAACTTAATGAGCAATCTCACTGTAAAGGTCCATTGGGAACTAGTCATCATAATGCAGTTGAATTCATGTTGAGATTGAAAGCAACACATTTCAATCATAAACAAGTACCTTAAACAAATCCAATTACACAGTTCAAGGGGAGAACGAGCTACGTTTGTGTGAACAAACTAAAGATATAACTGTGAATTAACAGTAGGGAAAATAATTAAACAATTCAAAATATTCACCAAAAATGCATGCCATTGGGACACAAAATCTCAGCTTAAAGATCCATCTGTGACTTACTCTGGACGTTAAGCACAGCATTACCTTAAAAAAAGGACTACAAGGTTTCTAAGAATAGCAGAGAATCTGAGGATTAGCAATGAAACCTGCTGAAGAGCCACTAAAAACCTATTTTAAAAAAAGGAAAGACAGAATGTAAGAACAAACTAATAAGGAATACAAATTCAGTTTGCAAGAACATTTTACAAGCATATAAAAAAGGAATGGAGTAACTAAAGCAAATATTGGTCCCTTAGAAACGAAGGCAGGAGATATTATTGAGGTATGAGGAAATGGCAAGACTTTGAACAAATACCTCGAGTTTGCCTTCACAGGCACAAGTCAGATACCAGAAGCAGACGTTGTCCCAGTTGGTAAGATATGAGGACATCAAGAAAACTATCAACAGAGAAAACATTACAAGAGAAACCTAAGGGTCTAAAATCTGATAAATCCTCAATCCAATTGCCTGCGCTGGAATAAAGAAAGCTGTAGAGGATCTTCTGATTAGGATTTTCTAGAATTCTCTAGATTCTGGAATGGTCTGAAACAGATTGGAAGTTAGCAAAGATGACATCACTAATCAAGAAAAGAAGCTGATAGAAAATATTCAGTTAGCCTGGCATCAGTCAATGGGAAAATGCTGAAATGTACTACTAAGGAAGACTTAGTAATGCACTTAGAAAGTAACAGTATAATCAAAATCAACAGGGCATTATGCAAGGCATTGATAAGGTAAATAGGAGATGACATGTACCTGGACATTCCATAGGCATTAGAGACGGTCAATTGGCAAGATAAGGGCTCATAGAATCAAAAGTAATATGGTTAATCAACTGCAAACAAACAATGCACATAAAAGAGAGGTATTCTGAAGTTGATAGGCTGTGACTATTGGGAGTGTTGCAGGAGCAGTGCTGGAGCTTCAGCTGTTTCAAACCTTATTAACGGCTCAGACAAAAGAAGGCCATGTACCTAAGCTGGAGTCGAAAGTGTCAGTAGAAGTGTTAGCTGTGAGGAGGACAGAGGCAACAAAGAGATCCGGACAGTTTAGGTGAGTCGGCAAAAAGATGGTAGATGGTGTATAACATGGAGAAATGTGAGGTCCTTTGGCTGTCAAAGTAAAATAAGCAGATTTTTCTGAAAAAGAATGGCATTTCTAAATGCTAATGTTCAACGAGATGAGTGCTTGCACAAGAAACACAAAGGTAGTATGCTACAGAATTGAATATTTTTTCACTAATTATTTACTGGCTTCAGTCAAAAAAAGTTGAACTTATGTTTAATTACGGTCGGTCATAAAACTATTATTTCTCTGTGACAAAGGCCACAGAATGTCTTGGTAATGGATATATCCATCTTTTAAGTACAATTTTTTTAAAATGATAGTTGAGAATGTAAATTCAATGACTGTCTAAAACCACTGCATGCATTACAGAGCTCAGAGGGAAAGTCTGAAAGGTTACACCTGGAGAATGTCATTGGAACTTCAGACAGCAACACTCCAAAGAGGGGGTTGCCAAAAAAATTGATCTGTGATCATCTGTGGATTATGTCTCAGGCTGCAGGTTGAAAGAAAGGCAGTTCTGGGTGAAAAAAATGTTTGTATTTTATCCTTCCAAAAATACACAAGAAACAGGGTTAAAAACCAACGGAAACCGCAGCCTATGCGTGTTGTAGTGCTGGTATGCTAGTGAGCTAACATGTCATTTGAATTGCATTGTGCTGAAGTGTGCTGTGAACAGTTAATTGAAGAACCAAGGTATTTCAAATAACCACGCAACTGCCAGAGTCAGCGCTATTGGAATCATTCACCTTAATGGCCTCTCAATGTTTCAAAATCTATTCATAACAGACAAGCCAAAAGACTGTTTCTTTTTTACCTTTACTTTCTGTACTCACCTTTCATATGTGTGTCTCTCACGTTTTATCATCTTTTCTCACACTTCAACAGCAAAAAATACATTCTTTCTATAACTGAAGACAGCCTGGTTACATTGACACTTTTTAAACCATAAATATATTTGAGTTTGGAAACCATATCTACAAGGAAGGCAACTTCTTTAAATTAATATTGCTGTGATTAATTGAGAATGGCTGAGTAAAGAAGCAGAACAAGTTTATTCCTCCTTACCAAGCAGCGTAAAACAAAATGGGGGTCCTTGCCTGGGGAACAATATCATTTCCTCTCTCTGAGAATTCCAAAGGGTCTTAACCCTTTATCTCAGAGGATTGCAGCTCCATTGCTGATTATATTTAAAGCTGGGACAGAGACAGATTTTAGCCTCTCTGGAATTCAAATGACATAAGAAGTGGGCAGGAAATAAAGTCAAAGTTTAAGATCAGAACAGTAACACTGAATGATTGGGCAGACTTGATGGGCTGTATAGTCCACTCCTCCTATCTAATCTTCATCTACCTAATGAGCTACTCTTCTTAGATTATCCAGCCTATTCTCTGCTTTTGCAGTCACACTGTTGACATAGCTGGTTGAGTTAAATTTCTGAGCATCAGTCATTCCCAAAATGCCTATGGGGAACACTTGGCATCAGTAATTGACAGTTATCTTACTGTAACTGCTAGTCTCTTGTGATGGAAATGCTAAATTGTTCAAATACTGATATTATATTGTCTTGCAAGGTAACATGGGCTGCTTTATTAAGGAGGAGTTCTGGATAGAGCTGAACACTCAAATTATCAGCAAAAGGCTCCACTCTGGAGCACTAATAAAGCAGATGCAAGAAAGTGAACTAAAACAGTTCGGAAAAACCTCTGTCATGCTATTCTGGGCCTCTAACAAATACTGTCATAACAAATCACTTTTCTTGGTGTCACATATGTTGCTGGCAATGGAGTCTTTTCTCTGACACCCAATGATCTAAGCTTTGCTAAGGCGCCACAGTATTTTAATGAGTTGAATGTGACTTTGATATTAAGTGCAGCTCCCTCATCAGGCATTCAGGGCTTGCATCCCTGTCTAGATCAAGTCTGTGCTAAGATCTGGAGTCAACAGACACTAGCAGAACTAAAATAGAGTGCCAATGAGCGGATATTGATGTCTAGTCAGAGCTTGATATCATGATGACAACTCCAACATGCTACTGATTAAAATTAGAGCTGATGGCTTGATAATTTAGCTGGCTAACATTAATCTTGTCTTTTGCGGATGGAACATAACTATTCTCCACACTTAGATAAATGCCAATATGATAACTCTACTGGACATTTGTCTGGACAAGGGCATGCTGATACAATGGTTAAAACTACAACTAGGACACTAAAAGGGCCAACAGTTGCTGTGGGTTAGTTCAGTCACTTCTTAGACGTTGTGTGAAATCAACACAATTCAATGGGCATTTAATGCAGTTACAGATGGCACTTTCAGAAAAGCTCAAGCAAGATCATTCAGTGATTTGTCTCATCGGTAAACAGACATATTTCAACATAAACTCCTTCTGTTTTCCATGTAGATCCACATGATTTCAACGTTATTTTTGCTATAAAATTAATATTTCCACATTTTTAAAGAAAGTAACAGCTACCGTGTTGAATTTTTGGTTGGTTCTGTGGTTGAAGTCAACATAGAAATTTGAATGTCCTATAGTCCTAGGCAAAATGAAAATGGCACATGGTCCCAGTGCAAGTCTACAAAGCTGTTTGTACAAACAAGTGCTATCATTAACTCTGGAAGAAGAAGTCCCTTCCAATAACCGTTAGCATTAATCACATTTGTTTTCTACACCAGCATAAACGGATTATGCCAAGACTATTCCAAAGCCAGTATCATTGACTGCAGGTACTGAGACAATGAGCTCTTCAGTTCAGAAGAGAACGGGAAAAAATATAAAATAAATTTGGTTAAATATCGATTATCACAGGCAAAATAAAAAGCTTTATTTTTGAGAATAAACTGATTTTGGAGTACATCTTACATCACGGCTAAGTGAACTCAAACTGAGGTCAACTATTTCAGACCATGAGCGCTGTTCCACAACCATTTTGATTCTGTTTTACTGCTACATGCTGGTCTGAATCTTGCTTTTCACATTTTTGCTTCCAGTCAAAACTTCTTCATTATTCTGCCTTTCATTCTCACTCTAGTCAAATCTTTGTTCCTTTATTACAATCATTACCACCCCTTTTGCTTTGTTATGTTTGATATGTAACCGCTCCCATTTTCTATCCCCAGACACTTCCTTCATTCTTCATTGCCTATACTCTCATCCAGTAACAGAAAATCTACCACGTTTGCCTCCCTTCAGTTCTAAAGAGCCTAATACTTCTTTAAACATTTGCTTAGTTCCTATATCCTCAGATGCAGCCAGATCCACTTAAATATTTATAGCACTTCTGATTTTATTTTAATAGCATATTTGACCTTTTCAATGATATTCTGAAGCTGACCACAGTTATTCTATGAGAAAATAAATCACACCATGGTTGCAGTAACCAAGTAAAACAGAAAAGCAATGCTTATGAAAAGGTGAAGATCAAATTTTTGTATTAGTTGCCCCTTTAAGTCTATAATTTAAAGGTTGATATTTGGCAGTACCTAACAACTAAATTCATGCATTAAACATGGAAAGTATTATACAAATGGAACCTAGCTGGAAAGCAAGACATCCAGTTAAAATCTGTCACAACCTACTAAACAGAGGACTGCCTACCACGTGTATTCGTAGCCATGTCTGCCACTTTCTGAAATGCATCCAAAAAGGCCGCAGCAGCCATCACGGTTGTCCTAGAACAGAAATAAAAACCATGAACACTGATTTATTAATTCTATTCTGTTTATTTTTAAATGGTAGTTCTACATCATTGTAGTCTCTACAGGTTAGATCTTCTTCTTGGCTGCTGGGACACAGTTCGATAAAAACCATCAAGTGAAATAATGGAAGAATTATAAAGACAATGTGCCCAATTTTGTGGCCACAGCATCTACCTCATCAAATAAAAATCAAAAGAACTGCGGATGCTGTAAATCAGGAACAAAAACAGAAGTTGTTGAAAGAGCTCAGCAGGTCTGGCAGCATTTGTGAACCAAAAATCAAAGTTATCATTTCCAGTTCGCTGAGTTTTTCCAGCAACTTCTGTTTTCCTACCTCTTCAGGTTCTTCAAATCAGTTCTGAACAGTAATCTATCAAATCTTGCTTTAAAAGGCAGTTGCAGTATGAGAAATACTGGAAGCTCATTGCTGCTACATGTAATATCCACTCCCTGGTTTGCAGTTCAAGGAATATTTACATAAGTAGAAATACTTAATGCCTTCAATGGGAAAGCAACCTGGAAGATCTATCTTTGAAGAATTTCCACAGTACTTCCCAGTAACGCATACCACTCAGCTATATCTGAATGATCACCCTAAAGTGAAAGTTCAAATTAAAACTTTGCAGTAAAACATAAAAACTGGTTCAAATAACTGCCTAATAAATTGTAAATAATAATTAAGTTATTATTCAAAGTATACATCCCACAGGGGAAAGGGACATGCTTGCCAGAAGTAAGATCAAGAACTTAAATGAAAAAAAACCTATTTCACACACCATTGAAACAGGAGGGATTTGATTCTATGTAAGATTTTGCTTACAGAAAACTCATCAGATTGCTACAACAAGAATCAAATGCACTCAAACTTACCCTTGCTGCACTTCTCACTAGAAAAGATCAAGAGATGTATACTACTATCCAAATCACTAAGCTCAACTTATTGACAATAGTTATCAAGAATTGTGTGAAGACCATTATACAAGTTTAATTCATATTTTGGTTTCTTTTTGTGGCTTTAGAGTTCTTCGGAGCTTGGTGCTAAAGAGTCTGGAAGACTAAGTGCTTATTAGCATTTGCATTTACTTGAGATCTTACAACTTTGAAGTGAAAAGCTGGGGGAGAATAATTCACTTCATTAAAAAGCTAGAGAAAAAAATCTGCACTGTTGCCTCGTCACAGGGATCCAGTGACACAGTGACAGAGCACTTCAGAAACACAGTGCGTGCATTGGTGTGGAGACTGCTCAACTCTCTAACAAGAAATCTGGCAAACGAAATGCTAGAAATTGAGCTTAAGGAACTTGTATTTACTCTGAAGTTAATGAAATAGTGAGTTTAGTTTGTCTTAGGTATTTCAGGACACCTGGGTTTTTGTAAAAATATTGCTGAGCAAAAAGAAACTGGAACTTTGAATCATTTTCTAATATTTGTAGGGAAACCTTTCAATTTTTGTTTGTCTAGTGTAATATAGTTCAGCTTGTTCCCTTGTTGGCTCACTGACCTCCACAGTTAATATCTAACGAGTCACGTTTCATTATCGGATCTGACATGTCCAGTATTAATTTCAGCTGGGACTGTAACAATTACATGAATTGTATGTTTTCCCCAGATAATAGTGGATTTGTTAAATAGGCTGCCTATTCATAACACAAAAGGAAAATCATTTCATTGCTTCCAGCAAGAGCCAAGGTACATTTATGATTAGGGCAAAGATCACCTCTTACAGCAAAAAGTGCACAACAATTAGTCAGAACTAAAGTCATGTGCCAGAACTAACTTCAATCATTTAAAGGATCAGAGGGAAACTTTTCAAATTTCTTTTCTGAGATGACCTGGATTTCTAATCCATGTTCCCCACTTTTCCTAAGAGACCGCATCACTTTTGAATGAAGTGGCTAATGTAATCATAGATCAATTTTTGCTCAGATATTCAACAAGTCAATATTGTTTTTTGCAGGAGACTTTCAAATTGGTAGCTAAAGCTTCAAATTGGTAATTTCCTGCAACAAAAGCATTTCAGATATAATTAACTATCTAAAATTTGGTTTTCACTAATCTGTCTTCTTGCCAAAATCAGTTGTGTGTCTAATACGAACAGAAAGGAGTGTAAACAAATAGACTGCTTTAAGTGTTAACTATAAAGAAAACAGAATGATTCTGAAAACCATTTACACAGAACATCCAAACACTAGGTGATTCTTTTTATAGTTTCGGCACGTTCTTCCAAAGTGACACCAAAGTGGTCTCCAACTGCATCCTCTTTTTGCCGGGGATTAAAAGTTCCTGATTCAGTCATTTCCATTCAAGTGAAATAGTTAGCCAGAAATGAAGAATAAGACTTGAAAACTCTTTAGAATATATAAAGTTTTGCATACTAAGGGGAAAAATTCATACTCTTGATACATGCTTTCAGTTAAGCAGGTGAAGCCTTTTGTAATTTGAAAACCTGTGCAAGTATTTAACTGTTGCAAATTTAAAATGCAGGCACACCAATATGACCATGTTAACAAAGTGTGGAGCTGGATGAACACAGCAGGCCAAGCAGTATCTCAGGAGCACAAAAGCTGACATTTCGGGCCTAGACCCTCTCTGCCTGAAATAGTAGCAATTGTTCAGATACAGGCACACTAGGTAGAAGCAGCTTAAAGCACTCATTTTCGGATAGAAATCTAAGTGTCTAAACTTCCTTCAGAACCAATTCAAGACAGTAGCAGACACTGCAGCAAGGAAATGAGGTGAGAAAATCTGCTTATTAATGAGCAACGATTTTATTCATTTTAAGTACAATTCATCACGTGTCGAAACTGAGTGTCTGTGCTTTGGATCCATTCTCACTTCGTCAAACCATCTGTTCAGTAAAGAGACTAGAGAAAAGGCACGATTTTAAGATGTTCCGACTATTGAGGGAGTGCAAAGAAGTTTTACCAGACTAATTACTGGGACTGCAGATGGAGTGAGATTGGATTGGTTACAGTCACAGCCATAGAAGCAGGGCTATATTCTCGAGTGTGTAGAAGGATAAGGGAATATCTCATAGAAACATTCTAATTGGATTAGACAGCGTAGATGCGGGAAGGATGTTCTTGATGACCAGGGAGTCATGAATTACATGGAATTATTTATTTTTCCAGTTAATAGTGGATTTGTTAAATAGACTGCCTATTTGAAAGACGATAGGAAAATCATTTAATTGCTTCAACCAAGAGCAATGGCCCATTTCTGATTTTTTTTTGGGAGGGGGTGGGGAATGGTTCGCAGTCTGAGGGAGGTAGGTATTTACCGACAGCGATGAGGAGAAATTTCTTCCCCCAGACAGTTTGGAGCAATGCAGCATTGAGTGTTTGATGCTGACATTTGGTAACAAAAAGTAGGAAATGTTAACTGTGCTTCATCGGTTCAAATCCATATGAATATGGAATTGCTTTTCCACGATGCAAATGAAACACTGAGGATAAAATGTATAAGTGTGTTGAGATAGCATCAGCTTTGTCACATCCCCAAAATATAATAATTCCTGATTTTGTTTTTTTGTTTCCAGTCTTTTATATCCCTCCTTTACAAGCAACATTATACAGGTATATCTGACACAGTCCTTTAATAAGAGTATCTAAAGCACAGAGCTTTTTGATTTTAGATTTATTCTGGATGTTTTCCTTACTATTTTGCAGGTACCATGGCTAAAATTGCCACATTTTCCTGCAAAAGTAAAAAGTATTTAAGCTTACCTATTTTACCTATATTTCAGGTGACCAGTATATCATTTCACAAGTTGTGTGTTACGGCAGTTGGGATTAAAAGTCTGCCAGAGTTAGCGCTGCTCCTTTTCAAAACGTTAAGGTTGGCTAGTGTATGTGGGGATGAAGGCAGAGCGAGAGAGGGAGCGGGATCAGGTGAGGGAGAGGCACGGACAGCGCGAGAGAGTGTGCAAGAGCTGGCGTTGGTTAAAACTGAGATCACCACACCTCAGATGATAAGAGAAGTTGAGAAAGGGTGTCCTTCATGGTAACCTAAGCCAGTGCGGGAAGTAAACCCATGTTTGTTAGCATAACTGTACACTGCAAACCAGCCAACGGAAGTGGCCAAACCCTACTTTATTTAAATTTAAAACAGTCGTAAAAGTAAATTACAAGGTTCCTATATCTCAATTACTTCTGAATAATTTAAATAATTAAGAATTAGAGTAGTTCTTCCCGCATTAAACTAATACAATGTATTCAAAAGGGCACTTCTTAACGCAGGTGCTTATTGCAATTAGCATTCTAATCAATTTTCTGTAGCTCACTACAATTTCAAGAAAATGAAGGTAAAGATCAGTTTTGATCATCATCTATACTGCAGGTTTGAGCCACAATTCCCGGATCCTAACACATTCCTTGGCTGGTAACTTGACAGCTTGTCATTCTGACAACATCAGAATTCCAAGTAGTTTGTTCAAAAACAATTTATTGTACAAATTTCCTTTTATCTTTCAAGTGTCTTTTAATTTAAAGCAGAGCCATCACCATCAAGTTATCAGTTTCTAACATTTAGTGCAAAAGATGACACTTTAATGTTAACTTACCTGAGTTGGGACTGCAGCTTACCCGCTTTGTTAATAAAATCTTCCCAGATTGGGTAGCTCCCCTGTGGAAACAAAGAAAATACTGTAAAACACAGCATTTTATAACACCTGCTAATCTTTGTATCACTTATAAAACAATAAAGTTAAACTTCTACAATACACTTGCATCAAAACTCTATGGATATGGGGTAGACCATTTAGGGCTGACATGAAGGTAATGCATCTGTGGAATTTTCTATCACAGAAGACCATGGAGGTTGATTCATTGAATGAGAGAGACATATCTTCTTCGATTTTAAAAGTATCAAGGTGTATGCTGAGAAAGCAGGAATACGACATTGAGTCACAGAGGTCTGTACCAGTCAAAAAACAACCACTTAACTATTCTAATCCCTCTTTCCAGCACTTGGCATGTTGCTCTGTATGCCACGGCATCACAAATGTACATATAAATATTTCTTATATGTTATGAGGGTTTTTGGTGCCACACTCTTACAGGCAGTGAGTTTCAGATTCCCACCACCCACCATGTGGAAAAAAAACACTTCAACTTCTAAACCTTCTGGCTGCTTACCTTAAATCTCTGCCCCTGGTCATGGTCCACCATCCTTGCCATGAAGGGAACAAGTTCCACCCTCTTCACCCTGTCTCTGACCCTCAGCTTTATACATCTCAATCATTTCACCCTCTTAGTCTCCTCTGCTCCAAGAAAGTCAACACTAGTCTATCCACTGTCTTTTCATTACTAATTAACTCTTCACAGAGTCATACAGCATGGAATTAGTCCAACTAGCCCACACCAACCATGTTCCTATACCAAACTAGCTCTACTTACATGCGTTTGACCCATATCCCTCCAAATCTCTCCTATTCATGTACTTATCCTAATGTCTTTTAAATGCTTTAATTGTACCTAAATCCACCACTTCTTTTGACAGATCATTCCACAAACGAACCACTGTGTAAAAACGCTGCTGCTCATGCCTTTTTAAAGTCTTTCTCCTCTCACTTTAAATATAAGCCTTCTAGTTTTGGACTCCCCACCATCGGGATAGGACCCTTGCCATTCACCTTATCCATGCTTTCAAGATTTTATAAACCTCAATAACGTCACACTCAGCCTTCTACGCTCCAGTGGAAAAAGGTCCCAGCCTATTTTTATAACTCAAAGAAACCATTCCCGACAACACCCTGATAAATCTTTTCTGAACTGTTTCCATTTTAATAATATCTTTCCTATAATGCAGATTCCAGAACTGCACACAATATTCTCACTGTGGCCTATCCAAATTTTTATATGGCTCCAGAATTTACATCCTTGCCCTTAAACTCTATGTCTCAGCTAAGAAAGGCAAGTATCCCAAATGCCAACAAGGGTTGGTTAGCTTAGTTGGCTGGGTGGCTGGTTTGCAATGCAGAATGCCACCAAAAGCAAGGTTTTAATTCTGTTAAGGTTACCCTGAAGGACCCTCCTTCTCCCTTCTTTCTTCATGGTGACCCTCAGGTTGAACCACCACCCATCATCACTCTCTCACAACAGAGTAGCTCTGTGGTCAGATCAGACTGTGGTCACTTTACCTTTTATCTCATATGCCTACTTAGCCACTTAACTACCTGTTCTACAATGTAAAGGTACCAGTGATCATGTACACTGGGGTTCCTCTGATTCTGTTCCTACTATGCATCATGTATTCCCTTGCCTTATTTGTGCTACCCGAGTAAATCATCTCACACTTATCCAGATTGAAATCTATTTGGTACCAGCAGCCCAGACTACTGTGACCATATCCTCCTGTAATTAAAGGCAATCCTCCTCACGACTTAACCAATTTCCATATCAGCTGCAAACTTACTGATCTAAATTATTTAAATATACCACAAATAGCAAAAGACCCAACACTGACTCCTGCAGAACCCCAGTGAACACACATTCAAAGTCACCCCTTGATCATCATGTTATCGTTCCTGCCATCCAGCTAATACTGGATCCATTTAGGCGAATCTTCTTGGATCCCAGGGGGTCTTACCTTGACTATCAATCTCTCGTGCATGATCTTATCTAAAGCCTTGCTGAAGTCCAAACAGACTGCACTGATGCATTGCCCTCATCTACACACCTGGTCTCCTTCTTGAAAAATTCAACCAAGTTGATCAGCCCTTAACAAAGCCACTCTGTTGTTCCCGATTAATCCCTGCCTCCTCAAGTGCAGACTGAATCTGTCCCTCAGAATTGTTTCCAACAGTTTCCTCACCACTGAGGTTAGACTGACTGGCCTGTAGTTTCCTCATTTATCCCGTGCTCCCTTCTTAAATAAAAGCGCCATATTGGCTGCCCTCCAGTCCTCTGTCATCTCTCTTGTGGCCACAAATAAATTTAAACTTATTGCCAGCGCTGATGCTATTTCCTCCCTTGCTTCACTCAAAGCCTGGGATACAATCCATCTGGCCCTGGAGACCGTTCCACTTTTAAAAAGGACATTATTTCTAAAAACTTATTTAGGATTTTTCTGTACTTTGTTCTTTCTTATCTCTTTTTTGTTCTCCTAATTTCATTTTTAAGTTTCCCCTCTAGGGCTTCTAATGTTTTGAGCCCTAGTAGCTGCTTTAAGACTACCTTTCTGTCCTGATATCCAGGGCTCATGGCATTCACTGGTCTCATCCTTAGACTTTACTGGAGCATGACAACATAAGACTGACCGTCATCCCTTCTTGAATGTGGCCCACTGCTCTCACATAGTTTGTGTAAATTTATCTCATTAAAATTGGCCTTTCCCCATTATAGAGCCTGATTTCAGGCCGTTCTTGACCTTTTCCATAGCAACCTTGAATCTAACAGAGTTATGATCACTGTCTGCAAAACGCTGTCCCACTTACCCAACTTAAAATTATAGAATCCCTACAGTGCAGGGAGGCCATTCAGCCCATCTGGTCTGCACCAACCTTCTGAAGAACATTCCATCGAGACCCAACTCTTCACATAGTCATAGGTAATGAAACTAAGTTCAGGGCCAGTCCTGCTCTTATATTTTCTTCTTTATACTGGCTTCAAAATTCATCCTGGATGAGTTTTAAAACTTCCTCTCCCTCTGAACATTTCACACTATGATGACCAGTTAAAGTGGGGCAAGTTGAAATCCACTGCTACCATTTTTTTTACATTTCTGAAATTTGCATATACATCTACTCTATCTCTCTCAGACTATTACGATGCCTCCAGGAATGTGATTGCTTCTTTTTGGTTTCTTAAGTTCTACCCACATGGCTTCATTTAAGGAGCCTTCAAAGATGTCATCCCTCCTTACTGCTGGAATTGATTCCCTGATCAAATTGTGACACACCATCCTCTTTTACCTCCTGCCCTGTTGTATCCAATGACTCTGAGCCTTGGAATATTAAGCTGCCAGTCTGTCCTCTCTTAACCATGTCTTAATGAGAGCAATGACATCATATTTTCATGTTTTAAATTTGTGCCCTCAACTCATCTGCTTTGTTCATCAGATTCTTTACATTAAAACAAATGCCATCCAACCTTGTCAAACTCCCTTAAGCCTTCAATGGCCTGTATGTTCTATGCCTTCTTGAGATAGAGGATCAGCCATGATCATGTTGAATGGTAGATCTGGCTCGAAGGCTGTTTGGCTTACTCCCGCTCCTAGTTTCTACGATGCTTTTTCATATTTTCTGCCCAAATATGTTTTGTGTTTTGTCAGATTACTTGGATCAGGGGTAACAGAAAATGGAGAGAAGAACATTAGCCAATAATACAGGAACTAAAACAAAAGTTGCTGGAAAGCTCGACAGGTCTGGCAGCACCTGTGAAGAAAAGAATCAGAGTTAATGTTTCAGGTCTGTTGACCCTTCCTCACAGCTGCAGAATTTAGTGGGCTTTCTTTGGAATTGAATCAGTCCAAGAACTTATATCTAACAGTGGAAGATAGGAATTAACAAACATTTGAGAGATCTGATAATCTGATACTTTGGTAGGTAAAGATAGCTCACTTAGCTCATTTAATGCAACCCGAGAGTGTAAACCAGACTTTGAGGATTAGGTTACTTCCACTAGGTGACCCTGCAAATTACTGTCTACTGTAACCAGCTATACAACCGATTGAAAATTTGTTCATGCTCTATGTTAGTAAATGAAGGTGAAACTACCTTGCACACATTGCATTTTTGAGCCAGGATACTATTAGCCATTAAAATTTTCTTTCTGTACCAGATACTGGCATGTGATGATTATATGGACCTTAAAAGACGCTGGTCTTCCACAAATTCTAGATTCTTATCATTAATGAATGAACTTTTTAAATAAAAATTGTATGACCTGTATGATCACACAAAATCTGCGACGCAAAATGCTGTCTGGCAGATTAACGTGACTGATCAATCAGTTGATGCAATTGTTGCCAGACCCAGTGCTAATTCAGGATCATAGTTATATTACATAACTGACAAATTTAACAGAGCAGGCATTTTCTTCAGCTTATTCCTGAGAATTGAAATGAGCTTCCCTTCCACCAGAAAACTAACTTATCCAAAAAACTGAACCAAATAAAAATATTGTGCCAGAAATGACAATCAGGGTCATTTAGTTAAAGGAAATTTTTAATTCAAAAGGATAGGCTGTATTCACAAGTCAGCCAGTAAATGAGCCAACGAGCACAGTTATTTAAATTGCCAGTCAGTGAATGGCAGATGATAGACACTCACAAGTAGCATAAATCACCATAAAACATGCCTGTTCCTTTGACGTATAGATCAAGTGGCAGCTGTGCAGTATTTATCATTGATGCTTTACAGCATGTGTGCTACACTGAGCTTAATAATGTTTGTTGTCATGTTCATCATTAATGCCTCCTGTAATCTTGTGCATCACCAAAGCCATTGAATAGCTGACAGAACATGCAAGGTGTCTTTATGGAATGTTACATTAGTTGCAGATTTATGAGCATGCAATTATAATTCATTCTGAATACCCAACTTACATGGAACACAAACGCTCATAGAGTCATAGACCCATTCAGCACGGAAACAGAACTTTTGGTCCAACTTATCCATGCCAACCAGGTATCCCAAACGAAATTAGTCCCATTTGCCTGCACTTGGCCCATATCCTTCTCAACCTTTCCTACTCGTATACATGTCCAAATGTTTTTTGAATGTTGTTACATCCTCTATGTGAAGAAGTTGTCCTGGGTCCCTTTTAAATCTTTCCCCTCTCACCTTAAATTTACGACCTCTCATTTTGAATACGCCACCTTTTGCTATTCACCTTTCTACACCCCTAATGATTTTATTAACTTGTATAAAGGTCAACCCTCAAACTCCGATGTTCCGACTAATACTAAATTCAAGAATAAACATTTAAAAATACAGCACTGCAAATTTAAAACATTAACAAAAAAGTGACAAGTTTAAAAAAAAGTCAGCCAAGAACTTCATACAATTTTCTCCCCCACATTACAAGACTAAAGCAGCATTAAACTCTGAGACAAGAACTGACATTGGACCACTTTAAAATGAGGCTGGAGAGGTAGTAATAGGGAATAAAGAATGACAGAGGAACTTAATAGGTAGATAATGGAGACACCAGTAGCATACCACAACTTCAAGGGAGTCAGGGGCATAGTGGCCATCATTATGAAAATGGAGGTGGGGAAGCTGAAAGGTCTGAAGGTGGATAAATCACCTAGATCAGGTGGACAACACCCCAGAATTCTGAAGGAGGTAGTTGAGGAGATTGTAGAGGCGTTGCTGGTGATCTTTCAGGTATCACTGAGTCAGGGAGGGTCCAGGCAGACTGGAAAATGCCTAATGTAACACCCCTGTTTAAGAAGGGAGGGAGGCAGAAGACAGGAAACTGTAGGCCAGTTAGCCTGACTTCAAGTAAGATTAAGAGTCCCAAATGTGAGGTGCCGCATTTTGGAAATGCAAATCAGGGCAGGACTTATACACTTAATGATAAAGTCCTGCAGAGTGTTGCTGAACAAAGAAAACTTGGAGCGCAGGTTCATGGTTCCTTGAGGGTAGAGTCGCAGGTGGACAGGATATTGAGCAAAGCATCTGACACGCTTGTCTTAATTGGACAGTGCATCTTGTAGAGGTCTTGGGAAGTCATGTCGTGGCTGTACAGGACATTGGTTAGGCCACTTTTGGAATACTGTGTTCAATTCTGGTGTCCCTGCTAGAGAAAGGATGTTGTGAAACTTCAAAGGGTTCAGAAAAGAGTTACATGAACATTGCCAGGATTGCACAGTTTGAGCTATAGGGAGAGGCTGAATAGGCTGGGGCTATCTTCCTTGGAGCTGAGGCGGAGGGTTAACTTTATAGAGGTTTATAAAAATCATGAGGGGCATGGATACAGTGAATTGCTAACTGTTTTCCCCAGGGTGGGGGGAGTCCAAAACTAGAGGGCATAGGTTTAAGGTGTGAGGGGAAAGATTTAAAAAGGGGCCTGGAGGCAACCTTTTCATGCTGATGATGGTGGTGGTGGTGTGTGCGTGTGCGTGTGTGTGTGTGTGCAATCAGCTGCCGGAGGAAGTGGTGAAGATTGGTACAATTACAAGATTTAAAAGGCATCTGGATGTGTATATGACTAGAAAGAGTTTAGAGGGATTTGGCCAAATGCTGGCAACTGGTACTGTTTAACGTAAAATATCTGGTCAGCATGGTCAAGTTGGACGAAAGGGTCTGCTTCCATGTTGTACAGCTCTATGGCTGTTGTTCAGAAATGAGATTACAGAGTACTTGAAACTACCTGCTAAGATAGGGCTGGGTCCATACGGCTTTGTCAAGGAGAGGTCATGCCCAATAAATCTGATAGAGTTTTTGAGGAGGTAATGTGCAGGTTAGACAAAGGAGAACCAGTGGACATAACTACTTTGATTTCCAGAAGGCCTCTGACAATGTGCTGCACAAAAGGCTGCTAAATAACATAAGAATCCATGATGTTAGGTTAAAATACTGGCATGCATACAGAACTGACTCTAACTGACAGAAAGCAGAGAGTAGGGAAAAAAAGGGGCTCTTTTTCAGAATGGCAAACAGTGACTGGTTGAGTTCTGCAGGAGTTCATGTTGGGACCACAATTATTCACATTATACAATGACAATATGGATGAAGGAACTAAGGTCATTGCTGAGTTTGAAGATAACACAAAGAGAGATGGAAGGACAAATAAGTGGGAGGCTGCAGAAGGACATGGGCAGGCTGGGAGAATAGATAAAGAAATGGCAGATGGAATAGAATGAGAGAAACTACAAGGTTATGCACTCTGGTAGGAAGAACAGAGACACTGACTATATTCTAAATGGGGACAGGGTGCAGAAATCTGAAGCACAAAGGGACTTGGGAGTCCTCATTCAGGACTTTAAGGTTAACATGCAGATTCAGTTAGAAAGGTGAATGCAATGTTAGCATTCATTTCAAGAGGGCTAAGAACAAAAACACAGATGTATTGCTGAGATTGTGTTGGATTCCAGTCAGACGACATTTGGAATACTGTCAGTAGTTTTAGGCTCCATTTCCAAAGAAGAACGTGCTGGCCTTGGAGGGCATCCAGAGGGTGAAGAGCAATTGAGGACTCTGGGTCTGTAATTGATGGAGTGTATAAGAATGAGGGGAATCTCACTGAAACTTACAGAATACTGAGAGGCTTGGATAGAGCGGATATGGTGAAGGTGTTTCCGCTACTAGGAGAGACAAGGACCTGAGGCACAGCCTCAGAGTCAACGGACAATCCTTTAGAACGGAAATGAGGAGAAATTTCTTCAGCCGGAGGATGGTTGATCTGTGGAATTCATTGCCACAGAAGGCTGTGGAGGCCAAGTCATCAAGCATTTTTAAGACTGAGATGGATAGGGTCTTGACCAGTAAGGAGATTAAGGATAATAAAATGAGGCTGGATGAACACAGCAGGCCCAGCAGCATCTCAGTGCTCCGGAGATGCTGCTGGGCCTGCTGTGTTCATCCGGCCTCACATTTTATTATCTTGGATTCTCCAGCATCTGCAGTTCCCATTATCAGGAGATTAAGGATTATGGGAAAAGGCAGGAGAATGAGGGTGGAGAAACATATCAGCCATGACTGAATGACGGAGCAGATTTGATGGACTAAATAGCCTAATTCTGCTCATGTGTGTTGTGGTCTTAAGATTCCTATTGGTGACCAGGACTGATGATCATCTCTAATCTTTAAAGTAGAAGTAAGGTCTTCAGTTTTATTCGGTCTCCAATGACCTTTCCCTTCCTCTATCTTTAAACATAAGCTCAAGATTCTCTGCAATGAAAAACTAAATATTACAGAAAGTTCTAAACAGTAGGGAGTATAAAGTTGTGAATTTATAAATGAAATCAAATACAATAGTGATAATAGGATGGGTACAAACAGGGAAGAACAGTAGCAAACAGGGTCAAAAGGAGGAATGAAATGATAAAAAAGCAAGATTAATGGCTCTTTATTTGAATGCATGTAATTTTCAGAATAAATCAGGAGATGATGAGGGCATGCAAGCAAGGCAGAACATCAATGATGGGTGACTTTAATCTTCATGTAGATTGGTATGGCCAGATTGGCAGAAGTAACCTTGAGGAAGAATTCCTAGTGTTTGGGACAGTTTCCTACAACAATATATTGTGGAACAAACAAGGGATCAGACGATGTACAATGATGTAGAGTCAATCAATGATGTCACAAGAAAAGGCTTCTTTGGAATAATTTAGCATTCGGTTTGAGATACAGGAACTTGGGTCAGAAATAACCATGTTAAGCTTAAATATAGATAATTACAAAGGAATGAGGGCAGAGCTATCTGGAGTAGACAGGGAAAACAGTTTAGCAGCAAAGATGGCTGAAGAAAAATGACAAATGTTTAAGAAAATAGTACACAGCTCACGGCAAAGATATATCCCAAAGGGAAAGAAGGATTCTAGGATGGGAATAAGCCAACCCTGGTTAATCTACTATTGGATAGACTATGTGCAAAAGTCAGTTGTACTGTCAGCCTTTTTATCAAATATTCCATGGGGGAGACTGTAAGGGTGAAGCAACAGGGAGATTGAGGGTATTGGTGAAGGGAGTGGAGCAAGGTTGGATCCCCACAAATTTTCATGCAGGGTCACATGAAGTCTAAGGCATACAGCCAGGATCAAACCATAAAAATGTTTGCAAAGCACTGGTCCTGGGAATCCATGATTACTTTCAAGTACTCTCCCTTTTTCCATATTTATTGAAGTTCTTATATGCTGTTTTTATATTTTTTGCTGTTTTTACTTTCTATTGCGCCCTCTATCAATCCTTTGCTGGTTTCGGAAAATCTTCTAATCCTTAGGCTTTCTTTTTGGCAAATTTCTTTAAATATATTAACCTCCTTTAATTGAAAACTGTCCTTCAGTTTTTGGTTAGCCATAATAAATCACTTTTTTCCCCACTAATTTGATGTTTCTCAATGGACTGTAAATTCATTAATGTTCATCACTTCTTATTTACGGTTATGCCTTTTGATTTAATTGCCCAATCTTCCGTGGTCAACTCACTCCTCATATTTATTAATTGGGTTTTAAATTTAGACACTTTTTCTAACAATGTGTTTGCCAGCCCAAGCCTGGACATTGTCCAGATCTTGTTGCATATGAACATGGAACGCTTCAGTATCAGAGGAATTGCAAATGCTGCTGAATATTGTGCAATCATCAGTAAACCCACTTCTGACCTTATGTTGGAGGGAAGGTCATTGATGAAGAGGCTGAAGATGGTCGGACATAACTCTGAGGAATTCCTGCAGACATGTCCTGGAGCTAAGAAGGCTGATCTCCAACAATCACGACCATCTTCCTATGTGCCAGGGATAACTCCAGCCAGTGAATTTTGTCCCCTCCCAAACCCCTGCACCCTCACCCCAATTCCCACTGATTCCAGTTCTGCTAGAGCTCCTTGATGTCACACTTGGTTGCACGTAACCTCGATGTTGAGAGCTGTCACACTCACATCTCCCCTGAAATTCAGCTCTTTTGCCCATGTCTAAACCAAGGCTATAAAAAAAGTCAGAAGCTGAACAGCCCTTGTTGGAACACAAAATGGGACTCACTGAGCAAGTTATTGCTGAGCTGGTGTTGTTTGATAGCACTGTTGATGACACTGTACTGGCAGAGCTTGGCCAGGGGACCAGCAAGTGCTGGAGAACAAAACTTCAATACTCTTGCCGGGATGTTGTCAAAGCCCACAGCCTTTGCAGTATTTAGTGCCTCCAAACATTTATTGACATCATGTGAATTGAATGAAATTGGCTGAAGACTGGTTTCGATAATACTGGGGTCAACTGGATGAGGCCATGATGGATCATCCACTCAGTACCTCTGGCCAAAGATTGCTGTGAATGCTTCAGCCTCAAGATTCACACTTTTGTACTGGACTCTTCCATCATTAAGGATGGGAATATTGGTGTAGCCTCCTCCTCCACTGATTTGTTTAACTGTCCACCACCATTCATGACTGGGATGTGCCAGGGGCTACAGAGCATTGTTCTGACCTGTTGGTTGTGGGATCACTTAGCTCTGTCTAACACTTGCTGCCTATGCAGTTTGGCAGGCAAGTAGTCCACTTGGTAGGTTCACCAGGTTGACCCTTCATTTTTAGTGTGCTGTTGCTACACCTGCACTCTCCATTGTACAGGGTTCATCCCTTGGTTTGACAATAATGCGTGAGTGGGGGATAATACTCATAGGATTCCTCTGGAATCCTAGCAGCAATGACTGTGCATATTGTTTAAAGATGGTAAATGCTCTTACAAGCAGGGGCCGAACAGAAATATTTTATCACAACAAACACAAAAAATTTTGTTCTTTATACTTATATATTTTCCAGAAATTTGTACTATGTTTCAACGTAGGATCTCCATAATGACAGGATGGATCAATTATGTGGAGGTACTGGTGGTAGACTGGGGTAGAAAAGGTCAGAAATCACACAACACCATATTATAGACCAACAGGTTTATTTGAAAACACAAGCTTTTGGAGTCTCAGTCCTTCCTCGGGTGTTAGTGAGAGAGGAAGTATCAGACACAGAATTTATAAGTAAAAGTCGAAGGGTCACACCACTGATGAGGGCATATTAAACAAACCTAAGATACTGTTAAATCTTTAATCAGTTAGAAGGTTTTAATTGATTAAATCCCCAAATTATTTCAAAGTCACTTTCCTGAGAGAACTAAAGGTTTTATCGGTGTAAAGAAGAGGTTACATTTTAGGTCAGACAATGCATATTAGGTGCATTGTTTAAAAGAAATGTTGGAATACTTTTCAAAGTTCTGAATTATAACTTTAACACCAGACATTGTTCTGGGAAAACGGGCTGTTTAGAATTTATGTATGTTTTGGTTTAGATCAGGCTGGTTTTATTTCTAAAGCAAGAACTTATAAAATGCCACACTGACTGACCGTCTATAAATTATGATCTTTTTGAACAAAATAGAACGTAAATTCACACGTGTGTGTGCGTCAAAGTAACACATGGGTCACAGGTCTTCAATTAGAAAACCTTTAATACAACCAGACGCATTTTAATAATTTTTACCAAACTACTGTGCTCAGTTTAATAGTCTGACTCCAAAAAGGAACAATATCCAAGGAAACTTCAGGATATTTAAATAAATTCAAAGTCAGATGCAAAACATATAACTTAGGAACTGTGGTAACAAAGCATTTCGGTCTGTTTCTGACTTACTGAGTTCTGTCCTAGAATTAGAATTTCTTACAAGCCTGTCAGTAGATAATCAACTTATTTCTGTTTCTGTTTTTCAAGTTGTTTGCTCAGTATCTGCACAACTGCACTCTAAAAACAGAGAAAATACGTACATTGCCTCTCAAAGCAGTCTCTTTTCCTTTAGTAGCCAGTAGAGAAGATATTTTGCCAAACAAACAGTGATCTACATTATATCTGAACACAGAACTAGGAAATATTGCAATAATAATACAATATCATTGAATTGAACAGAATAAAAGGAGGCTATCTGGCGTCTGGAGTAATGCAGATCCTTTAAAAAGCAATAATAAAACAAAGAACTGTGGATGCAGGAGATCCAAAACAAAAATCAGAAATTGCTGGCAAAACTCAGCAGGTCTGGTGGCATCTGTGGAAAGAAAGCAGAGTTAAGGTTGAGTCCAGCAACTTGTCACGTCTAATGTTTTGAAGCTATTTCTGTCTTTGTTGAAATGAGTAAACCCAATTTGTCCTGCTCTCTTTCTCTCTCCCCATATCAATATTGTTTTGTCTCTAAGTCTTTATCTAGTTTGTAAATGAATGTTTTGTATCAGCTTAAGTCAAATAAAATTCAGAAATGAAACGACAAAGGCCACATTAAACTTCATTAAGTAAAGAAATTTTTACTTTCACAATCCCATTGGGGCCCGTTTTCCCAGAACAATGTCTGGTGTTAAAGTTATAATTCAGAACTTTGAAAAGTATTCCAACATTTCTTTTAAAGTTACAGCTGTCAAACTAGCAAAATGCATCTTAATTGATATAATTCTGCAACCCCTTTAACTTCATCCTAAGATTTGAAATTAATACATTGCAAATGAAATTCAAATAGAAAAATCTATCCTCAAATAATGTACCATTGTGAACAAAACGTTAGTGAGTCAATAATCAATTGCTACGGTTAAAAAAACTACTGCAACAATTTTGCAAGCTACTTATTTTTAATACAAAAATAAATGTATTTCACATCTGATAGTAGTGAACTAACACTGATTTGGCCACAGCAGATTAAAAGGTACTACTTATTTAGAAATCTCAGTTTTTAAAATACATTGCATTATTAAAAAGAAAAATCCATTAGAAGGCAGGCAACCTAGAGGTGCCAGAAATCAAAAGCAATGCTTAATTAAGTTATTGTATTATTTCAATGTTTTTACATGGTTCTTAAGTGAGACTTCCATTTCCATTGTAAGAATTGCTACTATCATAAAGTTTTAAAGCAAATGTAATCTAATTAGAGGTCACCGCTCTCCTTATTGGCAAACCATGGAATGACTGTCCTTCCAGTCAACTTACAACAAATACACATAACTGCAGTCTTTTTTTATGTCTTCAGTCTGTGATGGCTTTGCATCCATTAAAATAAGTTATCTGCGTTCTGCGAAAAAGGGTCAAGGTTCAAAATTAAATCAAATCCAAAACAATCTGTTCCTTATGACACGTACATGCCTTTGTACCCTACATTTTTGTACTTTTGTACTCTGCATTTCTGAAATAGAGACACCATCTGTTGTTCCTAAGTCTCTTTAGCTAGTTATAGACAGTACATTCGTGGTGATGGTTCTCTTGCCTTCTGACTTTGACTCTCGATGCAGTCACTCTATTCAACAAATTGTGATAATTTTCAGAAACTTGCATGTGTGAATGTCGGTCACTGTAGTGAAAATATACCACTTAACCAAACGATGCACAGAAAATTTTGAAACTTCAGTGGCTTTCAATTAAAATCAAGGCTGAAGCAATATTCCATTCTCTGGAAGCTCAAACCTATGTGAGACATGTTCCTTCTGAAAGGATCTCAGTTTTAGTTTGCTGTATAATACATGGAATCACAGCCATTTCTATGCCAGTATGCATGTAAACCACTCTGCACCAAATCAAAAATGACAGCCTTATTGCAACACCATGGGGACCGGGTTCAGACGCTATCTGCAAAACAACTTTTGATCTTGGAATTTGGTTAGTTGGGAAAGAGGACATGGAAGGCAAGGGCCAGAGTTTAACTATCTCAAATGCACTGATCTCAGATGACTCATAGCTCCATATTTGATGATTTAAGGATATTAGATCAGTTGGAAGCAAGATGGCCCTCCCAGATTGGTATACAACCTGCAGGCTAGTAGAATCAAAATTGAAATGACACATTGATTTTTTTCTTGTAATTCAACATCTTTGTTTACAAGATGCAATGCAACATTTCAGAAGGAACACGATAGCATCACTAACAGCAGCAGATTCTACATATTCCGATACTGTTCAGTCTAATTCAGGTCACAAACATGGAGCTAAATGTTCCATTTTTATCACTCAAAACCCATTAAGCAAAATCAAGAAAATTAGTAAGTTTCTTCTATTTTAATTCAAGGGACAGCCATGCATTTGGTTGCACTGCGAGGATGTGGAATTCACATTATTTTTAAAATCAAAAATCTTGGAATTTTGTTTTACAGCAAAGAGATTCTTGCTCTTTCAATGCGTCAAGTGCTAAAATTTTCATATTGACATGCCACAGAGATTTAGCCCAGATTAAAATTAGCTAAATCTGGCCAGGATGAAAACAGGGATGATACATATTGGTCTCTGCACTCCTCACACACAAAGGAAACAAAATCAGCCAACCTTCAACGGGCCCACATCTTCCAATATGCTGATATAACCCCACACCCCACAAAACACCAGTGAAACTGAAATCACTCGAGGTGCCTCTAGTGACTAAATAAATTGCTTTCTTGATAAGCCTAGAACAGCACAATATATTGGAGAGCATTAGCACCTGCATAACCTAACTAAAATCAATATCCTCACAGAGGGGATAGGAAAAAGCAAAAAAAAGCCTAAAAAAAATGAAATTATCTAATTTATAGTTTATATATGGGTGAAGCTAACTATACAGCATATTGCACTGGATTTGAATGCAGATAGTCAGTTGAAAAACCAGCACCCCATTCACAAGGCTTTTTGCCAAAAATACATTATTTTTGAGAAAAGAATCCAGGTAAACCAATCACAAAAGACTGTATAAATTCAGCAACTAATAGTGCATTTTAATACAAACTGAAATCATCATTCTTTCACAGGGACACCAACACATTCAATGTCATGAGAAATACAAAGTACACATGCCCAGATTTAAATAAAGGTGTAAACTGTTTTCATTTTTAATCTATGTACTGGAAAGTAACGTTACAAAAAAGCATATTGTTGTGAGCCAGATGTTAAAAAATAGCACACATTAAATAAAGCAAATTGAAATAAAACATGCAGCCTGAAAAAATGATTTAGGTAACAGCCTGTATAAAAGTACAGGAAGGTAAACCAGGTTTTTCTTTATTTTCAATGCTACAAGAGGTTAATGGTAAACATGCAAATATTTCTTTTAACTAAAATACTTATTCAAAACTAAACGCCAGACTTCTCAACACGAATATAAACCGTGAATTTAAAAAATTGTGAATATGACAGAGGCAATTTCACATCCTCAAACTCTATCACTGCTTGAGATTAATTTGCAGATGACTGTTGATACGTTCGTTGCAAATCGAACAGCACCGGATACTGATCAAAACATCTGCCCACAAATATTCTTGAGTTATGTAGGTAATGTACAAACAATCCAACTTCGAGGGGAACCAATACTGCATATTTATATTAGAAATTGTCAGGTGCAGTTTACTGACTAGTTATTGCAGGCTTCAATACGATTTATTTAATGCTGAAAAAAACATTAGCAGCAGAACATCCTCGAATTCAGAGCAATTTTTTTTCTCGAATATAATCGTTCTTGGAAGCCTACAAGGGAAAAGACAACTTTGTGTACCTTCTAAGCAGTGTCTCACGAACCCCTATTATAATGCGGGTGTAGAGGGGAGAACAGAGAGAAAGAAATGACAGGTTTGGGTAAAATGTGCAAACACTATGCCTTATTTAATTTGGCTCATGCATTGTTCTTTATTTTACAAAAGCCACCAACCTTCATGTCGCCGATGATGGTCTGAAACAATCCACCGAGAGCACTGCATTCCTTCTCGATAACAGCCTCCATTTTCGCCCGAATAACGTTAGAAAAATAAGAAAGAAAATCCCACAGCTCGGTGCCCAGAAACGACGAGATAAAATGCCTTCACAGGTCCTTTGCTTCGAGAGAGGGAGCGCACAAATTCCCTCACAACCCACCCAACAGTTGGCGTTCGTCCTCCTGATTAAAATAAGAGCCCTCCTGATCTGGGAATAAAAGACAGGGGGTGGGCGGCTGATGGTGAAGTTGATGATGATGAGCAGAACGAGAAATCGATGCCGCTAAAGGTGTCTGGCTGAATGATGGCAGGACGACGACGACGACGACGACAACAACAAAAATAATTTACGCACGGTTATTCTCCACAGTCAGCGTTTACGGCCGAGGTGAGTGAGAGCCACTGCTCTTTTCGCAATGCCGAGAATAGCCATTGTTCTCTGCACGGATCATGTCGACATGATGCGGCAGGTTGCAAAACAAAAGAGGGTTATAAAAGACACACCGAGAGGGAAAAAGGAGAAGGTGGGAAAAGGGCTTTCTAGAGCAGATGAGAAACAGAGCGCGAGCTCAGCCACCAATCGGGAAGAAAATACAAAAGAAAGCGGCCCCGCACCAAAAAAAACATACAACACACTGCGTTAACCACTCAGGGGGAGAATCAACCTCCCACTGCCCCCAGAGAAACACGGCTCGACTGATGATCGAGCCGCCGCCTGCTGCTCACAACGCGCTAAGCCCCTGTGCGCGCTCCCGCTCCCCTAACCGGAAAGCGCGCGCGACGTCAATGATCTCCCCCGCACCGAACCGCGCGCACGCGCGCTGTTCCGACCGTTTGTCCGGGCGCAGAGGGCGGGGCGCGTGCTATTCCAAGGCTGTTTCTTTTCTCGGCTTGTCTCCCTCCGCCTTTCCAACCGATCTGTATTGTCAAACATTGAGATCGCCTACCTAATAGGTACAGCAGCCTGTCCAACTGTGCGAGGACTTTCCTACCCAATTTCATTTAAGTTGAGCAACAGTCAACATATTGGGGTTTACCATTGACAAGAAACTGAACTGGACTGGTTGCTGCTAGGGAGCAGGTCAGGGGATAGGAGTACTGCAGTCAGTGACCCACAGCACTTCCCAAAGCCTGTCACCTCCGACAAAGCACAAGTCAGGAATGCCTTCCACTTGCCTGGATCAGTGCTGCACCAACAACACTCGACACCATCAGGCTGACACATCCAGGAGCGAACTGCCCACTTGATTGGCATCACATTCACAAACAAGTTAGTCCCTTCGCCACCAATGCTCAATAGCATAATCTCCAAGATGAACTGCAGAAATTAAAAAAGGCTCCTTAAATAGCACCTTACAAATCCCATGGCCACTACCATCGAGAACATCAAGGAAATGTAGGGGAATGCTGCCACCTGAAAGTCCCCCTCTGCAGTCACAGACCATTTGATTTGGGACCACATCAGTTAGTCACTGGGTCAATCCTTACTGGCATTGTGGGTCAACTTACACCATGTGAGCTGCAGCAGTTCAAGAAGGCAGGTCACCATCACCTTCTCAAAGGCAACTAGGGATAGGCAAGGGAAGAAAACATGAACAGAAATTGCTGGAAAAACTCAGGTCTTACAGCTTCTGTGGAGAGAAAGCAGAGTTAACATTTCAAGTCCAGTGACCATACTTAAGAATTCAAAATTCTAGCGCTGCTTTCTCACTATAGATGATGTCAGACCTGCTTAGTTTTTCAAGCAATTTCTGTGTGTGTTTCTGATTTCCAGCATCTGCAGATCTTTGGGTCTTTTTCATGTTTAGGATGAAAGCAAAACATGTCCTTCTCTCCTATATCATGTTTGTTTGTCTCACTCGCCATTAAATTCTCCTGTGCCACTCACTTAAATCTGTGCAGGTACTAAGGATGTATTTATATATAAATGTGATACTTGGCAATGAATTTTTTATCTTTTATATAAAATCTTGAATAAAGGTCCACATATTGAATATCTGTGTTGTGCTCTCCACCACCCCATCTGAAAAGAATAATCAGTAGCAAAAAAATGTCAATTAGAGACAGGCTACCTCGTGGATCCTCCTTTAACTTCACCTACAACCTGCTTGTACATACCTTTCCTCATTTCATTGCCGAGTGAGTTGCAATGGTAAGAAACAGGTTGAGAAAATTGCTGCTTTCAATATATAAGCTCTGCTCAGAATTGATCCAATATTATTTAATTTTATTATGACAGGCTGTTCCAAAGCTTCTAATAGCTGCATTGAAATGAAGTGGAAAATAATGATTCAATGGGCATATTCAGGTGTCAGTAAAGACTGCAGAGTAAATCTCACAGCTAGTTTACAAATGCTATCTGATATCTCACGATTACATCAATGTTTCAAATTCAATTAGTAGCTTCATTATTATGTATTACTGAGGTTGAACACTCATGTATATTGAGGGGTGGTGATGATGGAAGAATGCAATTGGTAAGTAAATCAATTGCTGCTTCCTGATTTGAGAAAGGTTCCCAATGCTACATGAAAATGAAATGTTTGATCTGAGTTAAAGTAGATTACCAAATGCATTATATATGATTTGAATGAAAATATTTATAACAGTAGACCAGAATATTAAATTTAGTAAGAGAACGTGATGTGCAAATTGGCAGGGGTAAGCGTAAGGTCATTGGAAGTGTTAGTTATGTGTACCTTCTGTGTTATGTAGCTCACAATGGGAAATGGTAACACAACAAACCCTGCATCTTGGAATCCATGGATATTTTAGTTTCATCACTGACATTTCTTCCAATTCTAAAGTTCATAATTTTATTTATACATTATCAATCATTATAAAGGAAATTATTTTGAATCTAAATGGATGGATTAGTGAGGTTATCCTGTAAAAATGAGGCAACAGCCCAGGAAAGCCTCTCATTCACTTCCTACTCTGAATGGAGCTATTTTAATTAAGCTCAGAAGCAAATCGGCATTTTACAGTTGGCTGCATTGTTCTTAGGCTAGGAAAGACAAAATCACTCAGAGTTTTTTTTTTCTCTTAAATCATAATCAAGTAACTATAACTGAAAATATGAATGTTGAATATGATACAACCCAAAGTTGGGATCAACCTGGTCTCAGCCACTGAACTGAGCAAATCTCACCATCACGAGATTAATAGATGCTTGGTGAGGTACTCAGTGAATATGGGTGTCTGTGATATTGTACTCAAGGAAATAGCCATCATCTTTGTGAGAGAGATGGAATCAGTTCATGAGAAAAAAGAAAGCAGTGATTATACATCTTTGGACATAGTAATTGACTATGCCCATAACTGAATTGCTGGTGAAAATGTAAATCAGTCATGTAAACTTTGGGAAAAGTAAGGTATTATGAATACTGGAAATACAAAACAAAAACAGAACATAATGGAACATAGTCAGCTGATCAGTATCTTTGGGGAAAGAAGCAGTTAGTGTGAGGATAACAATCTTTCATCACAACTGCAATGCAAATAGAGTTAAGATTGCCCACTTTACAAAACCTTTGGTCAGATTGTTACACTTCCCACAATGGATCTCTTACATTTATGTATATAGACTACAATATGTCAAGAGAAAATATATGGATGACAAAGTAATATGGTCTATTGTGCTTTGCAGCATGCTGTGGTAGAATATGGGACTGCATCCAAGCAGTTCCCTGGCATAATTTTCCAAACTCAAACATGTCTATCGAGTAGGTGGCACAATATGTGGGAAGATACCAAGTGGAGAACAGATAATGACATTAAATTTACAATTCAGTAGCACCATTTGCACAGCCACTGTCTTTCTGATTTTCAAAATTCAACCAAACAAGTCTTTACCACTTCTCTTCCCACTCAGATCTAATGTGTATCTTGCAGATCACTGCTGAAATTGCAATCCTTGTTCAGCTGTCTAGACCCTGTCCAGAAGCTAAACATCTACAGGATGTTATTCAGCCAATGACAATATGTCCCAGGGCAGAAATGGCTAGCATGAGGGGTCATAGTTTTAAGCTGGTTGGTGGAAAGTATAGAGGGGATGTCAGAGGCAGGTTCTTTACGCAGAGAGTTGTGAGAGCATGGAATGCGTTGCCAGCAGCAGTTGTGGAAGCAAGGTCATTGGGGTCATTTAAGAGACTGCTGGACATGTATATGGTCACAGAAATTTGAGGGTGCATACATGAGGATCAATGATCGGCACAACATTGTGGGCTGAAGGGCCTGTTCTGTGCTGTACTGTTCTATGTTCTATGTTCTATGACACAACTGAGTCTTATGGTATGTGAATTGCAGTGCCTGTGTGATGTCATGAATGTAAGCTGTATGTCCTAATGATTGGTAGGTCATTTCAATCAGCACATCTCTACAGCTGTTGGCAGCTGGCAGAGTACATACCGCATGCAGAGTGCCAATGCTTGCCAACTTCTGAGCAGTGTGTTCAAAATTACATTTAATTCCGTAATTGTGAGAAAGAGCTGGCCAAATTAGTCAGCTAGTCTCATGCAGTTCCCTTTGAGTTTGGTATTCTTTAAGACAAGAAGCTTTGGTTGATGCAGAAGGGACCATTCCTTCTGGGACACCTTAATATACTCTTCTTCCACTTCAAAATTTCTCCACTACCAGAGCACTTCTCATCCATTCAGAGAAGGTGCAACATTTGCTCATTTACCTCCGCCCTCCTCAAAATCCAAGGCTCCAGAAACATTTTTCAGCTGAAGCAGCAATTTACTTGCACTTCATTCAGTCTAGTCTGCTGTATGTACTGCTCACAATGTCATCTCCAATTTATTGGGGAAACAAAACACAGCTCTGTGACTGCTTTGTGGAATACCTACATTCTGCCCATAAAAGTCACCCTGAGCTTTCAAATGCCTGCTACGTCAACACACCACCATGTTATTTCTCCAACATTCTGTCTGAAGCTTGCTGCAGTGTTCCAATGAGGCTCAGAACAAGCCAGAAGAACAAAATCTCATTTTCCACTACAGTCGTCAGAATTCAATATCAAGTTCAATGTCCTTTACCAACCCTCAGACCATACCCTTTCCTGACATGGCATGCTTTCAGCACAGCCATCCTATTTTCAGCTACTTATCGTCCCCACTATCAACTTTTTTCCTTCCCTGGCTTACTTTCAGCCACCTCTTTTCTGCCTAATGGTCTTTCTTTCCCTCTTGGCCCTGTCTCTACTTATCAACTCATTCTTTTTCCAGCCCAACCCTTTGCACCCTATCATCAGCATATATGCAACCTTTTTCTAGCTCCTGTACTATCAGTTCTGAAGAATGGTCACTGGACTCAAAATGTTAACTCTTCTTTCTCTCCACAAACGCTGCCAGACCTGCTGTGTTTCTCCAGCAATTCCTGTTCTTAAGCATGCATATTTTTAAATTGTTTGTCTTCACTTCTGTATTGAGGATTTTACTCGACAGTTTGAGGCACTGCATTGTAATAAAATAATGAAGGCAAAGTCAATGTCCAATAAAGGCTACTCAGTTGATTAGATCACTAGAATGATTATCTATTTTCCAGCTGTTGCATTCAATAGTATTTTAAACAATCTCAGGCAGAATAATTAAAACAATTATCATTAAATAAAGAAGATCTTACTAATGTTGTTCTTAAATCCATTTTTAACCATTTAATTTCTTCTGATCCCAGATTATTACCTTAATTTTGAAATGGTGGTGAGACCTTACATGTTGTATAAAATATAACCATTAGCCTTTCGGAATGGTTGCTTTTACACGTTAAATCAGATTTGCTGTTTCCTGTCTCCAGTGATTGTACTAAGGTTAGCCATGTGGACATCATAGAATATGAGGTCCTTGACTGGGGATGGTAATCTGGCCCAATCAGGGAACCGTGACTGACAGATAAAAACAGGAATGTCAGACATCCTGACACTCTGAAAGCTTGCTCTGAGGGAGCTGGATCAGTATCCAGGACTTTCCACATGTAAATAAAGGGTGATTCAGTGACAGGACACCAGCCTCTCTAGAATTATTTCACTCTGCAGTGCATGCACTTCATTGAATTGTGACAGAAATTTCATGATAAACGGTTATTTAAAAAAACGCACCAGCATGAAGAATGTGAATGATAGCAGGGAATATAAATGGAATTTAGCAAGGCATGAAAAAAACACCAAGAAAATAAAGCAATTATCAAAGAAAACACAAGCCAACAGACCATAATCGTGTATCTAAAGTAAATTCAACATACTACTTACATTGCAGCAGAAGAACATTTGGATTCGGGATTGTGAAGAACAAATTTAGGACAGGAGTTCAGGAAGTTTTTATTTTCAGAGTCAGTGGTTAATTAGATTAGAATCACTACACTGTGGAAACAGGCCCTTTGGCCCTACAAGTCCACACCCCCCCTTGAAGCATCCCGCCCAGACCCATCCCCTTATAACCCACACATCCCTGAACACTATGGGCAATTTAGCATGGCCAATCCACCTAGCCTGCACATCTTTGGACTGTGGGAGGAAACTGGAGCACCTGGCGAAAACTCATGCCGACATGGGAAGAATGTGCAAACTCCACACAGCCAGTTGCCTGAGGCTGGAATCGAACCTGAGTCCCTGGTGCTGTAAGGCTGCAGTGCTAACCACTGAGCCACCGTGCTGCCCCCAATGATTAAAATCAACTGTAAAGGAACATAATTGAATCCATAACACTTGAATTTCAGAAACAAGAGGCTATAATGTAAAGGTGTTACTGTTAATATGCTGGAAGGATAGGACCAAATGGGTTGTGATACATCTACTGAACAGTTGGATTGGTACTGCACTCCTCACACCTCATTTATAGCGCAGAACCACATTTTAAGATGTGATTTTGTACTTCCACAATTTTAGTTAAAAATAATGTTGTTTGCCCACCTGGAAGGAGAAAATGTTTGTTAAATAATTTTTTGTTTCTTAGTGCAGCTCTAGCCTCTTGATGGAAAGTTTATCCATATTTTAAGATTCATTTTGGCATGAGGATACCACTGGCAAGTGTTATTGATCGAGATTTTGATATAATCGAGAAGTTTGGCAGGTGACTTGAGAAGGCAGTGAAGAGTCATTGATGGTGCATAGGAGTCACATTTAAGTCAAACTGGCTAAATGATGGAAAAGACTTACTTGCAGCCAATAAGTGAAGCGGTCAGGGTTTATAACAATATGACAACTTCATTACTACTTATTTTGACAGCAGATTTTTATCTATAGCTTTTGTGAACAAAAGCCAAACTTTCAAAAGACCACAATTGAGATTTCAACAGTAGATCAGTGGCTCAATTGCATAATCACCCTGCTATCATAGCCCCATTTGGTATGCTGTTCTTAATTGTGTACTTTTTTGTAGTATTTGTAAAACAAGCAGAGACTCTACAGAAAATGTAGATTTCATACTTGAAATACTTGTTCTGTGACATTCATTACTTTAGAATGCTGTATCCTGTCGTTCAATGCAATATTCATATATTGCCCTTTAAATGAATTTTCTATATGAACTTCTGCTCTCCACGTATCAAGTCAAGCTTTCAAAAGATGAAGCTGCAGATGGGCTTCTTCCCCTCTGGGTAATACTCCTTTGCACGCAAATGTGTACATCATCTTTCTGTACAATTCACTGCATGTGACCATATGAACTCCAAGAATGAATAAGATATGAAAACATCACATATGCTTTACAGCACACAGAACATAATTGCACAATCACTAAATGACATCTATCAGGATGTATTTTCATGACATGGATTGTCACTACTCATTGCCATTGTATAACCAAGATCTGTTCCACTTAGCAGTGATAATTTGGTTGTATCAAATTTGGGTCACAGTTTGTACTTCTCTCATTAGGATCAGTTATTGCAAAGAAAAATAAATTTGTACTAAATTATAACAATAAATATAACAATTCTTAGTGGAAATTAAAACTTAATTGATGTGTATTATTGAAGTTTAATACAGTCATTTTTGCTCTCTGTACAATAATATGCATTGGCCTACTTTCAAGAAATTGTTATAGCCCTGCATTTAAAAACATATTTGAATGCTTTGAGGTAGTTATACCACTGCGTTTTTACAAAGGACAGTTTCTTTTTAAATTCACTCATGGGACTTGGGTATTGCTGGCTGGTCAGAACTTATTGTCCATCCTCAGTTGTCTTGAGAAAATGGTGGTGAGCTGCCTTCTTGAACTGCTACTGTCCATCTGCTGAAGATAGAATATTGTATATTAGTTTTAACAACTTGATGTCTGATTTTCGTGTTGGGTAAAACAAGAAAACAAAACCTTTCTACATTAAAAATATGACAGAAATAAAATAGCTTTGGTCCAAGAGATGAAATGTCTTTAATATTTTACCTAACATGGCAATTTTCAATCTTAGGCCCAGCTATCAATCAACCATAATTGTGTTGTTTGGAACTTTAACAAGATGTTCTTAGGTCTGCAGATGGAACATTACCTAAGGGATGTAAGCAACAAGCAGAAAATATACATCTGCAATCTTACAAGTTTGCAGTATTACAAGTTGGATTTTATTTATAGACTTTCCATAACATGAACGTAGACTTCAAAAAAAGGAAAACCATATTCAGTGTAAAGCAAAACAATATCGCAGTATGTAGAATTGAAAGTAGTTCAAAGAACATGGAAGAGGAAATACACAGCTGATTTGGGCTGATCTCTCCAGTGGCACAATTCCCAGTGAAAATGCAAAGTAAGCACTTCAAATTCCACCAAATTTGTGAGGTTGCTTCAGTTCTCATCATCGTGATTAATCCATTCAAATTTTCAAACTATGTGAGTTACAGTCAAACCTGTTTGGCTTGTTCCACTGCTTTAACTTTAATAACTAATCTCACTTTATAATTTCCTGTTTCCTCCCTCTTCTTAAAGGTAACGATTCATGCTCAAGACATCAGCTTGATGGGCAGATATAATTTTGTAATACATGGCAAATGGCATTCCCATATGAGAGATGAACATTGACAACCTATTCAGCTATGAGAACAGTCACACTGAGCCCAAACTTGTGTTTGCCTGATAATGTGCTTGAAATTTTAAACTTAGCTGAACTATAAGACTTCATGACATAGGAGCAGAAGTGGGCCATGTAGCCCATCAGGTCTGCTCTGCCATCCAATAAGACCATGGCTGATCTGATAATCCTCAACTCCACTTCCCTGTCTTATTCCCTTGATCCTTCAGTCCCTTATTGATTAAAAATCTGTCTTAACTTTGAATATACTTCATGTCCCAACCTCTGCCTTCTGTGGTAAAGATTCACAACACTCTGAGAGAAGAAATTCCTCCTCATCACAGTGGGCACTCATTTTGGTTCAAAACAAGACTCAGCCAGATAATTTAAGGGAATGGTTCATAAACAGTTTTGGTTAAAATGATCCATTTTCAGTTGGATTTAGTGAACTGACTCCCATCTAATAATATTAAGTGTTGCATGAAAGAATGTTTTAACATTCCTTCTAAGAAAACAGGACAAAATCAGGGGAGATAGCTGTGCCTGCTTCACATTGTCTGTCCATCCTTAACAGAGAGAAAGCAAAAGACAGTGACACACTATGTTGGGAACTTGAACATAGGAAACACCTGTTGTTTCCAGTTACTGGCTAACTGTTGACCACAGGACATGGGCAGTAAGCCAGTTTGATCTGCTGTGCATTGATCCTGCATCATGTTAAGCCATCAGTTTTCTGTAAATGCTTAAGAGGGTGTCAGTGGACCCTAGTTTGATGATGCATTGCTGCAGTACTGCATGAGTAAAACATTAAGAACATGACAGTGTGAAGCAATGTGGTTTCTGAACCAGGAAAATAATGAAATGGTGCCAAAAAGAAATACAACTGTCTCTTTTTTAAAAGAATGGGTCATTTGTCACCTGTCTGTGCTCATTTGATAAAGTTCCACAAAAATTATTATGGAAAATTAAAGCTCATGATGTAGGGGTTGGAAGGCTAACAATTTGCTGACTGACAGGAAATGAAAGAAGCATAAAATAGGTATTTTTTATTTGTCAGGATATAACAAATCCTGTGCAAAATAGATCAGTGCTGGGACCTCAAACATTTATGATTTATATAAATAATTTAGATAAAGGAACAGAAACGATAGTTGCCAAATTTGCAAACAAAACACCCACAAATCTAGGTTGAACAGGTTTGTATCTGCTGGACTTCAAAAAATTAAGAGGTGACATATCGATAACACGAGATCCTGGAAAGGTCTTTCCAGGGTAAATGTAGAGATGATATTTCCTCTTATGGGAGAATCTACAGCCATGAGTCACTGTTTAAATATCGGTAGTTGCCCATTTAAAACAGATGAGGTGATTTTTTTTTCCCAGAAGTGTCATATTCGACTCTGTTGAAGAGTCACCTAGACTTGAAACCTTAGCTTGCTCTCTCTCTATGGCTGCTGTCTGACCCTCTGTCATTTCCAGTATTTTTTGTTCAGTACAAATTCCAGCATCTGCAGTAATTTGCTCCTACATCATATTTCTTTGTATTTCTTTTTCTGAAAGGTGGTGGAAACAGAGACCTTGAATATTTCTAAGACAGAAGTGGATTATTTCTTGGCAAGCCAAAGGGTAAGGGATCAACAGTAGGCCAGAATATGGATTTGAAATTACAGTCAAATCAGCCATCATTGTATTAAATAGCAAAACGGGTTCGAGGATCTGAACGTCTTATTGCTGCTCCTCACTCGCATTTTGTTAAGTGGAGTCCATGGCTGATTTTCTTTCACTCAGTGATATTGAATAAAATTGCGGTTTTGCACCTCTGTTACTTCGGAGATTGATTAGTTCAGCGAAGGTCACAGAAAATACCCAGAACCTTTCTAGTTTGGATAATTCAATCATGGCATGTGATTAATTCACCTACTAAACTACTAGAACAGTGCACACACAGTTATGCAGCTGAACTCAATGTTAGTGGGTATATTCAAAATATAAGTCTTCCTCACAATGATCAATAAACTAATGTAAAGTACACTGTCTCATGTGAGCCTGTTGATATTTCAAAATTTACTAATTCAACATAACCTTGTCACCTGCCAGTTTTCTGGATGGTATGCTATCTCCTCCTAATTAGTGATTTCGCTCATTTAATCCCCTCATTCTTATCAGTATGTCACGTTGATTTGGAGAAAAGATGTAGCCCAGAAAGTGTCTTCTCTTAAAGGTTCTCCTCAAAATGTAGTTACAGGTTTTCTTTGACTAGACCCCTTTCCATCTGGTGATGTCTATTCTACTGTCACTGTTTGTCTGGGAGGTGAAATGTTAAGTCAGCGTTCTGTCTGCCTTGGTTGTCTCTAAGGTACTGAAGATATTGCTGAACAGTCCTCTGTAGCTCTTCATTTGGTGATTTGATCTTCCAGGATTTTATGTAGACATCAGCAGAAGACATTTAATTTCTGCAGTTCCTTTGTCCTCTCCTATGCTTCGCTAACATGGATTACAGTTGATACAACAGCTTCAAGGATATATTAATAGTGCTGCATTTTTGCAATGCGTGGGGTAACTCAGACTAAGGCTGTTCTGCTGTTTGTGTGGATAATCTCTCCTCACAAACCCTGAAACATTTGCTTCTTAGATAAGGAAAGTGATCAAAATCCTCAATGTTGCTATCTGATCATGATGGAGCCTGTTGCCATTCAGTCATATAACAGTTGATGCTCAGGCTAATTGTGGCACCATCACGAGACGTATGGTCATAGTAGACAATGCTGCAGCCCACAAAAGACAATGTCATCTGCAAAATCCAGATCTGTCAACTGATTGTGTTGCCATGGAGTTCAAAAACCTGCTTCTACATTGGCCTTCATCATGATCTCCATAACAAAGAGTGAAAGGAATTGGGAAAGGAGTGCAGCACAGTCGCATACAATGAAGGCGATTGTGGTGTCTGTGTTGGTCTTGATGCAATGGTTTGAAACACATCATGAGTTTTTGAAAATATTAATACCCAACATACTGTTAAAGTGTTGATGTTGTGCTAGGGTGGCTATTAACAGCTGCTATTGAAAACTTTCCTGCGATTACTGACATTTACAAAAAGCGCCAAGCATAAAATTCTGCTTACAGCAAGACCTGCCACACTGGAGTCCTGCCTTCCTTCAAAGGGCACAACATACTTCTATTTTATTTTGTTGATGAGCACAGTGTTGAACACCTGCCAGGTATTGAATGTTATGACCCTGAGTCATTGCAGTTGCTGAAGTTCCCTTTCATTGATAACTTTACTCATCACCAGCATGTCCTCTGCAATCCAAATTTTGGACTGGTGCCTATGATCTCTGTTAAGATGGTATTCTTGCAAAGTTTAAACAACTTTGCTGGTAACTCAATCCCAGGTGCTCCATTGTTCCTCAGGGTCTTTGGACCTTTGATCTTTCACTTTCTCCCAAACTGGAATTCAGCTGCTGAGGTGCAGTGTAGCCAAATTTGAATGTGAAGCTAGGACTGAGCATCCCAAAACTATTCTGCCCACCTTGTTTCATTCTGTTCATTCCTGATAAAGTTGCTTCTTACACATTGTAGATAGAAATTAGAGGCAGAATGTTGGATAAAGCTGAAGAAAACAAGAACTGACAGGAACTGAAAACAGACTTAACTTTGGACTGTTATGTGAATGGAATTACACTGAGTCCATCAGGTCTGCTAAGAGTCAAAACTGTATGAAATCAGGAACTTGCTGTCTTTACCAGTTAAGACATACATTTGGACAAATCATTTGGGTTTGCTCACATGCACAGCTAAGTCCAAATAAGACATCCACTTGGGCAAAATGTTCAGGATTGGTCGTTTGTACGCATAATTTCAAATAAGGCACACACTTGGCACAGAGACTTGTGTATAACAGCCTGAATAAATCTCTTATTTCAACAATACTTTGAAGATTAATGTTGTGAACGAAGTACCATACGTCAGGAGGCGTGGTGAAGATGCCGAGCATAGTTTCAGTTTGGCCAGGTAAAACCGTGTGTGTTCAGTTACAGAAATCAGTGTAGTGAAAGACAGTGACTGAAACATCTCTAGTAGTTAAAAGTGTGCGTTATACATTTAAGTACCTAATAAATGAATCGTGGTTTTATAGAGCTCTAAGTGTCTCTGCCGTATCTTTGTCTATGTATGTACACGAAAAAGGCAACATGAAGTGGGTCCTTCAGCCTATCATGCAAGCTCCACTATTCAATAAGATGAGTTGACCTGAATTTGGCTTCAACACATTCCTGCCCACCCAGCAGCCTGATTCGTGAAGAGAGTCAAGGATCATCTAGCTCTGAATACTTTAAAACAATGACCCTGTCTCCACCTCTCACTGGTTGGAGGTAATTTCAATTGCTCTCAACCCTCTGGCAGAAAAACAACTCATAAGGAGACCCCTTATTTTTGAGCCACATACCTTAGTTTAAGGAATGGTTCTCCTGCGTATTGGCTCCTAAACAGTTTCTGAGCCATTCAATTGGCTACTTATGCTTTCCTGCCTTTGATCTATTCTTGTTTGACTGTTTTCCAGCTCTTCACTGCTTTATCCAGTCTTCTGTATTCTCATCTATTTATGTCACATTAAATTCCTAGTCTCTTGCTTTTCACCATCTTTCAGCTTCCATGTTAGGTGGGCAATCCTTAGTTCTTTGTTTCCTTTCCTCCCACCACTGGTGTTTTCTGCGCTCCAAACGCTTTTACCCCTCTCCACCAATATAAGGAGGAAATTACCTTCCTTAAATAGAACATAATCTAGGATGAGATACTAAAGTAGTTAAAGTTAGCAGAGAAAAAAGGCAATAAATCTCCTGTTCTACAGACGATACCCTAGGTTTTAAAAAGAGCTAGCTACAGAGATATAGGATACACTGAGAATGATTTTTCCCAATTTGCTGTATTTGAGAATGGACCCAGCTGACTGAAAGCAAATTTAAAGCCACTATTTCAGAAAGCAGGAGAGAAAGAGAGAATTGCAGACCAGCTAGCATAGGAACTATGGCCTTTAACCATGTGGATAGAATTCTTTGCGTAGAATTCCACGCCACGCTACTTGTCAACTCGTCCATCAGCTAAAAATTTCTGCCACATTTAATTGATTACTGCATCATTTAGCCATAGACTCAAAGACTTTCAGCTGCAATATTCATGATTGTTAGGCTCATAGCAGCATAGGAACAAGATCAGGCTGTTGAGGTCCTCAAGCCTGTTCCACCATTGAGTGAGATCACAGCTGATCTGTGGCCCAGCTCCATATACCTGCCTTTGTCCCTTAATACCTGTGCTTAAAAATTTTATCGATCTCAGATTTAAAATTAACAACTGAACCTGCATCCACTGTCACTGTCTCACGTTATGTGTAGAAATGTTTCCTAACATCCCTCTTGAATGGTTTGGCCCTAAATCTCAGGCTATACCCCTTAGCTCGAAAATCACCAACTGCCTTATTTTTATCTACTCTCTCTTTCTCTGTGAAGACCTTGAATACTTCAAACAGACACCATCTTCTGAATTCTAGAGAAAATAGGCCTAATTTGTATGATCTCGCCTCACAATGTAACCTTTGTACTCCAGGTATCATTCTTAAAAACATATGTTGTGCTCCCCCCAAGGCAAATATACCCTTCCAAAGATGTGGTGCCTAGATTAGCTCACCGTACTCCAAGCGGGATCTCTGCAGGGTTTTGTATAGCTGCAGCTTAAATTCTGCATTCTTGTACTCTAGTCCTCTTGATTAAAATAAAGGCCAGCATTTTAGTAGTGTTCTTGATTATTTTCTGCGCCTGTTCATCACATATTAAAGATGTATGCACCTGAAACCCCTCAAGTTTCTCTGGACATCCATTGTGTTTAACTTCACACCATCTGGAAAGTACCTTGATTTAGCCTTTCTCTGTCCAAAATAGATAATCTCACACTTGTTTACATTGAATTCCATCTGCCACAGTTTTGCCCTTTCACTTAATCTATCAATGCCCCTTTATAATTTTATGCTATCATCTTCACTCTCTACAATACTTCTCAACTTTGTGACATCAGCGAGTTTGGATATATGACTTTCTATGTCATTATCCAGGTCATTAACAAATTAATAATGTTAATCATTGAGGCCCTAATATGTACCAAGTCTATATTAAACAACATCCATAAACAGTCCCCTGCCCTCTCCCTTAGTCACCTGTTCAAAAAATTCCATGAGGTTTGACAGGCATGTCCGATTTGTCAAGGCTCCATGCTCTCAAGGATTCATTGAAAATTTTCAAGGTGTTCAGTTACCCTGTCCTTCATAATAGACTCCAAAAACTTCCCCACCACAGTTGTTAGACTAACTGGTCCTTATTTCCCTGATTTTCCGCTTTCACCTTTCTTAAAAAATGGAGTGACATGCAATTATCCAATCCAGAGGGATGACCCCTGTGTCTGGGGAATACTGAAAGATTATAGTTAAGGCATGTACAATGTGCTCCCCTACTTTAACAGCCTTGAACGGAAACTGCCAAGTTCCTGGGGATTTGTCATCCTGGAATTTCATTAATTTCTCCATTATCGATGTTTTACCAACGTTAATTTTACTCAGTCCATATCCCTGATCCACTCATTAATTTCCTTGGGTCTTCTGGCAAGCCATTCTCCCTTGCTACTCTAAATTGTGAGGCAAAGTAATTATTCAACATGACTGCCATTTCACCATAGTGATTGACATATCACTGCTTTCATTCTTTAGTGGGTCAACGTTGCTCTTGACCATCTGCTTTCTCTTTGTGTAACTGCAAAATTTCTTCTTACTGATTTTGATCTCACAAGTTTCCTTTTATAATCCCTCTTAGTAGCTCATATAAGCTTGTTTGTGGCCCTCTGTAGTATGTTTTCCATTCAGCAGGATATGTGTCATTTTTGCATTGTTGTGAGCCTTTTGTTTAGCTTTATGCTGTCCCTTATCTCTTTCATTGTACATAGATTTTTTTTCTGTGAAATGGTGTTTTTCTCTCTCTGGGGTAGAAATACATGTCTTTGAAATTCCCTCTATTATGAGTTAAGTTGTATTCATGTCCAAGTTCAGCTCCAATTCGTTTTCTTATGGTTTTGTTATAATATCTGATGAAAGGTGTAAATTTATACAGTTACATTTTTGGAATTTTGATTTCAAAATAGAGGCAAATGGGTATTGGTTACATCTGTGAAGAGCTATCTTTTAATAAAACTTTTGAACTTTCTATAATAATAACTAAATCCAACATTTATTTTTCAACACTCTGGTGACTACAGACTCCCGTAGAGTTAATGAAAAATATTCATAATGTTAGATTTATTACAGGTAAAATAACCATGACATTGGCTTTATTTTCATGTCAGAAGAATCTAGGATTGAACAAGTTTTATATTCAGTTCAGAAGGCACCAGAGTTGAGTTTAGAAACAATTTTAGCTTGGAAGGTGTATAGGCTACCTCAGGGATTTGTTACCTTAGTAGAAGAGTTCAGTTTGTGTAACTTTCAAACTAGGTAAATGTGGTTGAAATCCGTAGGTTATTAAAACTGTACAAACTTCAAGTCAGTAGGTCTGGAAAGGACTCAAATTATCTTGCATATAGCTGTCAGTAATCAGGTAAGTAGAACCCAAAGAGTTTGGATAGGGGGATAAAATTTCTGGACTGGAGTTTCTGCAATGGCTAGTGTCAGGAAATTGGTTGAAACTGTGTTTTGTTGGATAATTCAAGATTGCTATAACTGTAATCCAAATTTAAATAGATTGGATTACATTTATATATGTTGCACAATAACATCTGTACTGTTGTTAAACAAAATCTGAAGCATTGTGAATATGTCTCAGTGGCAAAGTGATAAACCATCATATGACCTAGCATGTCTGATTTCATTCTGGGATGACTTCCCCAGTAGTGCCATTAGTTTGGATCGCAACAAGTGAGAGCTCTTGACAGAGATCAGAATTTATTCAGTTTATGATCTGTGTCTCTGTGGAGGGTCTGAATGTAAAACAAGAATGTAGTGGCTGAGTTTATTGCACTGTTTGGATTTGCAAAATAACTTTGAATGTTACTATTAGATATTTCTGTGAGTAGAAGACATAACACAGTGGATTATTTGAAATCTTTGACTAAAGTTAGACTGAGGGAGCTAGCAGAAAAATTGACAGTAGAAATAAAAACAGGATCTCCCTAAGTTTGAAATGCTTAAAGTGATTACACACATTCAGAATTAGACGGAAAACCTGAAGTCAGGATGTCACAGATAGAATTAGCTGGGATACAGTTAGAAAATAAAACACTTGAGTTAAAAGGAAAAAGGAAAGAGAGCCAGAGAAATGAAAAGACCTGCATTCAAAGGAAGAAGAAAAGAGAATTGCTTATGGCACACTCCTAGAATTATTACAATTCAAACCTCAATAATATATGGCTCATTCCAACATTCTCTTGTGGGATTTAATCTTTAACAAGTAGTGTGAGCGATTGTTTGTGCAGATTTAGGACAATTTTGATTCTCATCACCTGATCTGATTAACATTTACTTGACACATGTAGTAATAAAGTCAAAGAGTCAAATAGCATGGGAGCAAACCCTTCGGTCCGACTTATCCATGCTGATGAAATTTTCCAAACTAAACTAGCCCCACTTGCCATCACTGATAAATCCCCAGTTCTGATCTGATGATAGGGGAGGATCATTGAAGAAGTAGCTGAAGATATTTGGGCACTACCCTGAGGAATTCCTGTAGAAATTCCTGGAACTGAGCTGAGTGACACCCAACAATTACCCATGTAAATTAGCTGGAGTAAACCACTATCAGAGACAGAGATAACGGGAACTGCAGATGCTGGAGAATCCAAGATAATAAAATGTGAGGCTGGATGAACACAGCAGGCCAAGCAGCATCTCAGGAGCACAAAAGCTGACGTTTCGGGCCTAGACCCTTCATCAGACCGGAAATGTCAGCTTTTGTGCTCCTGAGATGCTGCTTGGCCTGCTGTGTTCATCCAGCCTCACATTTCACTATCAGAGACAACTATCTTATTAGAAACAACTATGCTTAATAATAAGATACCTAGAGAGTTGTAGTTGAAAACTATGAGAAAGGCACAAATAACATGAAAAATGACAGAGGTGCATAAACTGCAGCTTAATTAGTCAGGATATTGTGATCCTTGAACAAAACTTGATATTTTGCTTGAATGATCGGAACACATTAAACAGTGCTGTAGCATTGCATTGCGGGCTAGTTAGCTCAGTTGGCTAGCACATGTTTCAATTTAATAGCTATTACATGGTTACCTGATTGCTGCCCTTGTGGTCTAGTGATAGTGTCCCTATCTCTGAATCAGGAGGCTGAGGCTCACGATCCATGTACTCCAGAGGTGTGCAATAACATCTGAATCAGGATGATCAGAAAATATCTGGGCTCAATTCCTGTTCCAGCTAAGGCGAATTCAAGACCTGTCTCGCCACCACCTATTCAAAAAAATGCTACAGCACTTAACTGTACTTCAGTCAATAATTACCAAGGAACCTTCTGGCAGAGAACATAACCTTGCATCAATTTTAACTACTTACTGAATCAACATAACATTTTAACCAATCTGTCCATATACTGTCAAAGTACAAGCATCGTTAAAGCAACCCACAAGTATCATACTTATATAGCTAGCAGGCTTTGTCGCCAATATAATTCATTAATTTTCATCATTATTCTCATCTTCAGAATTATCTTTCTCATGTGCTGTTTCAAGAACTCTACCTCTTCGCATAGCGGTTTAGCGAGCTGCCCAACGCTTAAAGACATATCTAAAGCTCTAACTAACTGTCCCCCAACATTCAATTGCCTGACATTGCTATTCTCAAACTATGTCTGCTAAAATGCCAGACATGCAAAATGTGTTTTTATCCTCATTCAGCTAATCTTTGACTTTTCTATTCCATTGACACCTGTTTCAGGCACCTGAGTCATTTCAAAATCTGGCAGTTAAGAAGTTTTGTATTCTTCATGCCATTGTTGAACTTGTTACATATTAGTTTAAGGAACTGAGTCTTGCCCAAGATTTTTAAAGGACGAGGGTCATTTGATATTTCTTTTTCCAAGAATTAAGCATCAGTTAGAACTAGTAGCTAGTCCATCTGAGACACCCAAGCACCCTCTGGCAACTTCAACTACTAATATCAATTCAGGCCTCCAAGCCGATGATTTTCTTTCATAGAATAGCAAACATCTGTTTAATTTTTACCAGGTCTGAAAGGTATTTAACAGATTCTCTTTGTCATAGATTTTACTCAGCCTATTAGAAGGGCCAAACCCTCACTGGCCAATTGATAGGCATCCAGTTCACAAAACACTTGAGTTGATTTTATTTATGACAATGCCGAATCCATAGCTTGTTTCCTCCTTAGTACAGATGTAACTGGTGCCCACGTTTTAGCTTTCTCTTCTGCTGGTCATATAGGCATCATCAAAGAACATCCGAGGAAAATTATAATCACTTCAATAATTCATACTTGCTTCCTGCCATTGTCCAGAATAGTCACAAAGATTATTAGTTTACTCTCTAAAATTCTTTTAAAAAGTTTCTAACCTTCAAGCAACAATTCGCTACCATCACATTAGACACCAGAAACCCAAGTGATGAAGGATAAACTGGAGCCAATATTTACGTTATTATGAACATTTTTTTAATACAGATGTGAACGCTTTCCCCTTAACCAACAAATGCAGTTTTCTCTTTGGCCTATTAATAGGTACGCAAGAGAATGTTTACTTAATGCTCTTCACCTGCGTATAATTAAATATAATTAATACACAATTTACATTCGGCTCAGTTTAAGCTGTAAAATATATAACCAGTGATAAAGGAAAATACCAATGAAAGTGTTTAGGTTAAGTTTTTTCAGGTTAAGTTCCTCGTATTATTGTGAAAAAAATTGCTGCTTTTAGTGGTTACTAGAAATAACATCAATCTTATTTTTGACCTCTGGATGTCATGACTATGTCAGAAAGACAAATGACTGACAAAAAGTGTTTCCAAAACCACAATAACAAGCCTCAATAGATTAGTTTCTGCTCTTTTTATTATCACTCCTCATAGCTCTGGCAGATATCCTGAATGCTTGTCAGGATGTGGCACACCCTCAACTCATGATTTTCCATTTATTAAAATTAATGATGGAAAATCACAGGCTGGTGATGCATCTTTTCCTGAAATGGTCTCCCAGTGTGCAATTGGGAACTGGCTTATTGTATCAATAAAGGACCAGGGCACAGCTGTCCAACGCATTTCTAAAAACATAGGAAGTGGCACAAAGAAACCAGAGAAAATGAATTATCACAGTTGACATTTATAAATATTCTGTCTGGCAGTCACAATACATGTGGACATTTGTCATTCTCCGCACTCAGGCTGAGAATTATGACATTCTTTGTCACAGTTAAAATTTTGCCGATTCAACTAAATGGTGTCTTTTTGTCTTTTTCCATGATTGGTAAAGAGTCTGGAGAAAGTCCAACAAAACTTTATTGAGCACTTTATCAAGGAATAACAATATTTATTCGACTTTACTGTTGTACTTTAATTAAATACTATCAAATTCTATCAGTTCCTTTGCAAGACTCTTGAGTAAACCTCTAAGTAAATGTCTAAATAAACAATCTGAAATCTACACTAGCTATCTACTTCTGACATGTGCTTTTGTGGATTTGCTGGACCTTATCCACAGGCCCCTACCACTGTATTTGAGCTGTTTGTTTCAACTGGTAATACCCTTTCAATAAGCTGGGAGATGTTGTTCCTCAGTCTTTGAGGCTTGTCTGGTGTTCCAGGATCTACAATAATTGATTTGGACCTCCCTTCTCACTTAGGGCTGGTTCTGGTCCTCAGGTTGTCTCATCAAAGTGGTCTGTCTAGAGACCCTTTTGAAGAAGGTACAAAAAGCAATGCAAGCTAGGGGTCTAAATTGCCCCTTCACAGCCTTCTTGAAGATTCTGTGTTATGTGCCCAATACTACTGGTGGGCAGGAATAGGGTGGCTACTTTCCATATTCAGAAGTTGCAGAACATTATTTTGAACTTTTGACTGTCAAGCTATGCCTCTGGCATCCTACTGAGCTAGATGTCACCATGTCAGCAAAGCGTTCTTCTCTTAGAACAGGTTCATTTGGAGGTATAATCAATGTTTTGTTCTGAAAGAATGTGGCCATTAGCATCTGGCCAGGCAGTTCCTGGCCTGTCCAGCTTCAAAAGGAAGCTGATTGTCCAAGACTTGGCTGCATGAATACTGAGTGTCCAGCTGTGCAGTTTGCAATTTACAAAGTGCAGTTAGGTTTACACCAGGCTTCCATATTTTGAGCTTTTATTCATGCTTGTAACACATGTTTCTGTAACAATGCTGGCGGTCTCGGGTCACCTGACCACAAAGGCATGTTTGTGTCATCACCTTGAGGACTATGATTTTCTTCAGCAATGACCTTTCTATGCTCTGATGACAAGGATATTTCTTTCATAGGAAACATGATGTGCTGTTAAGCCCGAGCCTTCTCCAGTCACAGTGTCCTCTTGTCAAAGTCACCTGCTGTACTATGTGCATGATCTTGTATGGCACGAGTGATAGCAAATAAGTTTGTGATAGCCTTATAGTCTATGATTTGGATGAATGGGCCAAAGGTGTAGTAGCTAAATTTGCTGTTGATGCAAAAATAGGTTGGAAAGCGAGTGGTGAAGAGGAAATAGGGATGTTACAGCATGATATAGTTTGGTTAAATGAGTGAGTGATGATCTGGTTGATGGAAGGGAATATGGAAAAATGTGAAGTTGTCCATGTCGGTGGGGAAAAAAAGGAAAAAGCATGTTATTTAAATGACGAGAGATTGCAGAGAGCTGAGATGTCCTAATACACCCAGAAGTTGCAGCAAGGCACAGCAAGTGATTGGGAAAGCTAATAGAATTACTTTGTTTATTATGATGGCAATTGGTTTTATAAGTAAGGAAGTAAAGCATCAGCTGAGCAGGGCATTGGTGAAACCACACCTGGTATACAGTGTACAGTACTGTTCTCCTTATTTCAGGAAGGGCATAAATGTGTTAATAACATTTCTGAGAGGGCTTACTAGACTAATACTTAGAATGGGTCAGTTATGAGGAAAGGTTGGACAAGCTTGGCTTATACCGAGTAAGAGCTAACTTGATCGAAACTTACAAGATCCTGAAAGGTCTTGACAGCATGCATGTGGAAAAGATGTTTCCTAGAACTAGCGAACACTGTTTAAAATCTAAAGGTGGCCCACATAAGACAGAAATTAGGAGAAATTTTCTCCCACAGAGGGTTGAGAGTCTTCAAAACCCTCTTCCTCAAAATTTGAATCTTTATCAAGCAGAGGTAAACAGTTTATTGATCAGGAGAAAAGGATGAAAAGTAGTCATTAGTAGGTAGGAATGTGGAGTAATTAGTTCAGCCATGATCTTATTGAATGGTAGATCAAGACCTTAGAGACTCACCCTGCTCTTAATTCATATAATTGCACATATGTTCAAATATTTTTAAATATTTGATTGTCATAGTTGAATAGTTTGTTGTTTGTGAGATACGCAATGCAAGAAAGAAATTGTTGCAAAATTTTCAATCAATTTTCAGTTTGTTTGATGTCACTTTGGAGGCATAAGGCCAGGCATGAGAGTGTAAGGGGAAGGAGCTGGAGGGATGTTTTGTGCAGTGACAGTAGGATGATGACAGGATAGGATATTATTGTAAGTTGAAACCTCAGGTGGTGGAGGTGTGGTCAAAAAGATAGCCGAGTTAAGATTCATACCTTGACAAGTCTGATGACAGGTTTACTGTTTTTACTATTTGGGAAAACTTTGGCGTTAGCCTTTGTTGCAGCCTCTTCCCATCAATAGTCGAGAGGTTGCCAAAATGGCTTTGAACTTTCCGCTCTGGGTCCTCCTTTCTCCTGTTAAGTCCTGTTCCATTGGTCCAGTGCCTCCAATGTGACGTCAAACAAACTGAGAGTTGATTGAAAATTTTGCAACCATTTCTTTCAACAAAATATTTCTCCCTGCCTGCAGTCTGTGTGCACTTCCTCTTTAACAGGTACCAGCTGCCATTAGGCCACGTTCCGCCCATCCAATCCATAAGCATGCATACAGCCAAATAATAGCTTTGGCTTGATGTTTGACTTCTCAATCTTATGTTGACACACTAAATTTAAAGGTTTATGCTTCAGAATTGTTCTGAGATACAACAGAGAACATCAACAGCATCAGTTATTCTTGGATGTATAAAACAACCCACTTGTTCGAAGGGCAATTATGATTTTGTATATCATCGACATACTTTGGAAAAGTGCAGCGTTGTGCAAGAATGAAGCGCTTTATTTTGTTGCCCAGACACTGCAAAAATCTTTTACAGGATACAGGCATCACAGGCTAGAGCAACACTTATTGCGAATCCCTAATTACTTTTGAGAAGGTGGTGGTGGCATGTCACTTTATTGAAGTGCTGCAGTTTATGTATCATGGATATTGTGAAAATATAAATAAAGTTAGGTGAATAATGGATGACTGTAGCTAAGTACGTGTTAGACTTATTCATCCTGTGTGACACACAACAAAAAAATCTTATTTTCAGTCAGCTAGGATTAAATGACACAGCGCAATCATATTTATTCTTGTTAATTGTAGCCTCCAGAGGAGATATATGCACGTCAATCTGTAATTGAGGGCACAATGATACCAGTAGGTGCTTGCAAGTTAGCTTTCGTGTTCTTGATCTTATGACAGCTCTCCATTGGTCCTCCTACTCATTTGAATGACAGAGGAATTGTCATTGGTTATACTATTGCTCTATTGTTAGTTATATGTGAAAAATAATAGCTTCTCAGCAATTGCTAAAGGCATTTGTGAACATTTAATCAGAATGAGGAAAAACATAAAGACATACAAAAGCTGTCTCCAAATAATGTACCAGTCATCCTTGGTTTTTCATACTTTTTTTTGGTGTATTTGTTATAAGGCATACAGCTCACTATGTTATATGAGCTGCCCCTCATTATGGAAGTTGCTGCAAGATTAGGTCATTGAAACTGTTCTGCCGACAAGTCCATATGAAGTCATCGTGTGGGCGTTGCATTTGCTCAGTGTTAACCCTTTCAGATCCATATACAAGAGTACTGCTCTCATAATGCTGTCCACAGATGTACAAACTCGACCCATGTGTTTTAAGAACAATTGTGATTTTATATATTAATAACAGTGCTATAGATTGGAAGAGTGTATTATATTGTAAGATCTGAGCACTTTGTTATATTGCCCACAGATTAAAAAAACTTTCACAGAATATGGGCATCATTGGCTAGATCAACATTTACAACCCATTCTTGATTACCTTTGAGAAACTGGTCGTGGCATGTCATTTTACTAAACGGCTGCAGTCTGTGTATCATAGATATTGTAGAGGCATAAATAAAGTTAGGTGACTATGGATATCTGCAGATAAATACATATTTACTTGTATTTCACATATCCCCGTTTATGTGGGGAAAAAAGATGCTTGAGTGAATTTCTGCCCATCGGTATCTGATATGCGTCAGCTATGTGCAAGTCCTCGCTGCTGCACAGGTCCTTAAAAACATTAATTGTACATTTCAGTTCATACAGTTATTGTCTGCACTCACATAAGATGAGTGCGTTGGTACAAGATGCATAACCTGCTTTGTATAATCTTCAAAAACTATGAGGTGTCATTTTGCCAATGTTTTGGGGCATTCACGTCAGGCTATTCACAATAGAACTATGGTAACATGATGATAACACAGCCCTCAAAGGTAACCAAAGTCTATTAAGTAACATTGTGACATGATCATCACTTCAGTTTGTAAGAATTGCATAAGAAGCAATTTGGTAAACTTTAAGAAATAATCAGAATCAAAAAAGGAACAAAAACTGATTGCATTTGTATATTCTTAAACAGGGGTGTGGCAATGCTCAAAAAGAAAAACATGATTCATAAGCAAAAACAGGAATTGCAGCATTAAGTCTATTGATCAAATCAAACTGAAATCTCAGAGAATCACAAAGTCCAGAAGCATGTACAGATCATTAATCACGTTAATGCTACACAATAACGTTATATACCCCAAGGTGTAAACTGGATTTGACACCATCATATTTGCCAAGTATATTTATGATATACATTTTTTGCTAAATAGCTGTAGAAGAAAATTCTTATTCCGATAAGTATCAAATTGTGGTAATGGATTGCTATTTCGTCAAGAGGTTTCGAGCTGAGAATAAAGTCAATCAACAAGTGTCATCTGCTGAATTGCACTGCAAGTGAAATATGCTGCAAACCACATAATAAGCATTTTAGGTTTACTACCAGCAAAAGACTGATTTACCACTTGGGAACTCTCAGGCAGCTAAGTTCCTGAAAAACCAGCCTGGAACAAAATATTCTGCTGAAACTCCAACATACTCACCATTATTCTAAGATTATGCTGGAACTATAGTTTTTGATTTATGTTAAACTTCAATATAACTTTGGAGGTCTAAAAGATGTTCTGATTTTGGCTATCATGGTTAATTATGCAGTGCATGCCCTGTATAAAAAGCAAAGAAAATGCTTCTTTGTTTGCACATGTTATATGTAGCAACATTTGAAAGAATCTTTTAAGAAACATATTTCAAATTTTGCCACAAATGTGTGAGACATTTTGTACAAGGTCAAAACTGTGACAGAAAACTGCACAAGCTATGTTTGTCAAAATCCTTTTGATGAAATCAGAGTGTTGAGTTAATGGATTTCCAGTCAGATAGACAATGGGGATAATAAGGTTGCTATAGGTTTGGTCCTGAAGGATATTCATGCCTAGTGCACAATTACAGGTGGAAAGAATTAATTAGGATCACTATTTTCATGAGAAGCGTGAACAGATGATATAAAAGTAAAACAAAGAATTGCTGATGCTGGTGATCTAAAACAGGGGAGCAGGAATTCCTGCAGAAACTCAGCAGGTCTGGCAGCATCTATGGCGAGAAAGCAGAATTAAAATTTCAAATCTGGTGTCTCTACATCAGAGCTAATAGCAGCTAGGAGAAAGTGGTACTTATAGTGAAGACAGGGTTGGAGAAGTTGCTGGGTGAGAGATGAGTGGATAGGTGGGAACAGAGACTGCAGAGTGAGAGGGAGAGAGAAATGAAAGTGTTAGGTAGACTAAACCATTACTCTTAGTAAGCCAGGACAGAAAGGAAGCTGACTAAGTGACAATATGGCGAAGAACAGGAGACAATGGGTGAGCAACTTCTGTTGAGACTAGGAATGCTACAGCAAATAACTTGCCTCCTGACTCCCTGAAGGCTGTCCATCATCGACAGGGCATGTCAGGAGTGTGAAGGGATAATCCTGTCTTACCTGGATGGGAGCAGCTCCAACAATACTCAAAAAGCCTGACACCATCCAGGATAAAACGGCTGCTTGATGGGTTTGATCGCATCCTCAAGCATCCACTCCCTCCACCACTGACACTGAGGAGCAGCAGTGTGTACTATCTACAACATGCATCGCAGAAATTGACCAAAAATACTCAGATAACATCTTCCAAACCGAGAACCATTGTCATCTCAAAGGACAAGGGCAGCAAATACATGGGAATACCATCGCCTACAAGTTCCCGTCCAAGCTACTCACCATTCTGGTTTGGAAATGTATCATTGTTCCTTCACTGGTCAAAATTCTGGAATTCCCTCCTTAATGGCATTGTGGGTCAACCTTTGGCAGACGGACAGCAGCAGATCAAGAAGGCAGCTCACCACCCCCTTCTTAAGGGCATCTAGAGATAGACAAGAAATGCTGGCCAGCTGGCGATGCTCACATCCCACAAACGAATTAAAATAATGTGATGTGATAATAGGCCTAAAGTGGGTGAGAATGGGTTGGCTGTGCTGTAATCAACCCATGCCATGACAGGACGAGGGTGTAGGTTGGATAAAAAAACATGGAAGGACATGACAAGGCACAAATGCTATTGAAATTATTGTTGAATCTTAAAGTCTACTGTGTTTCCAAGTGAAAGATGAGCTACTGTTCTTCAGGGTTGTGCCAAGGCTTTCAAGTGCACTGCAGTAGGACTGAGGTAGAAATGTTGGCAGGGTAACATGGCTTTCAGCACTGCCATATTGACATGCCCCTTTTCCCCAAATACACAGACAGGCTATTTGTCAGGGTTATCAGGAGGGATCTGTCCAGAGCTGGGTGGGCCTGTGGCATGTTGGTCACTTCTTGCTTTACCGCACAATGAGATGTCAATCTAACATCAATAGTCTGTGCCAGTTGTCTGTGTGGTAAACACACTGCACATTTATTCAATAAAATGGTTGCATCAAACAGTGGGTTGGGGTTAGTTCTCAATTCAGTCAAAGGTTGGGGGAGGGATCCTATTCATCAGGATGCCCCAGTACCATCAGTCACTGGCACAGTCCAGGAGCTTGGCCATCGTTAGTTATCCACTTAGGCCAGTCATGGTCAGGAGGTATATCTGGGAAATGGGGAATAGTCAGTCCTGTAGAACAAGAAGTAAGGCCATTCAGGAGCTGTAAACACAGCAGTCAGGGACTAGGGGTAGCTTTCTAAAGTCAGTCAGAGGATGAAAAGTCTGGAAGTTCATGTGTTGATTGTTGAGGAGGGTGAAGCAGAGGTTAGAATGTGTTGGCTGTAGGGGCTTGCCAAAGGGGATGCAGCAGTCAGAGCATGGGGTGTGTGGATTAGAAGGCCAAACCATGTGTTGAGTTGGGGATAAGGACAGCAGCTGGAAGAAATTCAGGATGATCGGGTAGGTGCAACAGCATCAGAGGGCATAGTAGATTATGGGACGGGAATTATTTACAGTGACCACCATCGTCCCTCCATTGGGGGAGTATAGAGGAGCAAAATCTATTGGGGCTCATGAACAGGGAGGGCATTTGAAAAGAACTTCATTTTGGTTTCTACCTCAGCGAAATGGGCTGGTGTGAGATAAAAGGGTGACATGGAGGCTGCGATGTCGGGGATATCTGTAGACCAGGAGGAACCCGGTATATGCAGTGGTCACCGCAAACTCTGTTCCCTTCCCACACTTGCCTTTGTCTAGATGCTAAAGGCATCTGGACAATTGTTGGGACATCAACCATTCCAACCAGGAAGACAAGTAACAGGCTTTCTACCGGGCAATGTGGGATATTTCTTCAAACAATGGTTCATAACTCCTGCCAGAAATCTGGACAGAATTGCAGACGATGCTTACAATGAGATCAATGCTGTCTCAAGAAAGAAAACTGAAAGGAACTACCGCAGGGCTAAGTCACAGATCTTTGAGCAGCGCTCCAGATTGGGATCGTCTGCTGTGTGATCCATAGCTTTGCCACCATAAGGGGCATGCCTTTATCATCACATAGCCAAAGGGAACTTGAGCAGAAGCAAAGGAACAGGAGTGACATTGATTGCCAGTGCCCCTAGCTATGAGATCTCTTTGAGAACAATTGAGCCAAGAGGCCTTCTGTTAAATCATACTATCCCCTTTCCACAATCTTTTCACCATCTTCTTAATTTCACCTGAAGAAGGGACTATGCTCCAAAAGCTTGTGATTTCAAATAAATCTGTTGGACCGCAACCTGCTGTCATATGACTTCTGAGTTTGTCCACCCCAGTCCAACACCAGCACTTCCTAACTTCTGACATCTGACAGCCTTACTTCACAAGAGCTCATTTGAATTTTTTTTAACTTCAATGCAAGGACAAACACCAATACTAAATTTATTAAACACACAATTCTTTACCTAAGAATCAAAAACAAATTCTGAATCACCATTGTATGAGTCAATAGTTGGCAATATTGCAAGTACCTTTTCCTGCTCAGGTATGATGTACCTCCGAGATGCTGCAGCTAAGAATGCCTGGTACTCAACTTCAGGGATGGTAGATCCGACATGCATAATGGACCAACTCAAGTAACTTTAGCCCTTGAGGCCTGGCTCCAGACATAGCTTACTGCTATGGGCATTGGGCAATCAGTGTGAACCAGTTGTGTGGTACTTGAAAAATGAAAGTAGTCTGATCAAACTTCCAAGCTAATCACCATTCTGACTTGGAAATGTATCACCATTCCTTCAGTGTCGCTGGGCAAAATCCTGAAATTCCCTCCCTCGGGGCATTGTGGATCCACCTGCAGCAGACAGACTTTAGCAGTATAAGAAAGCAACTCCCTACTACCTTCTCAAGGGCAACTGGGGACAGGCAATAAATGCTGACCCAGCTGGTGATGCCCACATCCCACAAGTGAATTAAAAAATGTAAAACTAATATACTTGTCCAGTTAGTTCATGGTGACATTATAAAACTCATGGTTGATTTGAAAGAACAGAAAGAAACCTGGCCAACATTCCTTCCCAATATTTAGCACCAGCAAAATGTATTTTGTCAGTCATTCATTTTCCTATAGTTAGTAGCATGTTGCGCGCGCTGACTGATGCATTTATCCTCATAACATCAACCATAGAACTTCTGCAAGCAATTCATTTGTAGGACACATTGAGGTGGTTTAATATGAGAAAAGACAGATAAACAGAAGTGTTGTTATAATGAGAATGCATGGGGATGACTCACCACCTGATTTGTTATCCTTCCCTGTGGAGAACTACTTGGCTCAGATGGGCTGACTGAGAGTGAGAAATCACCAAGTAAGAAATTATGGATACAACCCAGACTCACATCCTTAATGTCTTTGCATAACGTATTGGTACATTATGTGCTGTGTCACCACACCATAACTCCAAATCTTTCAATCCAATTAAAGGACTGATGCTTTCCTACAGAATGAAGGGAGAAATAGCAGTCTGGAAAAAAACCACAACCTGTTCTCTTCTTGAATAGCACCTGGTAACTGAGTAACTCATTCAATGGAGAAATTAGTAGAATTCTGAAGTAGACCACCAGCTCAGAGAGGTTTGTATGAGAGCTGAACCGAGAATATTGCTTCGAGTTTATATTTTGTAAATGATCGTATATCTTTTTCTCTCAAGTTGTTGTGAGCATGAAATGTGATTTATGAACAGCTCATCGGTTACCTTATGAGGATGAAGGGAAAGATTATCCTCATGAATTGTAACCTGGGTTTGATTTTGGTAGAATTAATTTGTAAAGGGGAAAAAAACAAATGAGTAGAGAACAAGAAAGTCAGAAACGAATCAGCTAAGCGCACCTCACAAGCAAAATAGCAATGATATATAAGTAACAGAGAATAAAGAAACGTGGAAATGAAGGAGAAAATTAGGAGACAGAGCTTTGATTGGAAAGAGGTGTGCGTTGAATCATGGGTGCAATGCTGACTGATTAAGTTGTATGTTGGGCAGTCGCCCAGATTACATGAGTGTTCAGAAACATTACTAAATTCATGGGTCCACTCATTTGGTGCACTCACTTCCCTGGCAATAATGAAGCTGTAGCTGTAATTGACAGGATATGGCTGATGCTGGATTTATTACTTGACGCTAAATGTTGCTTGAAGGTGATTCTGGATTAACTTTAATGCATTTGAACATTGATCCTAAAATGGTGTTTGGTCAGGAATTCCTGGGTTTTACAGTATAAGAACAAGAATCAGCCTCCTTATCATTATTAATAACATACAATAAATGATTCAGAAAAGCTTAATGGAGGAAACAATTACAGGTGACTGAGTTCAGCTTTTCATTATCTATTTCCCTTTGCGAAGCTTTCCATCTATTTGGTTAATTTGCCAATATATCCATGTGTATTATCTCCTTTATCATTATACGTGAAACCTCATTAAATGCCATCTCAAAACCAAACAGATTATATTCACTGGACAGATTTGTCAAGCAATTTTACTCTTTTAAAAGAACTTCATCAGATCTGTAAATTACAGGTCATTGTTTCCAAGTTAATATGGACTGCTTCTTCTAGCTATTTTCTAATCAACCTATTCAGAGACATTATGACATTCCTCTGGAGAAGGTGATCTTGAACCTGGGCCTCTGGCAACATGAGAGCCCATTCTCTATCCTTTCTATTTTTTGTGCTTTGTAGATAAACAGTGCCAGCATTCTGTAGATTGCTATTAAACATTTCACTGTCAGTTGCCAGGTGCAGCTTATAAACCCCTACAATAATAATAAAATCCTTTGTATTTTTCTTGAGATTTTAGGTGTATCCTGCTTATTCCAGCTGTCCTTTATATAAACCCTTTTTAAAAAATTATACATGTCTTATTGATGCTAAAATTGGAATTTCTCTACAGTCATTCTTTTATGAAGCCTGCTAAGAGAGGCTGAATGCTCACAAGCTTTTGCCAAAGCAATACTTTAACTAGGTGGAAAGAAAAAATGAAAGAAGCCTTTAAATTTATATAATCCCTGACATGACCTTCGATCATCCCAAACAGCTTTCGATCCAATATGTATACATTTGAAGTTTCATCATTGTTATCATGTAAAAAATGTGGCAACCAACTGACTCATAGATAAACTGCAATATGCCAATGACCAATAAATTTTTATTGATGATGATTAAGGGAGAATTATTAACAAAGGGCATCAGGAAGAAATCGCTTGTTTTTTATTAGGAATATTGCCTTGGAGTATTTTATGTCTGACTGAAAATGAAAGTTTTGTTCAATGTTTTGTCTGAAACATGGCACCATGGCCAATGAAGCACTTTCAGTACCTTACTAGAATTTATTGCAATATTTGTGCGCAAGTCTCTGGAATGGGGTAATAGTGCTACCACCTAAGCCTCAGCTCATATCAAGAGAAGATGACCGAGGTTATTATCCTGATTCTTTCTTCCCACACTGTGGGATATATCTGGCATTCAGTAACCTAGCTGGGCAGCACAGCTGGTTCAGGAATTTGACATGAGCAATATATTGGTCACAGAGCCCACCCACACCATGTTAAAATATGAATCCAGTTTGAATTCTAATATTTTATACAGTGGAGTTTGCTGTAACACTTGTTCATGCCAACAAGTTCACTACATGGTGAGCTCACAGTATCATTTGTGCCATTGAAACAGCTGCTTAGCAGAACCCAAGCAGTTTCCCACATGGCATGAGAAGGAAAAGTTAGCAGGGAAGCCTACTTAAAGTGGTGTCCTCGCATCTTCTACCAGCACAAGGAAAAATTCACTTTGGCACTGCTTTAGATAGTTAAAGGAGCAGGATAAAAAGGTATTGAAATTTAAAAGTGTATAGACATACTTAGCTTCTTTTGTTTTAGAGATCTAATTTGAAATTTGTAGTCTTTTATACATGTCTTTGCCTTAATGGGCTGTATTTAATACAGACAATGGGGATCTCACCCATCTGCTGGATACCTAGTGAGAGCCCATGTCACCCCTTTTAGGGAAGGCACACCAAATTAATTACCAGCAGGAAAATCAAATAAAACTAGAGAATGACATCTATTTTTTCAACTCATCTTGTATACTACTGAATAGCTCTCCTGTTCAACAAATATATTTATTTCCAAGTATTAACTCTTTTTTCCCCTTTTGGTCTCACACGAATGCTGAGTAAAAATTGGCTGGGATGCAAAACCAGCATTTCATCTGAAATCCTAATGGACTGGTTCAATTGTATCAAATAATTCCCAGTGATTGAGGGATCTGGATGCAGGGGACCTTGATGCCAAATTAAGTAAGGCAAATTTAGGACAGACAGCGGGAGAAATTCTTTTTTTTGCACAGAAAGGTTGTGAGCCTGTAAGATACATGACTGGAGCTAGTCATAGAAGCAGAAGCCACCAATTTTACCTCTTTCCATCGACTCTGGTGGTGAGCAATTAAAATTCACCCATCCTTTCCGGTCTCAGTGATGTTGTCATTAGACTCTGGTCTATTAGATTTTCTAGACTCCGCTATTTTAACCTGCAGCTGACGTTGGAGTGAACAGTGACCAGTCACCAGAGAGCAGCAGCCAGGGAGGGAAGTGGCCCAAAGAGGTATGTTTTAATATTTTATTTTCTTTCTTGCGGTCTCAAAAAGCAAGGGTGCCATTCCTTCAGCGATGTAAGAGGTAAGATCAACAGGTATGAGGAAAGAATGAGAATGAGGAGTTGCAGTTGAATATCAACCATGAACTTATTGAATGACAGACCCCAATAGAAGGGTTGTACAACATATTAGGCATAGCAAAATTGCACGCAAATTACACAAACATTGGCCACTCTTTTGTAGAGCAGACTTACCATTGAGGCAAAAGAGAGAACAGAGCATTTAAAATGGTAGGAGGTACAATTTTGGTCTCCCTGCTATATGAAGGATGTTGTGAAACTTGAAGGGGTTCAGAAATGATTCACAAGGATATTGCCAGGACTGGAGGGTTTGATCTATAGGCATAGGCTGAATAGGCTGGGGCTATTTTCCCTGGATTATCAGAGGCTGAGGGGTAACCTTACAGAGGTTTATAAAATGAAGAGGGGCATGGATAGGGTAAGTAGACAAGGTCTTTTCACCAGAGTGGGGGATTCCAAAACTAGAGGGCATAGGGTTAAAGTGAGAGGGGAAAGATTTACAAGGGACCTAAGGGGCAACATTTTCACATCGAATGTGGTGTTTGTATGGAATGAGCTGCCGGAGGAAGTGATGGAGTAGCTGGTACACTTATGACATTTAAAAGGCATTTGGATGGGTATATGAATAGGAAGGGTTTAGAAGGATTTGAGCCAAATGCTGTTAAATTAGACTAGATTTAGTTAGGATATCTTGTCTGCGTGGACGCATTGGATCTAAGGGTCAGTTTCCATGCTGTACATCTCTATGACTCCATGACTCTATTCATTCCTAAGCGCTCCGGAGTATGACCTACTCCTGCTCCTAATTATTATGATATCATAGTGCTTTGGGTCAGGAGAAGTTGCATCATGAGAGCAAATCTGGGGACAATGACTCACTATTCAAGTAGTTTTTGCTCTTCCAACCTTTGTGGGTGAAGGAGCCAAAATGAACTCTAGCAGAGTTCTATTAAAATGGCATACAGAGGATACCAGAGCAATTATCAGACTCCAGGAATTCCTGCAACAATGTAAGGTCAAAGATTTGTATACCCAATGAGGGGCAACCACTAATTCAGTGGCACCCTGTGTTATGCAGTAACAAAGCAATTCATTAGCTTTTCCGAAATGTTTTCTTTCTGAGGATTTTGGCATTGCTGGCTAGCCAAGTGTTTATTGTCCATTCCTGATTGCTATTGAGAGTTTTGGTAGTCAGCCATCTTCCTGAACTGCTGCAGTCCTGGTGACATGTAAGTGTATCCACAGTGTTGTTAGGAGGTGAGTTCTAGGATCTGAACCCAGTGACAATGAAGGAACAGTGATAGAGTTCCATATTAGGCTGGCATGTGAGTTGGGGGAGGAATTTGTGGCTGGAGGCATCAGCATTTATCCACTCTCCTTTCCTTCTACCTGGTAGAGGTCATGAGTTTGGATGCTGCCATCATGGTACCCTTGATGATTTAGTATTTCCTTATGTAGATGGTACACTGCTGATACTCTATGTCCATGATGGAGGGTGTGAATGTTGAAGGTGGTCCTCCAACAGCAGGACAGCTGCTTTGGCCTTCTTCAGCACAGTTGGAGCTGCATTCACTCAGGCTAGTGAGGCATATTCCATCAGCACTTGTGCTTTGCAGATGGTGGACAGACTTTGAGTAGTTGAGCGATAATGGGAACTGCAGATGCTGGAGAATCCAAGGTAACAAAGTGTGGGGTTGGATGAACACAGCAGGTCAAGCAACGTCTTAGGAGCACAAAAGCTGACGTTTCAGGCCTCTGATGAAGGGTCTAGGCCCGAAACGTCAGCTTTTGTGCTCCTAAGATGCTGCTTGGCCTGCTGAGTTCATCCAGCCCCAGACTTGGAGTTGTTAGCAGGTGAATTACTCATTGCAGATACCCCAGTTTCTGACCTGCAGCCACAATGATTAAATGGCCAGTCCAGTTCAGTTTCTGGTCAATATTACTCTTCTCCCCAACTCCAAAAATGATGACAATGGCACATTCAGCAGTGGTAATGTCATTCAATGTCAAGGGGAGATGGTTATTTTTATTCTTATTGGAGATAGTCACTGCCTGTTACCTGTGTGACATGAGTGTTGAGAATCAAAAGTGGTTGATGGGGCAATAATTGACCAAATTGGACTTTTCATGCTTTTTGTGTAGAGGACATGCCTGGGCAATTCTCCACTGGGTAAATACAAGTTTTGTAGCTGTACTAAAACAGCATGGCTAGACAGGTTCTGGAGCATAAATCTTCTATGCTATTGCTAGAATATTGTCAGGGCACATAGCCTTTGTAATATCCAAAGTCTTCAGTGTTTCACAGTATCGTGTGATGTAACTAAAGTGGTTAAACGCTGATTTCTGTGACACTGGGGGCCTCTGGATCATCCATTCAGCACTGACTGAAGATGGTTGCAAATGCATATGCACTCATATGCTGGTCTTCCGCATCATTGAAGATGGCAATATTTTTGGAGGCTACTCCTCTTGTTAGTTTTTTTGTGTGTCAACCCTCAATGTGCATTTGTTGGTGAGATTTGGAGCAATCTTTTACAGAAGAATGAAAAAAAAACCAAAAAAGTAGCAATGGAGAAAAAGAACATTCTGTATAAATTTGGCCCCATCATTTTTCTTGTTGAGCTTTTGTGCTCCTGAGATGCTGCTGGGCCTGCTGTGTTCATCCAGCCTCACATTTTATTATCTATTTTTCTTGTTGATCTGTTTTTCAATTACTTTCTCTCTTGTAAAGTGTTTTAATTTTCACTTCCTCCCAAACATTCAAACAAGTTCTGGAAATATTTTATCTTTCTTAAATTGTTAGGAATTACAATAATAAATTACTGATATCATTGTATTGAAGCATAAGATTATAAATGCTGAGGGAATCAGCATACTACCATAATACCACAAATTAACAACACCCCTACATGTTTTACCTGCTTCATGCACTGAGACCAAATAAGAGATCCATTGTTGCTCAAAGATTATTCTTGCTATAATAGCAAATCAGAAATTTTTAACAAGTAATGACTACATTGTATTTTGTCAAACCATTAAAGTTTATCACTTAATAAACCAACTATAATTTCATTCCTTTGTTAACATTTTCAATGTGGACCTCAACATGTCAGTCACTTAACCAAGGCTGAGATGAAGAGGACATGAGTGAGGCAAACAGCAAAAGACTGCAGTTTTATAAACAGACACTGTACAAAGGCTGCTGTAGTGTTCATTCGTGCTGTTGTATTTTGAAACACGAAGTCATCATTAAAGCAGAAAGTGCTGGAAATTATCAGCAGATCAGGCAATATCAGGAGAGAAAAAGAACAGAGTTAATTGGCTGAATTTTACCGACTATGAGAAAGTGGGAAGGTACGGAAGCTTGTGAAATTGCAGTCCCCAACACCATCTTGTCGTCAGGGCATTTTACCAGTAGCAATGCTGGCAGTAGACAGGTGGCTTGTCCCAAACAGGTGAGAAGCTAATTTTCATACTGAAAGGTACTTTTCAGGGTCATTTTAAGTCCTATCAACATGATATCTGCCTGCCACCGGGAGTGCTCCTCCCTTATAAATAAAGGCTGCCTCCCAGCAGCAGCCTTGAGGTAACATCTTGTGGGCCAGAGAATGGATTGTGGGCCCCAAGACCCACCAGAAGGTTTTCTCCTCAACCACTTGTTCCCATGAATTTGCTTCCTTGTGATCCTGACATATCCTACATTCCTCTAGTAGTGACCACTTCTCCTGGTGGTACTGCTGAGTTTTCAGTGCTGCCAGTTCTATGAACTGTGAAAACCTTGCTACTGTTCTTAATTGGATGGGTGAGCCCACAGAAGCCAATCAGCAGGTGCCTTAGGTGAAATTTTTGAGTGGTCCCATCTTGCATCGCCATGTCCCTCACTCTGCTGATAAAGTGCCCCCAACAATTCAAATCAATGAAAAATCTGATTAAAGACGAGTGACATGAAAAATGAACTCCAGTTGTCTCTCCCCAGAAGCTGGGTTACCGATTGAGTATTTCCAAAATTTTATTTCTTTTTGTTTTAGATTCCTAAAATTTGCCATTTTTTATTCATCTTATTAATTAATCAGCATTCTTATTTTTGTTGAAAATCATGAAAGGGAAATCATATTTGACAAATTCATCAAAGTTTTTCAGGGAAGCAAGAAGCATCACAGATAAAGAGGAACCTGTAAATGTGGTATATTTGGATTTCCAAAAGTTATTTGATACAGTGCCACATCGAAGATGATTACATAAAATCTGAGCTCATGGGGCAGCTGGCAAAATAATAACATAGATAAATGATAAGCTAATGGGAAACAGAAAGTAAGCACAAATGTATCATTTTTGGGTTGGCAAGCTGGTGAAGTTACACAATGATCAGCACGGGCGCTTCAAATTTTATAAGCAATATCATTGATTTGGATGAAGGAAATTAATGTATGGTTACTAATTTTGCTGATGACCCAAAGATAGGTGGGAACATAGGTTATGCAGAGGACATGAGGAGTATGCAAAGTAAAGTTATCTTAGCTGAGTAAGTAAACTTTTATCATGTGTTTTGATGCCATTCTATGAGTTCAGGTTCAAGACAGACTGTTCGAGGAGAAGGCAAAGCCATGAACTTTCTTCACGCTGACCCTTTTTATTTATATTTATTATACAGTCATACTAAACACTGCTACATATGGTAACTATAGACCAGACTCTGGTGCCACAATTCCATTAGATAAGGATAAATTCATCTTCTTTGTGTCTTCAGTTCAATGAGCCCGCAATACTCGTTCTCATTGCATAGTAGAGTTTAGTCTAGTGCAATCTGTTCCAACTCTGCAAACAGAGTGCCGTTGATGCTCAAACGTGGGCAACTCAGAGGGATTATTACAAGGTTGCTCCAGGATCCTGAAAGCCTTATGCAGCTGGCAAAAATATGGAAAACTGTGAACTCATCCACACTAGCAGGAAGATCAGAACTATTTCAATCAAAAGAGTTTGTAGAATTTTGAGGGACAGGGATTATGGAGGCTCTGGTAGATGAATCACAGAAGTTAGTATGCAGGTATAGAGGATGGTAGGATGGCAAATAAAATATTGGCATTTACTGCAATGGAATTCAAATAAAAATTAGGGAAATTTAGTACTGTTGCACAGATGTTGGTTAAAATACATCTGTAATATTAGTATTGGTCTCCTTACTTTAGGGATGATATAATTGCATTACACACATTTCAAAGGAGGTTTATTCATTTGATTCCTGTGAAAGATGAAAGGCTTATCTTATGAGGAAGGATTGAACACATTTATCCTGTATCCACTAGAGTGAATGAGACATGGTTTTATTGATACATATAGGATCCTGAGGGGATTTTATGGAGTGGATGTTGAGAGGAGGTTTCCCCAAGTAGGAGAGACTACATCTAGGGAAGGTTTGAAAAGTGTCCCATTTAAAATGGAAGTGAAGAATTTTTTTTCTCTGAGAGAGTCAGTAGTTTGTGGAATTGTCTTCCCCAGGGAGCAGTGGAGTTGAATATGTTATTGAATATTTTACAGAAACTGTGAATAGGCAGGCAAAACACACACCTCATAAACCTATGGAATTACTGTTTATCATCCGAGTTTAAAGTTAAAAGGATGAGTCAGCTTGGTTGTAAACCATAAAGTGACCCAGGTTTACTGATAAACCAGATCACAGCTAAATCTCTGTTCCCTGATGCACTGCCCTGTGCCTTTAAGCAACTGCCTAGGTAGGCTCCTATATTGGGTAGGAAACTGTCAGAATCAGAGGCAAGGGCAACAAATTAAAAGGAGCTTGAGGTTCGAAAAGAAGCAAAAGTATAACACAAACAAGATAAACAAAAGAATTGGAATTCATCAAAGTGTTGAAATTCTAATTCACTTCAGTTCAGTAGAATTAATTTACCCTGTGCTTCCTCATAACATCTTTTTTTAATATCTGTGCATTTAGATATAAATATTTGAACAGCAATTTAAATGTTTTCTTCCTAGCGCATTCCATCGTTGTTTCCCTCCAGGAAAATGTACCAGAAGTCATTGCTAAATTGCAGTCCAAAAGAAACTTTGCTGATTTATGGAGAAATGATGGACATTGAATAAAATGCTATGATTTAATTGATAGATCAAGATAATGCTCATCTGTGTCCTCGCAATGAAATTATCTCTGGGAAATTACTCCAAATAACCACAATGATTATATTTTGCATCCATTGGAATTGATAGGAGTTTTATTTCCATGGGTACCATAGTAAACAACTGCATCCAAGATGCTCAGTTTTGATGCTGAGCACTTGTATCCTCAATGAAGAAACACAAATGCAAATGCTAGATGTTTGCCAAGTGATTGGCTATAGATAACAACTAGAAAATTATGCAGTCAGTATATCATTATTTTAGCATCATTGCAGATCACATACTTGCCAGTAACTGGTGCCAAATATTGTGACAGAGAAAAGTGGTTGTGTCAGCAATAACTCTGTGTTGCAAGAAATTTCTGAATTTGAGGATGGGGCAATTCAAGGCTACAAGCATATTGGTAACATCTTTCAAAGTACTGCATTATAAAATGGCTTCCTTGCAATTTTTTTTATTTTCTAACATTCTGGGGGACAGTCGCTCCAATCCTTGAAGGGATTAATGCATTTGACTTGTGTTTCTACAATGACAGATTGTATACCAGTGGAGACCAAGCTCATCACATTGTCATATGGGAGGGTGCCAGGATTCCCGACCGGATTCTGGCGCCACTTTCACACTATCTGGAAGGAACCAATGCTGGGTTGTAATTGCATTTGGAGCTGGCATATTTGCAAATTGCCGACTTTGTTCTCAAAGCAATCAGTTGTAAGCCAGCCAAGGATAGAAAGAAGAGGTCCAAAATTTGGAAGCTGCCTTCCATCAGTTGTACAAAACTATGTTTAAGCAGCAGATATCTTTTGTAGTGATATCTGCCATTTTCATAGCTGTAACATATGTTTTAAACCAATGCATTACGTGGAAATTTTGAAAAAGGGTCTTTTTTCTTTAGCAAACCTTTATAAACATTGATGGAAAAGCATAGCTTAGAGGAATAAATTATTTACATTGGATGTCTGCAATGCTGCAAACCAGTCAGGGTGTTATTGTAGAGCTTAACTCTTGGTCTCCAATCAGCCAGGTAATGGGTTCAGTTGGAGGAGTTCCTCTTATTAATGTCCTGTGACTACAACACACCCAATACCTTGCCTCCCAGGCACAAAGGGGATTTAGCTCCTCCTGGCCCCTTAAATTCAGAGGTATTGCCACCATGGTGCACATAGGTCTCCTGCAGCTTTTGTTATCTTTATTCATGGAATGTGAGCATCATTGACTGGCCACCATTTATTGTCCAACCTTAGTTGTCCTTGAGAAGGTGGTGGTGAGCTACTTTCTTGAACTACTGCAGTCCACCTGCTGTAGGTTGACTCACAATGCCCTTAGGGAGGGAATTTTAGGGTTTTGACCTAGCGGCAGTGAAAGAATGGTGATATATTTACAAGTTAGGATTGCGAGTGGCTTGGAGGGGAACTTACAGATGGTGGTGTTCCCATGTATCTGCTGCCCTCGTCCTTCTAGAGGAAGTGGTAGTGGATTTGGAAGATATTGTTGAAGCATTTTTGTGAATTTTTGCATTGCATCTCGCTACTGAGATTCAGTGATGGAATGAATGGATGTTTTTGTGGATGTGGCGCCAATCAAGTGGATTTCATTGTCCTCGACAATGTCGATCTTCTTGAGTATTGGAGTTGCACCCATCAGGCAAGAGGGGAGTATTCTAACACATTTCTGACTTGTGTCTTGCACATAATGGACTGGATCTGGGAATCAGGAGATGAGTTACCAACCACACTATTCTTAGCCGCTGATCTGTAGCCACTGTATTGATGTGGTAAGTTAATTTAAGTTTCTGGTCAATGGTAACCCAAGAGTTTTTGATAGAGAGGAATTCAGCAGTGAATAGAATATGAAGGGACGGTGGTTAGAGTTTGTCTTATTGGAGACGGTTATTTACCTCACATTTGTATTATGCAAGTGTTAGTTACCACTTGTCAGCCTGACCCTGGATATTGTGAAGTTGTTGCATTTGAACATGGACTGCTTCAGTATCTGTAGAGTCGCGAATGGTGCCAAACATTGCACAATCATCAATCACGTTCAATTAAATGACCCTAAATGTGACCCTATAATAGAGAGAAAGTCACTGATAAAGACCTGAAGATGGCTGAGCCTAGGACACTATCTTCACACCTCCCTCATGACTGGCCTCCAACAACCGTCTTCCCTTGTGTCAGGTATGGCTACAACCAGCAGAGAGTTTGCCACCCCCGCGTGCTGATATTCATTGGTTCCAGTTTTGCTTGGGCTCCTTGATGCCACACTTGGTCAAATGCAGCCTACATGACAAGGGCTGTCACACTTGCCTCACCTCTGGAATTCAGCTCTCTTGTTCGTAGTTGAACCAAGGCTGCGATGAGGTCAGGAAGTGAGTGGCCCTGGTGGACCCCAAACTAAGGTCAAATATGTTTTTCCCCTTTTGTTGGTTCCCTCACCACCTGCTGCAGGCCCAATGTAGCAGTTATGTCCTTCAGGACCAGCCAGTTCAATTGGTAGTGCTAGTGCCTAGCCAATCTTGGTGGTAGACACTGAAATTCCCAACCAGGGTATATTCTGTGCCCTTGCCACCTTGAGGGCTTCCTTCAAATGTTGTTCAACAAGGAGGAGTACTGATTCATCAGCAGGAGATTGCATTGCCCATGTTTAATCTGAAGACATGAAACTTTACAGGATCTGGAGTCAATGTTGAAGATTCCCAGGGCTACACCCTGTCAAGCTTTTGCTGAACTAGTCTGTGAGACAGTTCTCCCAACTTTGGCACTGGCCCCTAGGTGTTAATGAGGAGGAATTTGCAGGGTCAACAGGGGTTATATCTGCCCATGTCTGTGTCGTTCATGCCAGGTGGGCTATCATTTCTTTGTTGAGACTTTGTAGTGACTAATACAACTGAGTGGCTTGCTCTTCACTTGAATTAGAAAAGGTTGACTGAAGTACAATGATTTTCTAGAATTTTGAAGTTTTTTTTCATTTGCAAGACTAGCTAATGCAAATTCAAAATACACAAAAGAAGCCTTGCTATGTTCTTTATTTGTTTTCTGAGAATGTGGGTGTCATTGAAAGGCTATCATTTATTCCCGTCCCTACTTGTCTTTGAATAAGATATGGGGAGCTTTTGTTTTTAAACCACTGCAGTATTCAAGCTTAATTTGAATAACAGGATGATTCAGTATTTTAGTACAAAACAACTTTGAATTACCAGAAACAAATATAATGTTTATGAAACTTCCTTGAGATCTAGGGATGAGATAATACAGAATGGCAAAATACATAAAGCAAAAATTAAATTCACTGGTTCCTGGTGATATTAAAAATGGATATCAAATTTTCTCTATAGATTAGATTAGATTCCCTACAGTGTGGAAACAGGCCCTTTGGCCCAACAAGTCCACACTGCCCCTTGAAGCATGCCACCCAGATCCATTCCCCTATAATCCACACACCTCTGAACACTATGGGCAATTTAGCGTGGCCAATCCACCTAGCCTGCACACCTTTGGAGTGTGGGAGGAAACTGGAGCACCCGGAGGAAACCCATGCAGACATGGGGAGAATGTGCAAACTCCACACAGACGTTTGCCCAAGGTGGGAATCGAACCTGGGTCCCCAGCACCGTGAGGCTGCAGTGCTAACCACTGAGCCACCGTGCCGCCCCAGCCCATGCCCATAATCTTCCCATTACTGATTTTCTTTTATATTATTGTTTTAGTTCAATTCTTCCTTATACATCATATCCCAATATTGTTTGATCATTCTCATGTTGATGGGCCTTCAACTGTGTGGGCCCTAAGATCTGGAAGCCTTCCTACCTTTCTACCTCTCTACCTCTACCATATCTCTTCAAATGGATCACTTTGACCAATTCTTTGGTCATCTGCTATGATATCTTTGAACCAGGCTTAATGTCAAACCTGGTTTGATGACACTACTGCAAAGCAGTTTGTGATGTTTTACTATGACAAATGTACAAAAATGAATACAAGTTGTTGCTTGATAAGACTTTACTTTCTGTGATTGAGACTGAATGTTACGTGTAATAGCCTCCGGTAGTGCAAATAATTGATGCTACTATTAGTGGACAAAACACTAATATGATGTAAGTCCAAAGAATGTGGTGTCACTTACTAAGCCAGAATTTGTTGTCCATCCCCAATTGTCCTGAGGGCAGTTAAGAGACAAACATATTGCTGTGGGTCCAGAAACACATGTAGGACAGACCAAATAAGGATGGCAGATTTCATTGTCCAAAGGGCATCAGTGAACGGGTAGGTTTTGTTCACAATCAATCATGGTTATATTGGAATGTTGTCGTGTGATCTCAGTTTGCTGCAATCCTGATTGTGGATACCAGTGTACAGTTGGTCTTGCAGTATGCCACAGCGCTCCTGTAATCTAATGATCCTGCAAACTTTGTGAACATGGTCTCTTATGGTGATCTCTTCTTCCCATCTTCCTCTGTAATATTCTGTGCTGCTCGATGAACCTCTACGCATTCTCCCAGTCAATGGTAATGTTGTCCTCCCAGCCCTCCCATGACAAGAACTGGCTTGAAAACAAATCTTTAAGTCACCAAAAACAGTTCCTCAAACACAACCAGACCACTCCTGTGCATTACTATTAAATTGAACAAATATGAGAAAGCAATGAAAACACATGGAATTGTACCAACAGCCAGAAAAAAAAATTAGCAGCTCAACTTATAATAGCTAATGGCCCCATTAAATAGCACTGATGGGGATTCGTGTTGTTGGTGAACAATTCATCAGCTCCAGAAGGTTAAGCCAAAGCATAAGATGGAGCTAGGATCTCCAAAATGACGGCTGATTGACTTAATCTCCATACATCCAGGAGGCAATATGCAGCTCCGTAGTCTCTTTACCCATGCAACATCTTATGCACTTTGCAATAGCTATGTGTGTGCACTCACTGTGGTTGCCAATTTAGAACTTTGAAGAGCCTGCAGTGCATAAATAATAAGTGTTAACAAGTGTAATTTCAATCATCATGGAAGTAACTTTCAATTTCACTGACTGGGTGGTCATCAGAGCAGTTTACCTATTGCCTACAGAACACCTCCGATGTGATTTCATTGGTATGACAATTCAGTTACATTTTTAAAGTTAGATTTGCTAACCCTTCACAAAATCACAAAGTCTGTTTCTCATACAGACAATGTTCATTCTGATTTGTCACAAATTCTACATTATCATCCATCTAATCAGCACATGTAGAATTATGCAGAATTTCTATCTGACTCGAAAAGGTAGTAAACATAGAAAATAAAAGCAGAATGCCATTCATCCCTTTGAGCCTGTTCCATCATTCAATTTGATCATTGCTAGTTATCCAGTATGGTATCCTGTTCCTACTTTGTCACCATATCGTTTGATCTTTTAATCTGAAGAACTATGTCTAACTCCTTCTTGAAAGCATTCAATGATTTTATCTCAACCGTTATTGTGGCAGAAAATTCCACAAACTCACTCATCTCTGGATAAAGAAATGTCTCCTCAACTCAGCCTTAAATTGCCTACCCATATGCTTAGACTATGGAATTTGGACTCCCCACTCATCAGGAATATCCTACCTATATCAATTATATTAGAATAAATTGATTTCTATAAGAAAGCCCCTGCTCATTCTTTTAAACTGTAGTGGATGTAGTTCGAACTGATCCAGTCTCTCTTCAGTCGTCATCCTGAGAATCAGTCTGTTAACTTTGTTTGCACTCTCTCCATAGTCAGAGCATCTTTCCTCCGATTAGGATACCAAACCTGCACACAATACCCCAGCCTTCAATATAGTCACTTAAACCATTATATTCTGATATGACAATTTACGTTACATTAATTTCTTCTCCCAGTGTAGTGTTTGTGGCCTGCTAGAGGTCAATTTTGGGAATTTTGTTGTGCACCACCCAAAGATTTTACATCTGTCTTTTATTAATATATGGGAAATTATAGGAAATTGTCACTTAAATTTTCAATATTTATTGCTTGAATAAATCTCTGCGTTGAGTGCAAATGTATGAAATTGCCCCTCACTTGCTTTCTAATGTATCCCACTTTGATCCCAGAAACACAAAAATAATCTAGTTTCATAGAGTATTTCATCATATTTAGATATGATTTAGACAGTAAAGACTGATGATTTTCAAGGAGTTAATTAGTTCTACCTCTTGCTTCTGTAACAAATTTCATAGATCCTCTACTCTGTTGGGAATATAAATTCTTTATAATGTCTAACATCATTTCTAGTTTGCTAAATCTGTACTTGTGCCCTACTTTCATGCTCACAGACTAAGTTAAATAGCCTGCTTACATTCAGCATTATCTATGTGTCTCCATATTTTAAAGTTCACTTACCCTCAGATTTTCTTTTCTTCAATTAAAATCAATTCAGCCCATCAACAGAGGCTTGAACTTAAGGATACAGCAGTCAAGTGATTATCACAGTGGACAAGCAACTGAAAAGTTTTGAGAGATCATCTCTCACTGTAGCAAATTACAAAATATTCTGACAATTTGTGGGTCAGCACCAATAAACATACATTTAGGTTGTCAAAATAACAAAATTCAAACTGCTTCACTCAAGTCATTTGAGGACAAGTCTCAAATGTATACACGTGGGTCCAATCCTGTACTCTGTAATTGATTCCTAATGCTTTCAAGGCAACTTGACTCAAATTTAAATATGAATTATCATATTCAGCCCATAGATTCCTACGAGAGATGACTAACATATCATGGCTAGTGAATAGCTAAGAATGAAATTGTCTCATCTGTTATTGTCTGGTTGTCTCTCCTTCATAAACTATCACAAGCTCCTTTTTTATGAAAAACAGATTATATAGAAACTTTCACATCCTCACGAAATTTCAATGCATCTCACATCCATTGTACTTATGATGAGGACATTACTTTAATGTAGGGAAACTCAGCAACCAATTTTCTCTTTGCTACCCTATAAAAGCAATGAAATAAATCACTGGTATTCTGCCCTGACAGTAATGGTCAATGATAAGTACTGGCCCTGATGGAATGAATTGTATTTTGAGTTAAATTCCATAGATTTGTATTTTTGGCTTGAGCTCAACAAATATGTTAGTAGAAAGTTATATGACACACTTTAGTCTTATGCTATTGAACTCTTTGTATACACTTGTATTCTAGGCTGGAAACATTGATTCAGAATATTTAACCCTGATGTTTAAGTTTGATCTGCTGTGGAATGCTTCGTAATTGAAGAAAACCCTGGCATTTTAATGATTTCATATGTACTTCTCTCCATAATGTTGCACAGTTCTTTAAGCAGTGGCAGCTTTCTGGTGCTTTTTAACAGTTGCTTTTTTTTGTATTTGAGGACAAACTATGAGTGATGGTAGTCTGTTTTACTGTGTAGGGACTTATAGTCAAAGCAAACCTGTTAACAGCTAGCAACCAATCATAGAATATCCCAAAAGGGAGCCAACAAACAAGGATCAGGAACTTCAGTTGTTGTGATCCTCCTCAAACCCCACTAAAACTGATACACTCTCCCTCTTTCTAGGCTGAGATTAACTAACTCATCAAATGACAGGAATCAACCAGGGACTTTCCTAATGTATACGGCTCTTTATTACCTTGCATATGAAACTGACATACAAAGCCTTTGGATCAGCAAGCCTAAGATTTCAGTGCCAAAGACAGTAAGTTGGTAAAACAGACTTCTTGATCCAGAAGTCCTTTATTGATATTACAAACTCCTTGCAAATCATCAATATTGTTGTTTGAATCTAATTCTGATTTTTTAAGATAGAAATATTTGAAGTAGAATATTTTATAATTCTGGTCATGACCAGTTGGACCAAATTGCCTGTTTCTGTGCTGTAACTTCAATTCAAGAAGAAATGAAGATTTGTATTTAATAATGTAATGCCTTTCATGATCATGGGATGTTCAAAAAATCTTTACAGCCAATTAAGTACTTTTGAGCTGTTATCACTCATAATTTAGGGAACATGATAATAAATTTACGCAGAGCTTGGATCAACAAAGAGCAATGTGATAATGACTAAATGATTTTTTAATGATTATGTTTGAGGGAAAAACATTTATCATAACACCGGTAATGTCAATGCACAAAACATTGAGGGAAAAGATTATAAGAGATAGGATTTATAATCATCTACAAAAGAATAATTTGATGAGGGATAGTCAGCACGGTTTTGTGAAGGGTAGGTCGTGCCTCACAAACCTTATTGAGTTCTTTGAGAAGGTGACCAAACAAGGAGATGAGAGTAAACCGATTGATGCGGTGTATATGGATTTCAGCAAGGCTTTCGATAAGGTTCCACACAGTAGGCTATTGTACAAAATGCGGAGGAATGGAATTGGGAGATATAGCAGTTTGGATCGGAAATTGGCTTGCTGAAAGAAGACAGATGGTGGTGGTTGATGGAAAATATTCATCCTGGAGTCCAGTTACTAGTGGTGTACCGCAAGGGTCGGTGTTAGGTCCACTGCTGTTTGTCATTTTTATAAATGACCTGGATGAGGACGTAGAAGGATGGGTTAGTAAATTTACAGACGACACTAAGGTCGGTGGAGTTGTGGACAGTGACGAAGGATGTTGTAGGTTACAGAGAGACATAGATAAGCTGCAGAGCTGGGCTGAGAGGTGGCAAATGGAGTTTAATGTGGACAGTGTGAGGTGATGCGCTTTGGTAAGAGTAACTGGAATGCAAAGTACTGGGCTAATGGTAAGATTCTTGGTAGTGTAGATGAGCAGAGAGATCTCAGAGTCCATGTACACAGATCCTTGAAAGTTGCCACCCAGGTCAACAGGGCTGTTAAGAAGGCGTACAGTGTTTTAGCTTTTATTAATAGAGAGATCGAGTTCCGGAACCAAGAGGTTATGCTGCAGCTGTACAAAAGTCTGGTGCGGCCGCACTTGGAGTATTGTGTACAGTTCTGGTCACAGCATTATAAGAAGGATGTGGAAGCTTTGGAACGGGTGCAGAGGAGATTTACTAGGATGTTGCCTGGTATGGAGGGAAGGTCTTACAAGGAAAGGCTGAGGGACTTGAGGCTGTTTTCGTTAGAGAGAAGAAGGTTGAGAGGTGACTTAATTGAGACATATAAGATAATCAGAGGGTTAGATAGAGTGGATAGAGAGAGCCTTTTTCCTAGGATGGTGACAGCGAGCACGAGGGGGCATAGCTTTAAATTGAGTAGTGAAAGATATAGGGCAGATGTCAGAGGTAGTTTCTTTACTCAGAGCGTAGTAAGGGTATGGAAGGCTTTGCCTGCAACGGTAGTAGATTCAGAGATAATGGGAACTGCAGATGCTGGAGAATTCCAAGATACTAAAATGTGAGGCTGGATGAACACAGCAAGCCAAGCAGCATCTCAGGAGCACAAAAGCTGACGTTTCGGGCCTAGACCCTTCATCAGAGAGCAAAACGGTGGTAGATTCGCCAACTTTAGGTACATTTAAATCGTCATTGGACAAGCATATGGACGTACATGGAAGAGTATAGGTTAGATGGACTTCAGATTGGTATGGCAGGTCAGCACAACATCGAGGGCCAAAGGGCCTGTACTGTGCTGTAATGTTCTATGTTCCATGTTCTAGAAGGTCAATATTTTTGATGTATATTTGTGGCAGGTGACGAGCATCATTGCTTGCAAGAATTTGGAAAATCTACTCTCATTAGTATAGGCACAATTTAAAAATCACCAGATATCAATAGATAGCCCATCTAATAAAAGAGTGGTGTGAGATGCTAATAGTGTTTGGCTAATTGCCAAAATGATCATGATTTTTGAGCTCAAGAGATCCCCTAGAACTTTAGGGACCCAGGAGAGCTGACACATCTCGAATGGAAAATCTCGGCTCTGCTTTCCAGTCATAAATCATCAGCATTTTAATGGAAGGACTGAGGCTTCTGCCACTATTGGTAGCAATTTAATCACTATCTTTCATTCCATTTTTTTTAATTGGTAGATTACACTGACAACTCAGTTTTTTTTTGTACATTCTCTTTAGAACAACATCTATTTGCTTGTCCCAGTTTCAATGGGCATATTCCTATCCTTTCATTTAAGAATTGTTGTTGGTTTGTATAATTCCATCTATTGGTTGCAACATTCGAGTGGTTGTATGGTTAAGCAACCATAACAGTTAATGAGATAATGGGAACTGCAGATGCTGGAGATTCCAAGATAATAAAATGTGAGGCTGGATGAACACAGCAGGCCAAGCAGCATCTCAGGAGCACAAAAGCTGACGTTTCGGGCCTAGACCCTTCATCAGAGAGGGGGATGGGGGGAGGGAACTGGAATAAATAGGGAGAGAGGGGGAGGCGGACCGAAGATGGAGAGCAAAGAAGATAGGTGGAGAGGGTGTAGGTGGGGAGGTAGGGAGGGGATAGGTCAGTCCAGGGAAGACGGACAGGTCAAGGAGGTGGGATGAGGTTAGTAGGTAGCTGGGGGTGCGGCTGGGGGTGGGAGGAAGGGATGGGTGAGAGGAAGAACCGGTTAGGGAGGCGCACTGACCTCTACATCGCCGAGGCCAGACGCCAACTCTCCGACACCACCTCCTACCGCCTCCTCGATCATGACCCCACACCCGAGCACCAAACCATCATCTCCAACACCATTCATGACCTCATCACCTCAGGGGACCTCCCACCCACAGCCTCCAACCTCATTGTTCCCCAACCCCGCACAGCCCGTTTCTATCTCCTTCCCAAAATCCACAAACCTGCCTGCCCTGGTCGACCCATCGTCTCAGCCTGCTCCTGCCCCACCGAACTCATCTCCACCTATCTGGACTCCATTTTCTCCCCTTTGGTCCAGGAACTCCCCACCTATGTCCGTGACACCACCCACGCCCTCCACCTCCTCCAGGACTTCCAATTCCCTGGCCCCCAACACCTCATATTCACCATGGACGTCCAGTCCCTGTACACCTGCATTCCGCATGGAGATGGCCTCAAGGCCCTCCGCTTCTTCCTGTCCCGCAGGCCCGACCAGGCCCCCTCCACCGACACTCTCATCCGCCTAGCGGAACTCGTCCTCACACTCAACAACTTCTCTTTTGACTCCTCCCACTTCCTACAGACTAAGGGGGTGGCCATGGGCACCCGCATGGGCCCCAGCTATGCCTGCCTCTTTGTAGGTTACGTGGAACAGTCCATCTTCCGCACCTACACAGGCCCCAAACCCCACCTCTTCCTCCGGTACATTGATGACTGTATCGGCGCCGCCTCTTGCTCCCCAGAGGAGCTCGAACAGTTCATCCACTTCACCAACACCTTCCACCCCAACCTTCAGTTCACCTGGGCCATCTCCAGCACATCCCTCACCTTCCTGGACCTCTCAGTCTCCATCTCAGGCAACCAGCTTGTAACTGATGTCCATTTCAAGCCCACCGACTCCCACAGCTACCTAGAATACACCTCCTCCCACCCACCCTCCTGCAAAAACTCCATCCCCTATTCCCAATTCCTCCGCCTCCGCCGCATCTGCTCCCACGATAAGACATTCCACTCCCGCACATCCCAGATGTCCAAGTTCTTTAAGGACCGCAACTTCCCCCCCACGGTGATTGAGAACGCCCTTGACCGCGTCTCCCGCATTTCCCGCGACACATCCCTCACACCCCGCCCCCGCCACAACCGCCCCAAGAGGATCCCCCTCGTTCTCACACACCACCCTACCAACCTCCGGATACAACGCATTATCCTCCGACACTTCCGCCATTTACAATCCGACCCCACCACCCAAGACATTTTTCCATCCCCACCCCTGTCTGCTTTCCGGAGAGACCACTCTCTCCGTGACTCCCTTGTTCGCTCCACACTGCCCTCCAACCCCACCACACCCGGCACCTTCCCCTGCAACCGCAGGAAATGCTACACTTGTCCCCACACCTCCTCCCTCACCCCCATCCCAGGCCCCAAGATGACATTCCACATTAAGCAGAGGTTCACCTGCACATCTGCCAATGTGGTATACTGCATCCACTGTACCCGGTGCGGCTTTCTCTACATTGGGGAAACCAAGCGGAGGCTTGGGGACCGCTTTGCAGAACACCTCCGCTCAGTTCGCAACAAACAACTGCACCTCCCAGTCGCAAACCATTTCCACTCCCCCTCCCATTCTCTTGATGACATGTCCATCATGGGCCTCCTGCACTGCCACAATGATGCCACCCGAAGGTTGCAGGAACAGCAACTCATATTCCGCCTGGGAACCCTGCAGCCATATGGTATCAATGTGGACTTCACCAGTTTCAAAATCTCCCCTTCCCCCACTGCATCCCTAAACCAGCCCAGTTCATCCCCTCCCCCCACTGCACCACACAACCAGCCCAGCTCTTCCCCCCCACCCACTGCATCCCAAAACCAGTCCAACCTGTCTCTGCCTCCCTAACCGGTTCTTCCTCTCACCCATCCCTTCCTCCCACCCCCAGCCGCACCCCCAGCTACCTACTAACCTCATCCCACCTCCTTGACCTGTCCGTCTTCCCTGGACTGACCTATCCCCTCCCTACCTCCCCACCTACACCCTCTCCACCTATCTTCTTTGCTCTCCATCTTCGGTCCGCCTCCCCCTCTCTCCCTATTTATTCCAGTTCCCTCCCCCCATCCCCCTCTCTGATGAAGGGTCTAGGCCCGAAACGTCAGCTTTTGTGCTCCTGAGATGCTGCTTGGCCTGCTGTGTTCATCCAGCCTCACATTTTATTATCATAACAGTTAATGGTTGTTGTGTATTTCACTAAGAGTAATACATGCTTGACTGCAGCACGCTGTTAACAAGCAACTTCATTTATACCTTCCCATCAAAAGGGCCATATAAAAATAGCTCAGATCTTGCAATATATTACTCCCACTCCCCACTTAACAAAATAATTTGTGCATTAAAGTGTAAAAAGGAGCATGTGCATTTATTCTCTGAATGCAATACAATTAAGCAAGCATCAACGATACTTGAAAATTTAACAGCTTGATTGTGTACTTGTTTTGCTGAAATCACAACCAAAACACATGATCTATATTGCCAGAGTTGTTTTCCCCATATTCTGCATTCCCCATACAGATGGCCTAAAGGCCCTCCGCTTCTTCCTGTCCCACAGGCCTGACAAGTCCCCCTCCATTGACACCCTCATCCGCTTAGCCGAACTCGTCCTCACCCTCAACAACTTTTCTTTCAATTCCTCCCACTTCCCGCAGACAAATGAGGTGGCCATGGGTACCCGCATGGGCCCAGCTATGCCTGCCTCTTTGTAGCCTACGTGGAACAATCCATCTTCTGTAGCTACATTGGCCCTAAACCCCATCTCTTTCTCCATTACATTGAAGACTCTATCGGCACCACCCCATCCTCTCACAAGGAGCTCGAAGAGTTCATTTATTTCACCAACACTTTCCACCCCAACCTTAAGTTCAACTGGACCATCTCTGATACCTCTCTCTCCTTCCTGGACCTCTCTGTCTCCATCTCTGGTAATCACCTGGAAACCGATATCCATTTCAAGCCTACTGACTCCCACAGCTACCTAGAATACACCTCCTCCCATCCATCTTCCTGCAAAAATGCCACCCCCTATTCTCAATTCCTTCGCCTCTTCCACATCTGCTCCCAGGATGGAGCATTCCACTCCCATACATCTCAGATGTCCTCATTTTTCAAGGACCACAACATCCCCCCCGCAGTGGTCGAGAACACCCTCGACCGTGTCTCCCGCATTTCCCACAACTCAGCCCTCGCACCCTGTCCCCACAACAACAACCAAAACAGAATCCCTCTTGTCCTCACATACCACCCCACCAACCTCCAGATCCAACGCATCACCCTCTGACACTTCCACCAAAAAAACACATAATCCGGCCCCATCACCAATGACATTTTTCCCTCCCCACCGTTATCTGCTTTCTGGAGAGACCACTCTCTCTGTGACTCCCTTGACCGCTCCACACTCCCCTCCAGACCCACCACACCCAGCACTTTTCCCTCCATCTACAGGAAGTGCTACACCTGCCTCTGCACCTCCCCCCTCACCTCCATCCCAGGCCCCAAGAAGACTTTCCAAATCAAGCAGATGTTCACCTGCACATCTGCTAATGTGGTATGCTGTATCCGCTGTCCCCGTTGTGGCCTCCTCTACATCGGGGAATCCAAGCGGAGCCTTGGGGACCGCTTTGCAGAACACCTACACTCGGTTCACACTAAACAACTGCACCTCCCAGGCGCAAACCATTTCAACTCCCCCTCCCATTCCTCAGATGACATGTCCATCGTGGGGCTCCTGCAGTGCCATAACGATGCCACCCGAAGGTTGCAGAACAGCAACTTATATTCCGCTTGGGAATCCTGCAGCCCAATGGTATCAACGTGGGCTTCACAAGCTTCAAAGCTCCCCTCCCCCTAGCGCATCCCAAAACCAGTCCAGCTTGTCCCTGCCTCCCTAACCTGTCCTTCCTCCCACCTATCCCATCCTCCCACCTCAAGCCCCACCCCTATCTCCTACTAACCTCATTCCGACCCCTTGACCTGTCCGTCTTCCCTGAACTGACCTATCTCCTCCCTGACTCCCCACCTACACTCATCTTTACTGGCTCCATCCCCACCTCTTTGACCTGTCTGTCTCCTCTCCACCTACCTTCTCCTCTATCCATCTTCTATCCACCTCCCCCTCTCTCCCTATTTATTTCTGAACCCCCTTCCCCTCCCCCATTTCTGAAGAAGGGTCTAGGTCCAAAATGTCAGCCTTCCTGCTCCTCTGATGCTGCTTGGCCTGCTGTGTTCATCCAGTTCTACACCATGTTATCTATGTTTAAATGCTTAGTGTCTACCAAGGCAATGGCGTCATCTAAATTTCTGACTCTGAGACTGAGATTTGCCCCAGCTCAGCAGTGGCAGGAAAAGCAAAAATTTAGGCAGATTGGCCCCATCCTGTCATCTCAGGACTTCACGTCCTGAGCAGTCAGACTGCTTTGCCTGACACACTGCCAATAAAGGCCTTTAAATAGTTAATTAACAAATAATTAAGTGCCTCAGTCCACCAGTTGCCTGATTGTTTGTCTTCTTGGCAGGTGAAGAAAGTGGCAGCCTTGACAACAGCTTCAAAGTGTGGCTTGCCTCTTGCATTTTGGAGTTTTAGGGAGGGCCAGAGAGTTACCTCGGTTTGTCCCAATCTGAGATTACTTGTGGAGTGAGTGCAAAGTTAGCCACACCTCCTACCTATGACCGACACTCTATGATTCCACTCCAGCCATTACTTACATTACTTACATTCTGCTGACGGTCTTCATTACTGTTGTATAGCCTGGGTCACTGAAACTGTGTGGCTGCTCACAATGGCTTCTTACCTTGATCAACTGGCAACTTCAAGCAAAAAGTGACTTTATTATCCCAGGAATTGGATAGCCATGAAGCCTAATGGGTTGCCACTTTGGTGCCTCATTGGTTCTTGATCGACAAGCCTCCTTGTTGGTAATGATTGGGTATATTTCACTCTTAAAGATGCCCATACTCACACCTAGCATAAATAAGAGAAAACCTTAGCATAACAGTGATTTTGGCTGTTTTGGTGTCGACCTTTTGAAATCCACTGGATCTCCTCTGTTGGACCAGGAGAAGAATGCGTTTGCAATTTACAACAATTTCTTCATGTCTGTGTCTCCATGGCAGACTTTATGCTTCCTCCTATGTCTTGCCTGCATTTTCTTGTGCTTTAGTCTCTCATGACAAATGAGTCCTGATGAAGGGTGCAGACCCAAAACATTGACTTTCCTTCTCCTCTGATGCTATTGACCTGCTAAGCAATTCCAGCTCCTCATTTAATAGACCCTCATGACAAATACTTTCCTTCATGGAATGCAACACTCAGTACACTCTCATTCCTAGTCAGTGCTTTAAGTGAGTCTAGGACCTCATTAGTTTCAGAATAGTCCATAGTATTGGAGACTCAACAGGTAACATTGATCAGGCCAGTGGGTCCCAACCCCTTTCTCCACCATCTTCTGATTGTTAACTTATTTTGTCTTGTTTCAACAAACACATAAACGCTATTGCTTGGTCATTGGTTTAAACCATCATGGGATCTCCATTTTGCTCATGATCCGCTATGTTGAGAATATGTGACTGTTTTAAAGTGAGGAGATTGAAACTTAACTTCTAATTTAGTAGTTAATTTTCATGAATTGAGTTTAATTTTGATTTAAGTTGTTTATGATGAAACAAAATTTGTACAAAACTTTACAAACACACGGACAGTTCTCATGGCACACGGGTTGAAAACCATTGTCATCACCTCAGAAGCAACTGCTCCCATAATGGCGATGAAAACATTATTTTCTCATTTTCTATTTTATTTGCTTTTAGCCAAATGTATATCCTTAATCCACAACTGTACCAGTCCACTTTATTAGGCTTGAATTCTCCCATTGTCCCCAAATATGTCTTTAGTGCCATTTTTAATGGGGCACCATGGCGACTGACAGTGTGCCTGATTATAATTATTATGATGTGCACAAGGAGCAATCTTTCAAATTGTTCAGATTTCCCCCATTTTAAATTTAGCAGTTTCAAAATATGTCACAATGTTCTTCGGGTCTTTGTTTTCTCAAATGAAATAAGGGAAAGAATTCTACCTTACTTTTGTCAGAAGGTCAACAAAAAGACCAACTGATGGCAGCCATTATTGAATAATTTTATTTACAGCTTTCCAACAGAAAGGCCAATACAACAAAATGCTGAGCTCTAGCGCTGTAACTATGCTGTTGTATGTGACTCAAACATTTGTACATATGAAGGATCACTTATGGTGGATACAAAATGACTGAAGTAATTGTTGCACATATCTAGTACTTTTTCAAAGCAAAACAGAGACTACTTAATGGGAAAGTAAAAATACTACACCGAGCAATGGGGGAAGAGAAGCGCAGAATTGAGGAAGGTGATGGGATTTTCTGGAACAAAGGCATTCTTAATTTACTCACAACTGATTTAAATTCAAAGTCCCTGCTTTAATTTAGGTTGGAAGAAAAAAGTGATGAATAAAATCAGGTTTGAGTTGGATGCTTCAATTTAGGACTGTTATGGGAGAGTTCAGTGTGGAGAGAGAAGGATATTTTTGTCAGATAATGCTTGCTCTGATGTGGCATTTTTTTTTGCTTCCATGTTTCTGGATTGTGCCGTCAATTCAAATAAAGGTCTTTAAGTGTCCAAACAGCAATATAAGTGTTGAGATTGCATGAGCAAATAACAACTTTTCATTGCTAGCTGGTGTCCAATACTTCGCTCTCAGAGATATCATTCATTATCTGCTGGGCATGTTAGTTCATTAATTCAATGAGCAGATCTTGTCAAATGAATATCAGGTACCTACCCTAAAATAGGAAGGAAAATCAGAGGGAGAGATACCACAGACTGTCAATCATTTCTGAATGCTGATTTTAATTTTAAAAATAATTTATTTATTTCTACCATGGCCTTCACATCCATCAGATGTTTGACAGAGCCTTACGGCCAATTAAATATTCCTGTCACAGATGTAATTGAGAAAGTTTAGGGTTAGGAAATGCAGCAGACAATTTGCATACAGAAAACTCGCAAAATAGCAATGTCATAATGACCAGATCATCTGCTCTTCTGATTTTGATTGGCAGATAAATTTTGGTCAGGAAGCTGGGGATAACAATCTTATTCTTCAATTAATGCTAGAGGAGTGATTCACCTGTATAGATTGACAGAGACTGATATTAACATTTCACTTGCATGATGGCATGTCTGATTGCATAGAACTCCCTCATTATTGTACTAAAGGGTTAGCTTTCACTTCTCTGCTCACGCCCTTTCTTGGGGTTGATTCAGGAGATTTTGTGACTCAAGCAAAAGCCACATCTGCCACACAATGCTTAGGATTGACTCATTCATCCTTTTGAGTTGAAATGATATGTATTGCATTACATAGGAAGGGCAAATGGGAGCGATTAGGACACAGTGGCTCTGACAAAAATCTCACTTTAAAAAATAATAGTTCTCCCAATGGATCAGTAATTACACTTTCACTGACTTCAAAACATGACACTGAACCACAGCAGGTAGAATCCTCTACTAACCTTGGTCAATGCTGAGTTACATCATCTCAATCATGTTGAAAATAGGGCATTACTGATAACTCAGCTTTTGAGATTACAAGCAAGATTGCCAATTCTGGTTCGTATCCACTCATCCAATTTAAAAATAGCGTATACACAAATATAATGAATGGGCTATGTAAGTCTCCCATAAATGAATGGCTTTCTGACACTGCCTACAGTCAGGTGTATAAAATAGGAGTTGTGTAAAGTATTGAATTGCCAGCTCTTCCAAAATCATATCATGGAACGGCCTTCAGGGGAAGGAAAATGAATTAATTTTTAGATAGAATGTTTTAGAGAAACAAACTTGGGTGCCAATACTGTTTAAAATCTATGTTAAGCAAATAAAATGTGGAACGTACATAATTATACTGAGGAAGCATCATAATTCTGTTGTCTATGACCATGTGACAATTACAAATAGGCCATTTAAAAATAACTGAAGGAACTGGGAGATGCAGTGCCTTGGTACTTTGTACAGCAGAACCTGGGTTTGAATTTGACCCAGAAAAACAGATTACTTGCAAGATCTGGAATGCCAGGCAATTTCTGAGTCACAGTCATAGAGTCATACACCATGGAACCAGGCTCTTTGCCCCAACTCATCCATGCCAACCAGATTCCCTAAATTAAACAATTCCCATTTGCCTGTGCTTGGCCCATATCCCTTGAAAGTTTTCCGAATTTGTACCTGTCCAAATATCTTTTAAATGTTGTAATTCCGCTGTCTCTACCACTTTCTCTGGCAGCTAGTTTTGCATGTATACCACCCTCTGTGTTGAAAAAGTTGCCCCTCCAGTCCTTTTTAAATCATTACCCTCTCACCTTCAATGTATATCCTATATCTATTTCTGACTCCCCTACTCTGGAGAAAAGCTATTCAGCTTATTTGTGCCCTTCATGATTTTATAAACCTCTTGAAGGTCTACTCTCAGCTTCCTATGGTCCAGAGAAAAAAAGCCCCAGCCTATCCAATCCCTCCAATATAACTCAAACTGTCCAATTTTGTTAATACCCTTATAAATCTTTTTCACATCCTTTCCAGTTTATTAACATCCTTCCTTTTGCAGGGTGACCAGAGTTGTACGCAGTACTCCAAAAGTGGCCTAACAATGTTTTGCACAGCCATAACATGATGTCCCAACAGCTGTACTTAATGCTCTGTCCAATGAAGGCAAGCATGTCAAATGCCTTCTTCACCACCATATCTACCTATTATACCACTTTCAAGGAACTATGTACCTGCACCCCTAGGTCTTTCTGTTTCACAACACACACTAGAGCCCTACCATTAAGTGTGTGCATCCTGCCATGCTCTGTCTTACCAAATGTAATACCTTGCATTTATCTGCAGTAAACTCCGTCTGCCCACTGACCCAGTTGATCAAGATTCCTCAGTAATCTTAGATAACCTTCTTCACTGTCCACTATACCATCAAAATTGGTGTCATCCACAAACTTATTAAGCATGCCTCCTATATACTCTTCCAAACATTTTTATAAAAATGATGAACAAGAATGTATCCAGCTCTGATATTTGGGGCACACTGCTGGCTACAGTTCTCCAGTCTGAACATCAACCCTCTAATACCACCCTCTGACGCCTCCCATCAAAACAATTTTGTATATAATTGGCTCGTTATTTATGGTCTCTCATGATCTAATCTTACTAACCTGTCTACCACATGGAAGCTTGTCAAAGACCTTGGTAAAGTCCACGCAGACAAACTTTAATAAAAATTAATCAAGTTCATAACATTCCTAACATACTCCTAATGGAAACTTAACAATACAGAATGAAGTTTCCCAGTGGCCCATCTGTTTTAGGAAAAGCTCATTAGCAATGAACAACCCACTTATTCATAATGTAACATGATCAAATCAAATGTTTTATCATTTCTGGACTGTACTGCTTTCTGACTGTTCTCCACTCACCTTTAAAAATATTGCTTTAGGTTTGGTTGTCCTTAAAGGGCTGGCTCAGATACCTACTTGCATGGTAGCTATGTAGTTGTCCATTGATTTAGGTCCCAGCCCGGTACTTGTACAAACACAAATAATTACCTTCCACATTTTCTTTTGTGCCTTGTTTGGATTTTTATTTGTAGGGTGAGAAGGACAAATAGAGTAACCTTCTTTTACAATCAGATCAGCAGGGGCTGAGAGAGTTGCAAAAGGAAAGAACAGAAAGGGAGAAGATGACATTAGGGGAACAGAAGGCAGAGGATGTAGAGATATTGCAACGGCATTATAGGTCACAAAAAGAAATTCTAGTTCCTACTCTCCAGTCTTCAATAAGTCAAGATTATTGTCTAGGACACAGCCATAAGCATCCCAAGAGAATATTATATACCTTAGACCTTGAATTTTCTTACCTACAAGGTAGTGCTTACAACCTACACCTTTTTTGGATTAAGTTTTTGGTTATCTTTCTTAATACCACTTTATTTTGCTTGAAGTGTTGAATTTTGCTTGACAATTGCAATGTTGGTGTTGCATTTATACAGTGCCTTTAATGCAATTTGTTCTTGGTTCAAATTTTATAATTGAAGATATGAAACTAATTTCTCTCAATGTTTTTCCTCGTAATTGTTCCTCCCAGCTTTTGCTTTTCCAGAATTTGGCAGAAATGTAGGGCTGTATTATTCACTGGGCCTGGCTTCTAGCCTCTGCTTGTTTGGTTTACCCTGCTTCTATTTTTCAGGCAATGGTCTTGCAGTCCCCAGGAGGTGCAGTCATAGTTTTGTAGAATCATGCAGTCATCCAGCATGGAAACATACCCGTCAGTCCATGATGCTCATTCTGGGGAAGGTGGGACCTCTACAAACAGGACGGTCTCCACTTGAACCAGATGGGCACTAATATCCTGGGTGGAAAATTCGCTAGTGCTATTCGGGTGGATTTAAACTAGCTCAGAAAGGGGATGGGAAACTGAGGTGTAGTCCTAGTACACAGGAGGATGGGCGTAGGGAGGACATGGTCAGGACCTCACTGTCACAGCAGTGTGCTGGCAGACAGCAAGCTGGATTGAAGTGTGTCTACTTTAATGCCAGGAGTATCCGGAATAAGGTAGGTGAACTTGCAGATTGGATAGGTACCTGGGACTTCGATGTTGTGGCCATTTCAGAGACATGGATAGAGCAGGGTCAGGAATGGATGTTGCAGGTTCCAGGGTTTAGATCTTTCATTAAGGTCAGGGAAGGTGGTAAAAGAGGGGGAGGTGCGGCTTTGTTGGTCAAGGACAGTATAACGGCGGCTGAAAGAACCTTTGATGAGGACTTGTCTACTGAGGTGTTATGGGCTAAGGTTGCCGAGGAAGGTTTGTCAACTGAGTCAGTGTGGGTGGAAGTTAGGAACAGCAAGGGAGCAGTCACCGCACTGGGGGTTTTCTACAGACCCCCAAATAGCAGTAGGGAGATCAAAGAACTCATTGGCCGGCAGATTGTTGAAAAGTGCAAACGTAGCAGGGTTGTTGTTATGGGTGACTTCAAATTTCCCAATATAGATTGGAACCTCCTTAGTGCAGATGGTTTGGATGGAACCATTTTTGTCAGGTGTGTTCAGGAGGGTTTCCTTACTCAGTATGTGGACAGGCCGATGAGGGAGGAGGCCATTTTGGATTTGGTGAGCCAGGACAGGTGTCAGATCTCGCGACAGTGACCACAACAGCCTCACATTTACCATAGCCATGGAAAGGGAAAGGAGCAATTACCAGGGGAAGATATTTAACTGGGGTAAAGGAAACTATGACGCTATCAGACAGGAGTTGGGAAGTACAGATTGGGAGCAATTGTTCCACAGAAAGGGCACAGCAGACATGTGGAGGCTGTTTAAGGAGCAGTTGTTGCGAGTGGTGTATAAATTTGTTCCTCTGAGACAGGTAAGAAGGGGTAAGATTAAGGAGCCTTGGATGACGGGTACAGAGGTGCTTCTCGTCAAAAAGAAAAAGGCAGCTTACGTAAGGTGGAGGAAGCAAGGGTCTAGCACAGCTTTAGAGGATTACAGGCTTGCTCGGAAGGAGCTCAAAAGTGGACTGAGGAGGGCCAGGAGGGGGCACGAAAAAGGCTTGGCAGGAAGGATTAGGGAGAACCCGAAGGCATTTTACTCATACGTGAGGAATAAGAGAATGATCAGGGAGAAGGTAGGGTCGATCAGGGATAGCGTAGGGGACTTGTGCTTGGAGTCTGAACAGATAGGGGAAGCCCTAAATGAGTTTTTTGCTTCGATTTTCACTAAGGAAAGGGACCTTGTTGTGAATAAGAACTTTGAGGAGCAGGAAAACAGGCTTGAACAGCTCAAGGTTGAGGAAGTTGATGTGCTGGAAATTTTGGCAAACATTAAGATTGATAAGTCCCCAGGGCCAAACCAGATTTATCCTAGGTTGCTCCGGGAAGTGAGAAAGGACGTTGCTAAGCCACTGGCGAAGATCTTTGCTTCCTCCTTCTCCACGAGAGTCGTACCAGAAGATTGGAGGAAGGCAAATGTTGTTCCTCTTTTCAAGAAAGGGAATAGGGAAATCCCTGGAAATTACAGACCAGTCAGTCTTACGTCTGTGGTCAGCAAGGTTTTGGAAAGAATTCTGAGGGATAGGATTTATGACTATTTGGAAAAGCATAGCTTGATTAAAGGGAGTCAGCATGGCTTTGTGAGGGGCAGGTCATGCCTTACAAATCTTATTGAATTCTTTGAGGAAGTCACGAGACAGGTTGACGAGGGTCAAGCAGTGGATGTGGTGTACATGGACTTCAGCAAGGCATTTGATAAGGTTCCCCATGGCAGGCTCATTCATAAAGTCAGGAGGTATGGGATACTGGGTCATTTGGCTGTCTGGATTCAGAATTGGTTGGCTGACAGGAGGCAGAGAGTGGTTGTAGATGGTAAGTATTCTGCCTGGAGGTCAGTGCTGTGTGGTATACCGCAGGGCTCTGTTCTTGGACCTCTGCTCTTTGTAGTTTTTATAAATGACTTGGATGAGGAGGTTGAGGGGTGGGTTAGTATGTTTGCTGATGACACAAAGGTTGGAGATGCCGTTGATAGTATCGAGGTTCTATTGCAGGCTTCAGCGAGACATTGACAGAATGCAGAGCTGGGCTGAGAAATGGCAGATGGAGTTCAACCTGGATAAGTGCGAAGTGATGCATTTTGGAAGGTCGAACTTAAATGCTGAATATAGGATTAAAGGCAGGATTCTCGGAATTGTGGAGGAACAGCGGGATCTTGGTGTTCAAGTGCATAGCTCCCTCAAAGTTGCCACCCAGGTGCATAAGGTTGTTGAGAAAGCAGATGGTGTTTTGGCTTTCATTAACAGGGGGATCGAGTTTAAGAGCCGTGAGGTTTTCCTGCAGCTCTACAAAACCCTGGTGAGACCACACTTGGAATATTGTGCCCAGTCTGGTCGCCCTATTGTTGGAAAGATGTGGAGGCTTTGGAGAGGGTGCAAAGGAGGTTTACCAGGATGCTCTCTGATGAAGGGTGTAGGCCCGAAATGTCAGCTTTTGTGCTCCTGAGATGCTGCTTGGCCTGCTGTGTTCATCTTGCTCCACACTTTGTTATCTTGGATTCTCCAGCATCTGCAGTTCCCATTATCACACACACTTACCAGGATGCTGCCTGGACTGGAGGGCTTGTCTTATGAGGAGATGTTGACTGAGCTCGGACTTTTCTCTCTGGAGAGGAGGAAGAGAGGTGACCTGATCGAGGTGTACAAGGTAATGAGAGGCATGAATAGAGTCGATAGCCAGAGACTTTTCCCCGGGGCAGGATTGACTGCCACAAGGGGTCATAGTTTTAAGGTGTTAGGAGGAAGGTATAGAGGAGATGTCAGAGGGAGGTTCTTCACCCAGAGAGTTGTGAGCGCATGGAATAGTTTGCCAGTTGTAGTCGTGGAAGCGGAGTCATTAGTGACATTTAAGCGACTGCTGGACATGCACATGGACAGCAGTGAATTGAAGAGAATGTAGGTTAGGTTATTTTATTTTTGGATTCGGATTATTCCACGGCACAACATCGTGGGCCGAATGGCCTGTACTGTGCTGTACTTTTCTATGTTCTATATTCTATGTTCCCAAACAAAACTAGTCCCACCTGCTTGAATTGGCATTGGCCCATATGCATCCAAGCCTTTCTTATGCATGTACTTGTCCAAATGCCTTTTAAATGTTGTAACTGCACTTGGATCCATCACTTTCTCTGGCAGTTCATTCCACATATGAACCATTCTGTCTGTAAAAGAATTGCCCCTCATGTCCTATTTAAAACATTCTACTCTCACCTTAAAAATATATCCCTTAATTTTGAACTTGCCCACCCTAGGAAAAACACCCTTGTTATTCACCTTATCTATGCCTCTCTTGATTTTATAAACCTCATTAGGGTCACCCCTAAATGTCCTACAATCCAGTGAAAAAGTCCCAGCCTATGCAGCCTATTTTTATAACTCAAACTCTCCATTCCTGGAAACATCCTGGTAATTTTTTTCCGAACTCTCTCCAATTTAATGATATCCTTCTCTATAGCAGGATGACCAGAACAGCAACCAGTACTCCAGAAGAGGTCTCCACCGATGTCATGACATCCTAACTCCTACACTGAAAGGTCTGGGTAATAGCCTTGTTGGTATGGACTGTTTGGACTGAAGGGTCTATTTCCATGCTGAATGGCTCTATGATTCTATGACGTAATTGATTTTTAAAGAGCCCTTTTCTCTCTCTAGTCGCTCTTCTGCTCTTCATATACTTGTGGAATTTCTTTGGATTATCCTTACTTTTACCCGTCAAGCCTATCTCATACCCACTCCTTAACCTCCTGATTTCCCTCTTAAGAATGCTCCTACACTCTTTATTCTCTTCAAGAGATTAATTTCATTCCAGTTGTTTGTAGCTAATATATGATTCTTTCTTATTCTTGATTAAGACCTCAATATCTTTAGTCCTTCATTGTTCCCTCTCTTACCAGACTTTCCCTTCAATCTAACAGGAACATATTGCCTCTGAACTCTTGTCATCACACTTTTGAAAGCCTCCCACTAATCAGTCATCCTGTGAACAGTCTTCTCCAATCAATTTTTGAAAGTCCTTATTTTATACCTTTAAATTTGCCTTACTCCAACTAAGAATTTAAACTTTTATGGAGGGCTTACCCTTTCCCATAACTTTTTTTAAAAAACTAATTGAATTATGATCACCAGTCCCAAAGTTTTCTGCTACTAGCACTTCAGTAACTTGCCCTGCCTTATTTCACAAGTGGAGGTCAAGTTTTGCTCCTTCTCTATTTGGTACACTTTCATTTTGCTGAAGACATTTTTCTTGAACACATTTAACAAATTCCTCACTTTTCAAGCCTTTAACATTATGGCAGTCCCAATCAATGTTTGGAAAATCAAAATTCCCTATTGTTACAACGCTATTATTTTTACATATATCTGAGATCTCTCCACATATTTGCTCCTCACATTCCCTCTGACTATTGCATGGCCTATAGTGCAATCCCATCAAGGTGATGGTTCCTTTCTTATTTCTAATTTCTACCCATACAGTTTCACCAGACAATCCCTCCAAAATGTCCTAATTAGAGTGGTAATGTTTCCTTTATTCAGAAACGCCACTCCCCCTCCTCTCTTGCCTTCTTTTATGTTCTTCCTGGAGCATCTAAAACGCAGAACATTGAGCTGCCAGTCCTGGCCTTCCCTCAGCAAAGTTTCTGCAATAGCTATGACATTCCATGTTCCCATACATGCCCTGAGCTCATCAGCCTTACCTCTAAAACCCCTTGCATTGAAATAAACATGGTTTAATTCTTCAGAGTTACCTCATTCTCTGGCTTGCTCTTGTCTGCCTTTTCTAATTAAATTGTTCTTTTCTGATTCAGAACCATCCTTATCTGTCTTTATATTTTTACTGCTACTTAGGAACAGCCCCATCTACTTTCTACATTCTAGATGTCTGCAAAGGAAGGTCCAGATCCACCTCTTAGAGCTGTCAGCTACACAGTTGATGTCACCTTCTTGAAGAAACGTGGAAGAAGGGCAAAAGAGAGTTTGGAATTTTTGAATTCCTGCTGCTATTGGTGCTTTCACTGACCCTTTTAAAACTTATAATACATGACCCATCATCAATATTGGAACTGAATATTACATGACCCACCGGGTGTGTTTACTATTGTGGGGGGATACCAAGTAGGGGTGGTGTTCGGTTCACTAATTACCCACACACCTTCACACTTACCCCATTACAGCAGAATCAGCAGCCCATGCACCATGTGTAAATAAATAACTAATGGTTGATTGAGCTTGATTAAAGCTCACTGGACCTTAATATTACCTTGCTATACCATAATATGGTTGACATAGGCAGACATATTGGTGTGGGCAGACTATTTCTTTTAAAAAGCTGTAATAAGGAACTGGTTTTGCAGGGTGCATTTTGCCCACTGGGGCAACCCCCCCCCACCGTCAAAAGTTTGTAACCACCTTCTTTCCATCCCACTCTTTAAAACCCACCCTATCCTGAGGCCCTGGGGTGGCAAAATCCCTCCCTGCACAATGCCTCTGACTTAGCAGGGTTCAGTACTCCAAAGGCCTCCTTTATGGTCACACCATAGAGCTCGGGCACTTGTGGGACTCTGGGAGCTGTTGGAGGTCAGGTTAAGGTTCTGGGTGTAAGCCTCTTCTTCCTCACTTGGCTTACCATTGACATTTCCTCTCAACAAGCTGCCCAGTCTCCTGTAAATTTCTGCCCTGCAACCTGATTTGAAAAGTCCACTACATCTGTTTAATAGCACTTCTTTTGTGAAGTGGTGATTCTGGAGGATGCAACCAGAACTAGTGGCTTGGTACAGTAAAACCTGTTGGATTGTGTTCCCAGAAGTGAGATTTTGAACTGATAGATTACATGCAGTAGGTGTCTGCTGCTTTGATCCACAATCTTGGCAGTCGTGTCCTTTTGCTGGTGCAGACTCTGGAAATTCATGCCAAAATTATTACCCGCAATAAAGTCACCATGATGTTATCCAGCCTCACAATTCATATGATTATGGGCATACATGGAAAAATACAGAAATATCCATACCAGAAAAAAGTATCATGAATACTACAATTCTCAGCAATACTGGCGCTGCCATCCCAACTAATGACATTAATGATGTGTTGCCAGCAACATTATGTTTTACATTCCTTATGCCTAAATACAGATTAAATGAATCAGTTGAAGAAATCAAGTTATTATTTGCAAATGAAGACCGGAGGTATAAAAACCAAAACAACTATGGATTCTGCAAATCAGGAACAAGAACAAAAGATGCTGGAAAAGATCAGCAAGTTCTGAGAAGGGGCCACCGGACCTGAAACATTAACTCTGATTTTCTCTTCACTGAAGGTATAAATTTGGATAGTAGTTCATTGAATTCCTTCGGTGTTGAAGCAGGCCATTCAACCCATTGAATTTACAGTGAGCCTCCAAGACCATCCCACACAGACCCACCTCCCTACCCTATCCCCATAACCCCACATTTCCCATGACTAATCCACATAGGCTGCAAATTCCTGTGGACTGTAATCAATTTACCATGGCCAATCTGCCGAACCTGCACATCACTGAATTGTGGGAGGAGCACCCAGAGAAAACTCATACAGACACAGGGAGAATATGCAAACCCCACATAAACAGTTGCCCGAGGGTGGAATCAAACCCAGGTCCCTGATACTAACCACTGAGCCACCGTGCTGCCCCAAGTTTGACACATTTTCCGTCATAATAGCCACAGAAATCCTGGAAAAATTATGTTTACACTTTTTCCTCCACCTTTTCTATAATTCCACTGATGTTTTGGTAGACATAAGAACTTACATGGAAATTTATCTCTCTACTTGTCTTCCCGAACTTATACGAGATTACATTAGGGCTCAACCTGGGAATTCTTCATTCATTATTCTGTGTCATATTGAGAGCATCAATTCAGAGATCATTTATGTGAAGTACCCCTCAATGAAATTAGTACATTTTTTCCCCTTTTGACTTTCGTTAACATACTAAAACCAAACTACTCTTTAGGGATACTAACAAATTACCAATTCAAGATGGTACATACTTTATTGGTCAATAAATTTATTACATTTTGCACAATTTTTCACATGATAAAGTTTATTTCTACAATCATAAACGGAAAGCAGCAACATTTAAAGATATAAAAGTTAGGTGGCTTCAGGTGATAATGTACAAATCATCTCATATTATCTTACAAATCAACAACAATTTGCATTTGTATCGTGTTGTCAACAAAGAACATCATCCCAAGGTGCCTCACAGGAATGTGACGAAACAAAGTTTCACACTGTGCCACATAAGGAATTAGAATGGTCATGAAAAGCTAATTTAAAGAGATAAGTTTTAAGGAACATCTTAAAAGGAAGAGCGAGAGACATTGAGCGGTGGATATGTTTAGCATCTAGGCAGCTGAAGGCACATCCACTAATGAATCAGCAAAAATTAGGACTTGCAAGTAACTGACATATTTTAAAATTTATTATTTTAAAAGTAAAGCAGTTATTTAATAATGCTTTGTAATTTCTGTACATCCACATTTTGAAAAATCAATGCATGGGAAAGCAACTTTATCCCAATTTCGCAGATAAGTAATTTCACATGTTTCATGGAGTCCACAATCAAAGCAAATCAGCTATATCTTTGTACGTGTTACTGCAGCTTTAGTTCTTCATAAACATGGAACATAAATCCCCCCCAAAATTTTATTGGATTCTATTGTTTTGAAATTTCCCTGAACATTTCAAAGACAATAAGTTGAGTGCTGCAAATTCCTCTTAGGCACTTCAAAGCTCTTAATTCTTAAAAGCACAAGAGTTGATATGCTATCACAGGTATTTTCTTGGCGATTCCATGCTTGAAATCAGGCAGATATTGCACAGATATCAAAATTTGCTACATCATTGGTGCAGAAATACAAAAGACAGACATTCTGCTCTGGAGTAACTTCACCAGAGGAAGAAGTCTCAAGTGTTTTAGTCATGAAATGTCTTCCAAGAATGTAATTAAATCCATAGGTCTCTGAGTAATAATTCTCACGTTCAACAAAATTCAACTTAGTAAATTGACCTGACCCTTACCAAAAAATAGCCCATAGCACGTAATGGCGGGGAATCATTGGTAACAGCAGAACATGTATCTTTTATTTGAGAATATTGTTGAGTGGAGAATGAATGGAAAATAGATAGGAATTCCCCTTGATTTGAAAGCACTGCATTTAACATTTATTTACATTTAAATCTTTGGGATTCAGCATTTCCTTATTAAAGATGCATAGGTGTTTCAGTATCTTTGAAAATATACTTTAGAATTTTAATTTTGCAAGAAACTCCAAAGATATCATATCTTGAAGTCATTGGCAACAAAAATTGGGAGAGATATTAAATAGATTGGTCATTTGCTGTTACCTATTTTATATTATCACACCAAGCCAACGATTATCTCCAAACTCTTTGGAATCTGCATTTGCAACTGCCTTGCAAGAATACTTTACTAAGAATTTTGGTGTAGTATGAGCAAAGTTCCATCATTTAAGGTAAATCAAACCCATGCACCTAAAATCCAAAGATGCTTCTAAACATGAAAAGGCAATGGTTAAAGCTTAGTGCAATAACATATAATGCTGTAATTAGTAAATCTTTAATGTATTCATCTTTTATTCTGAAGCACACAGTTTCCGTGTATCTCTCATAATGATATGTTTCTACAGAATGATTTGTGTTGATATTTCTTTAGCAGTATTTTTTTAACCAGACTTCTTGATCAGGCTCCTCTTTAAATAGAAACTCTCAGTTTCTATCAGCTCGATGAATTAATTGTTTACTTGCCAAGGAGTCTTTTGGAAAAAGAAAAAGAAAAAGATGCAGTCACACAAAAATAGAGCGTTACTTTCAGTGATATATTGAGACACAGTTATCTGTTTATCGAGGTAAGCAAGCATTAAATAAGATTAGATCAAAATTATGAGTGATTAACTTACAGAGGATCCATGACACTGAAATATTTTTTTCTCTTTGTAAGTGTGGATTAACATCCTGCAGCATGCTTAGTCATAAAGCCAGCACTGCCAGTTAAATATATGAATTTATATGCTTTAGCTGCAGTAGCAATTTTCAAACCGTACAGTTTTTTCAATCCTCAACATACAAGAGTTCAGTGCAATTTGTTGGCAATGTGTCGTCATGTTTAGAATGTTTTCTTTGTTATAGGGAAGTTTAAACATGTGATGGTGATGAACCAAGGGTTTTCAAAATACTGGTTGGGGTGAGCTTTGGAAACTGAGGAACCACACAGGATAGGAGGCAGTCTTCTCTTTGTTAAATCAATGATCTCAAGCTCTTTCATCTGGGTGGTGTCAGATGGCTCAAAGGTCAGGTGGCTTACAGAAATGGGACTGACACCAACTATTGTTTAACCTGTTTCATTTGCAGCCTGTATGTTATATGCTTCAACTAGCAAATGTGTTTGTTATGTGGATGTCCTGTTGCACATGTAAGTGGATTTTTTTTATTTATTAATGGGACGAGGGTGTCACTAGCTAGGCAGAATTTATTGCCCATCCCAAATTGCTCAGAGGGCAGTTGAGAGTCAACCACATTGTTGTAGGTCTGGAGTCACATGCAGGCAAGACCAGGTAAAGATGGCTGTTTCTTTCCCTACAGGACATTAGTGAACCAGATGGGTATTTCCCCTGACAATCGACAATGGATTCATGGTTATCATTTGATTCTTAACTCCAGATATTTTATTGAATTCAAATTCCACCATTTGCTGTGTTGGGATTCGATCCCAGGTCCCCAGAATATTATCTGGATTAATTACGGATTACTAGTCTAGTGATAATACCACTAGACCATTGCCTCCCCTTCAAGTAGACATTCTGTCACACTGAAGGGAAGAATAAGATAAGGAAATGGCCTGTGGGATATCTTTTTGTCAGGATCAGACCATGGTAGACCTGGTGTGGCATCAGGAGAATGGTTGAGATCATCAAGAGGTTTCTAGACTTCTATCCAGAAAAGATGGAGGAGGAAATATGACCAGTTTGGGTGCAATGATACTTGTTCAATTGCATTCTCTCCAAGAGTCAGCTGTCATTGATGGCTCGAACTAGTGGAGACAGTGCAAGCATATCCTATTGAACACAAAGGTTAGGCCATTTGACTCCCGCACTTCTCCAACATATGATAAGATCATGGCCGATCTAATTATGGTTTCACCTCCACTTTCTTCTCTGTTCCCCATAATGCTCGTCTACCTTGCCAATCAAAAATCTATCAGTCTTGAAGTAAATTCTTAAGGATTAAGAGATTCCCAGGAATTAAGAGATACACTTTCTACTAGAGAAGAATGTAATCTGATTATTTGCGAATTTTGACACATATGTATGAAACAAAATTCCTTAAATCTATGCATATAACACACAGCATCTCTTAAGCACTGTTCTGCAGTTAAGTAAACTAGGCCCTATTTATTGGATACCATGTGATCATGTAGGACAATTGTGTTGAATGCTGCAAAAGTAGCAAGTCAACCAAACCATAACTCTACACAGCAACAACAGTAAATACATTTACCATTTGTGACTGGGATCCTGAACATCTGCTTGTGGCTCATGAGATGAATGAGTACCACTGGTTCCTGAAAGATGATTCAGAAGAAAGAAAGCTTTAAAGTCAAAACCACTGTTTGTTGTTGGAGAAGATCAACAAGCTGATTTATGGGATGTTGCTAATAGTGGTGAATGTTACTGTTAGAAACATAAAATACTCAATATTGTTTAAAATTACCCAACACCATTACAGCAAACTGTTTCAGATTGAATAATGAACTAGCATCTTGGTGAATTTCTGCAATGCGCCTTGTTCTACAGTTTGAGCCAAACACATTGTATTTGAAACAAATGGCCCTGAGTAAAATCAAAGGAAAGTAGTCCTTACAGGGATGAAGCGGCTACAGTCAAGCGGTGCCACTACAGTCAGTCAAGGACCCCATCTTATTCTGTCCAAGGAGTTGGCCATTGTCAGTCAGATTCTTGCTGTCCACCAACATCTTCAGGTCCCTGTCTGCAAATTGGGATTCAAGCTTTTCCTTTCCTTGAGCTGTGTTAATTGTTGAGGCTCTAACACCACAGTTTAAGGACAGTTCCTGTCTTGCAGTGTCTGATGTGATATCATCTTGGCTTTGAATATGACACCAGAGGCATGAGAGCCAGTAGATGCCAGCTGTAGTGAATACATATGCCTCTCTGGCTGTGTAATTCCCCTACAATGGTGCCCAAAGCCAGTTACAATATAAATGTGGTGGAGAATTGTCAATTTCAAGAGAAAAACTGCTAAGAGCCATGGCAGACTAAGTGGCATAATTCTACAACAAAAACAAAGTTGTAGGAAAAGCTCAGTAGGTCTGGCAGCATCTATGGAGGAGAAAAAAGAGTTAACGTTTTGGGTCCAGTGACCCTTCCTCATAAATCTAATTATGAGGCATAATTCTAATTTGATAAAATATTTTACTGGGAAAAGGAAAATTCAGCCATTAACTCTGATCTGTGATCTTCCACAAGTTGAAGTGAGGGTCTTGTAAAGCAGAGGATTATCAGCAAGTTAAGGTTTTTCTGTCATCAAACATCTAGAATATTGTTTCTGAGGTGAACTTTGAACCTGGAATAGGTTGGTTACATGAAGTTTTGCAGCTAATTTCCAAGTATGTCTCATAGACTCACTGATGACTGATAGCTCTGTTGGCTCTTCCTGCAACTGGCTGTGAACTTGACCTATTTTTTTTAACCAGACAGAGAAAAGGTGGCTGTTTCACTGTATCTCTGTTAATAACTTCAAGGCATTTTTTTCAAATAAGGTGTTGTGTTAATGTTAATTCCATATCGCTGCACTGTGACTTAACAGTTCTGAAAATTACCCATCCAGTGTGGATACGGAAGGTCATCATGATACAACAGGAAGTTGAGAGTGGTCTTTCACATCCATCTGAGTTTTGATTTTTTCTTTTACCCCAAATGATACATTGAACCAAATATTCTGGAACTCTATATTCTTTTTATGTGAGCCCATTTTATGAATTTCACAGATAGCTGTTAGACGTCCTTTGCCCTCATTAAATTAGGTATTCGCCCGATACTCAATACTGTCTACAGTCCAAATGGTAAAAGTCAGATGATTTGCAGCAACCATCTTAACAGCTTCTGTATGTCCAATATTCAAAAGTAATGACTCAAAGCATGTAATATAACATGCCTGATTTGACATGACAGTTTATCCAAATCCAACAAAACCCATGGCGACTTGAAAAAGTGGCGAGTTCAGCTTTTTTTTTGACTTCATGCTGGGAATGTGGTGCTGTGAAAGTTGGAGAAGCCCCCCAAAAAAACAGCCTGTGTGGAACTCAGGCTGAGATTCTTTTTGGTTTATAGGTGATCTTGCCGACTGGTTGGGAAACCTGTAAAGAGCCTTCTGCAGTTCCAAGGGTATTGCCTGTCTGAACCAAATGTCCTTCAGGCACTTAAGTGGCCATTGTCAGGAGATCCATGCGAATGAGGTCTGTGGTAGCAGATGTCCAGCCTGCCATTAGCTGGTAGCCAATCTGTCAGGAGGAGCAATGGTAGCTGGTTGCAATGCACCCACTAGAGGTCCAGGATCATCATGAAGTTCTGGAGCAAAGGTGAGTGACAACAGGTTGGGGATTTCAGGGCGGAGGTCACAGGGTAGGGGGGAAAAGGTGTTTGAGGCAAGGGATGGCTTTCAGCAGGCAACCCCTCTCACCCCACCCCCATACACCCTCTCCTCACAATTTCAACCCCCCTTGATCTTTTCAAACTTGAGAAGGTTTGCTTAATGGCCTTCCACAGACACAGCTTCTACTATCTGTGCTGATGTGATTCCAGTAATAAATATCCGGAAAATCTTTGGGACTAAACCGAATCTCCAGGTGTGATGTTATGAGAAACAGATGGACCCTTGGGAAAACTACTAAATGGACACCTTGCAATTTACAATGCTCTTCTCAGGGTGAATTCTGTCTCCTGCAATCATTACAGGTGAAAGCTAGGGAAAAACCTAAAAAATATCCAGGTTAACAAATTTGTTAGTGAATAGTCAGACAGTGAGGAAACAACAGCAATGAGAGCTATTAGTCAATAATGCCTGAATAATGAATGAACTGGAAGATGTTTCTGAATGGAAAGGTAACAATCTCTACAATAGTAGCTACTACTGAATAGCAAAAGACAGCAGTCCAAGTATGGGCTGTCACTGATTGAGCAAAGCAATAACAACACCAGAGAATTTCCCGGGTATCATTACTGGGGTTCATTGCTTAACAGAACAAGCCAGTGGGGGTTCTTGCTGCAATTCACAGGAAACAAAGGAGAAAACCCCAGAAGGTTGATTGAATGAGGGTTATAGCTGGGGCCGAAACACCCTAAAGTTCCAAAACCAAGCTCATTGGAAACCTCTGTAGAGGCTAGGTCTATTAATGGAAAGACATTAAGGCATTCCCTATACTCGCAACAGGATCCTCTTTCTCCATGAGGACGTTTCAATGCCAATGCCATTACCATAGTTTTTCACACCTTTTTCCGTTGTGGTGAGAGGAAACATGATGCAGGCAGAATGAAGGACTGAAAATAACTCCAAGTTTGGATGCTCCCTTCTCACTAAATTTTATAATACGTATGCTGCAGATAGGAAAGGTCCAGACAGGAGCTGTGTGTGGAAACTCCTGGTATTCAGTGATCGAAAAACAGATGGAGAACTGACAGAAGACCTCACTGCCCCATTTTGCTGTAAAACATCTTGATTTTTGTAAGGATCATGAATAAAGTCCACACTACTCCACTCCCACCCAATTTGTCCACTATTTATTAAACATTTTCCAAATGCCCATGCTGAAAATCAAAGCCAGCTACATAAAATTATCACATTGTAGTCACAGTTCCCCTTTCAGCAGAACTGCAGAAGTGGATCACTGGCAGTGGGGTGTGGATACAAGAGACAAAAACTTTTTTACTATGAATACTGACAAAGGGATGCATAATATAAGGATTAAAATAAAGTGAGTAAAGATTACCTTAAAATAGGGATTGACTCACGTTTGCACAGCTGGCTAAGATATTACTTCCCTTCACCCTTTAAACCACTTCACCTGTCTACTTTGTTTATCTTAATTCCTCAGTGCCTCAAAGCATTGACTGTGATGTTTATAAATGTTAAACCTTCTATCACCACATAAGTATTCACTCCTGTACAGACACAACAAATACTTCATATATGCTCTATTGCCCCACCTTTGACAATCAAAAATTCAGCAGCTGATCTAAAATTAACAAATGATCTGACATCAGTTGCTAATTGCCGATAAAGGGTTCAAAATTTCTGCTACTTTTGTGTGAAAAATTATTTCAATTTCAGCCCTGAAGTTCTGGCTTTTTTTTGCTTGACTGTGGCCCAAGACCTATATTCCTTAATTAGTGGAAATATCTACCCCATCTTTTCGCCTCAACTTGTTGGGCCAAAGTGCCCGTTTCCACACTGTAGGGAATCTAATCTAATCTAATATCTTAAATTCATACTATTTCATCATTACCAACAATTGGAATCTAGATGTAGAAATCCACATGGCTCCTACTGCATTCAGTCTCATGGTCAGTATGTCATATGCTTTTAGAGGCATGTTTACTTTATCATCACTCTATCATAGCATGTATCAGAAGGTACGACAGTCATGCAACTCCACCTTATATCAGATCACCCTACAGGAAGCATGCCCCTCCATTATACACTAATATGTTGACATATGCCTAAGGAATGCAATGTTTGTACATAATTGTTAGTTGTAATGTCTGCTAGGTTCTTTAATAGTTTCTGTTGTTACGGAAATAACATAAGCTTTGCCACGTCAGGTCTAACACCCTGCTGGAGGCAAACTCACACCAACAATAACCAGTGCCAATACTAATGCAATAAGCTAGCGCTAACAATCCCAGAATATTATTGTAATGACATTTCTCACGTGTATTCTGTCACCCACATTTTGTCAATTGTGTTTGTCTTCTGATCTTGTCTCCAAATTCCCCACATTTTTCTCCTTATAAATTTTTTTTTTAACATTCATCAATCATGACATGGAAAACATTCTGTCTGACCTTAACTTCTCCCAGTCATAATTTATCAAAAACAATTTTGACAAATTCCAGCAAAAACAACCCCAGTAGTTACAGCTACTGTGACTGTTCCTCACCCGAGCACTTACTCTCTTAAAAAGTTTGCTGCACCTCACCGACATTAAAACATCGAAAATGCTCAAAATTGAGCTGTGGACAATAAATCTCTGAAAAACAATCAGCAACTACCATATAATGAAGTGTGGAGCTGGATGAACACTGCAGGCCAGGCAGCATCTTAGGAGCACCTAAGATGCTGCCTGGCCTGCAGCGCTGTCTTTCACTTTGTTATCTCGGATTCTCCGGCATCTGCAGTTCCCATTATCTCAGCAATTACAATATAGTTTGGGCTCTTTCCCCAAATAAGCTACAATAGCCACAAAATGCAGAGCTGCAAGAAACAATACACAATCACATTCCAGATTTTAATCATTTCTAGTTCACCACTACCACTAGTTGGAGAAAGGCAGATTGACAGTCACTGGTATAGAGAGAGAGAGAGAGAGAGATATACAGAAGGTTCAACAGAGTAATGGAATGATTCAGCGAATGTAAGAGTGAGGAAGAGTCAAATGAAGAGTAGAAAGAGAAAGAGAAAGCTGGTGTGAAGAAGACGTTTCCAAAGGATTTGGGAACGGAAGCTTGGGAGTCGTGAAAAAGAGGAAGATAATTCTGATGTGGGTGAAGAGAAACCTTTGAACTGTTTGATTTGTGATGATTTTTGTTGATACTTCACAAGCTAATCAACACACTCATGAGGAGCAAAACTGCAGACCAACTGCTCATGTATCATCACCAACATGAATACATAGTACATGAGCATGGTTTCTAACCAATATTATTTCGTAATTCAATTACTATTATGGGTGCATTGAAGTTCCGTCTTAGTCTGAACAATACTGATTCAAACCCAAATAAGATGATGCCAAAAAATGTAAATATTGGAAATCTAAATTGAAATCACAAAATATAGACAATACTTATCAGGTCAAAGAGCATCTGTGAAGAAAGAAACAGAGTTAATAGACTGAAAAGTTAACAATGGGCCTCTCTCCACAGATGTACCGGAATTGCTAAACATTTCCAGGAAAATCTATGCCTTGTAACCTCTATGGAAGTTCCGCCATTTCCATAATTCACCACAAATCTTTTGAACTCTATACAATTGGTGTTCCAAGTAATTATTCTCAATAAATGAACACCATCTTTTTTCAGATGATTTTCTTTAACTCTTAAGTTATTACCAGCTCCAATGTGCCTTAGAATTTCGTTCAGCAAATCTTGTGTTCTCTGTAATTCACTGGTGAACTTTGCAGTAGCATTTTCCTGTTGTTGATAAAGGGCTGAAACCTTCAACTGCAGGTTTGAAATCTCTTCATGCACTGCTATATTTAATGTCATGCCGCTGAAAAAGAAAGAGAACAAATTGGTGCTTTTAAAGTACAACATTTTAGTCTATAGCAGCACTGTCTTTCACAAATGCACTACAAAATAAATGAAGCTTTGTATGTTAATGTGAAAATTGGAAGTTAACGAGGTGGTGTAAAGTAGATAAAATGGTACAAAAGTAATTAAATTAGTGTAAAGTAAATGAGATGGTGGAATCTAAATCAAGACAAAATGTAAAGTGTTGCAACTTAAATGAGGTACAACATTTTTAACAGAGTAGTGCAATGTAATTTCATTGTACTGGCTACGGTGCAGTATATTTTTAATGGAGTGACCTCTTGTAAATGAGGTATCCTAGAGTTATGAGGCAGAATAATGTAAATGAAGGCTTGACACATTTCGGATGTGTAAGAAACAGCTGCAAGAGTAATATTCAGTCGTGCCCCTTCACGATTTGGTGGATGTTGGGCTATTGGTTATGGGATCATTACATGCTTCCTGCTGTCTCTAAAGACCATCACTGCATTCCGATCACTGATTTGCACACATCTTTTCAGGCATCTGAAGCAATGACCTCCACATTACTGTTTCCCAAGGAGTGCAGGAGATCAATGGTGAGCAGAACAATTCATGCACAAACCTAGTTGTTAAGGACTTAAATATACCGTAAGTATCCCAACTTGCCACAAATATATTCCCTGCTTGTTAAACTGTTTTAGACATGGAAAGCAGGGTACCTAATTAAGATATTTGGGACCCCACACCATAATTGGAATCTAAATTGAAATTCACTACTGTCATGAGGGTTTCCCTGGGGTCTGGAAACCCAATGAAAAAGGAGGTGGGGACAGCCAGCTGTGGAAAACATCAGATTGTCTGTTTTACAACATTCCTCATGGGCCTGTCATTCTTAGGGCATCTTCGGCTTCTCCCTGCCAATCATGACCTTTTCGTTTCTTGTGCTGATTGAGATAAATTGCACCACTTCCCAGCTCTGATTAGGGAATTGGATCCCAGAGGAAAATATAGCAATATGTAGAAACTTATAAATTCAATTCAACTCAGGAATAATTACTTGCATTTATATGGCAACTTTAACATCAAAAAACATCAATCTTATTAAACAAAATTTGAAGATTTGACACTGAGTCATATAAGGGGATACTACACTAGGAAAACAAAAGCTTGGTCAAAGAGGGGCTTTAAGGAGCATCTTAAAAGATGAAAAGAGAAACAGAGAGGTGGAGAGGTATAGGAGGGAATTTTAGGCACACTGTCTCAATAACTGCATGCACAGGTCACAAAAGGTTGAATGATTAAATTTTGCGCACAACAAAATACAATTGAAGATACATATTAGTTTATAGCCATCAGCTATCAGAAAGAAGTATTTGACTAAAATACAAATTTAAATATTTAATTTCGTATAGTGAATCCTCATCTATCACAATTATGTTCCCATATGGATCCGACAACAATTTAACTGCCTGTCATTTTTGGGTGACAAATATCTTCCAATACAGCAACCATAGAATAGAATGGAAATGTCCTAAGGACCACAACAAAAAAAAAACTATTGTGACTATTTTTAAATTAAATCAAACATTTAAATGATTCCTAATTATGCAATTATTATTTGAGAACCTGTGCGGAACTATTACCATCAGAAGAATGTTGTACATTTGATGTCAAATTCAAACATACCAACATTGACTTGATGCAACTGTACATGAACAATATAAAGAGAAATTAAGAGTTAGGATTAGTTACTTACTCTTCTGAATCTTCATCTTGACTTTGGCTTTGGCTGGTCCCCCAAAACCTTCTCGAAAGCCTGCTTCTAGGACTCTGTTCATATTCAGCTTTTTCCCATTCTTCCATTTGTAATAACTTTGTGAGATTATCTATATCTTCCTGAACATTGGAAAATCAGGTTGAAGTGAAAGGCATTTAATAACAAATTGGTATTTGTAACAAATTATAAAGCTAGGTCATTTATATCAGGTCAGTCTTGTTGATTTAGAAAGAATATGTTGAGGAATTTGGATGGTGCAATGCATTAAGCCTTCCATCTCAGATTACCTGCTCCAGAATAGAGGCTGGGTGGGTAGTTCGAGAAATGGAAATGGTGCTCTTCTCAGATTGAGACTGAAGAATGTTACTGAGGCAGATAAATCCTGCATTAAATTATGGAGTCACTGTGTGAATACTCAGTAATAATAGTGGGTGAAAAATTAGAAAGCATTTAGTTCTGTGGGTACTAGCATGCCTTGACTTGCTGAACAGAAAGTGAATGGAATTCAATATTGTTGGGAATGCAATAGAATCAACAGTGAACTGATAGAATGCTTTACATATCGTCTGATTTTCCTACCTTTTGAAGTCAATACAACAGAATTCAAGCAGATATATTGTATTGTTTGTCATTGGAAAAATAATCTAGTGTTGACTACTGCCGATTTAATTATGATCTGACCAGATGTACATTCACTCTGTTCTGTCCAAAAAATGTACATTGTGCCCAACCTAAGAAATCTCCAAATAAACTGAGACAGTTTTTCATTTTCCCTTACCAGCAGTCCTTTTAGTTTATTAGCAAGATTGTCAAATTAGTACAGAATTGTGACAGCCTTGTACTATGGACCCATGCTCACAACAAACTAGATTAGAAATGAAAATATAGTTGTTCTGAGTATAACACAAGTTCCAACAAATCTGTCTTTCTCAACGATCTCAAGCTGATGTGTTTGCCATCTCATTGTATCCCTGAATTTTTTCTCCCTCCAATATGCTCAAGTATATTTTATTTCTTGGGAGGTTGGCATCACAGGAGAACAGACTTCTTTTTCATGGAATCTGGGAATCACTGACATAGGCCAGCATTTATTTCCCATCCCTAATTATGGGCACTTAAGAGTCACATGTAGGCCAGACCACGAAAGGATGGTTGATTTCCTTCCCCAGGTAAACCAAAGGGTTTTTGTTTAAAACAATCAATATTTTTCAACCAGTATCATTAGATCAAATTCTAATTGAATTTGAATTTCACCGTCCACCATGGTGAGACTGAACCCATGACCTCAGAATATTAGCCTGTATCACTATGTCCATTGACAGTAATACAACACCACTGCCTCCCCACCTGTATGAGTTTGAGATCCTGTTGATGTATCTCTTGCATGAACCATAGTGTGTGATGAATTTCTACAACTGAACAGACATTTTCCTACCACCAAATTTGAAATTAAAAATTTTAAAAGTCAAATCAAATTTCAGAATCATGCTAAATTCCTGGAGGCCCCAAAGTAAAATTTTGCTCTGATAACTGGTTAGTTTGGATTGAATGCAAAATTATTCCCTTAAGAACAAACATATTAACCATATTAAATTCTGCATTAATCTAATCTGCAGATGTAAACTGCAGTTGTTTCAGACTTTGATACAGTCAATTTGAACAAATATGATTTCAGCAGAAGATTTACTCCACCTTTATTTGAATGGTGACTTTTTTGAGATCATCTTCTTGATCCATTGTCAGGTCATCATCAAAAAATATTTCTAAAGGTGCACATGAATTGTGAATATATTCTTGGAACTTATTCTTTCTCTTCTGACTGAGATGATCTTCAACGTACAGTACTATGCTAGCCTGTTGCATGGCTGCATTTGCAGTTGCATTGTCGTACACTCTGAAATAAGGAGCTTCGACAGTTACCAAAAGCACATCAAGCAAATCAATTACATGTATAAGTATGTGAGAAAGGCTTGGGTAGGAGTTCTCCCTCATTGCACAGAATAGATCACCATATCCTCGATTCTACTACTGCCCTGCCAATCTCTTCCTAACCCCTCCACACTGCTCCTCCATTAATCACTTGAGGAAAAGTTCTGCATAAATATAAGCAAATCATTGGTATTTATGATGCAACCTGTATGTGTCTTTCCTTTGATCCTTACTACACTTGATGGGGCATTTCTGTACCATATTAACAATGGCAATCTTGATTTAAGCAATAAATTCAAACTCTGGATAATGATTGCACCAACATTAGGATCATGAGTTTTCCTTCAACTGAGGCAGCAGTGCTAATGTTGAAGTGGAAACTCTAGTAGGTCAACCCTGGAATTGGTTTAAAGGATTGGCCAAAGGAATAGAGCTCTAAAGTCCATTACTACCTCCATCTGTATCTGCCAACTGATTGTGGAGAAAACCATTGTTCCTCTGTCACAACTCCTCTCTACTCCTTCAACCCCTTTCAGCTCTCAACTTACCTCCACTCCCACTTCACATAGCAAATTTCATTATTTACGCATAGCTGTTCTTACAGCAATGCCCCCTTATCCACTCTAATGTAACCCTATCAATATTTTTCAATGTCACAATTGGCTGTCACAATTTTTGAAAGTATATCAATACCCTAAACGATAAAGTTAAGCAGAAATTGGGTTTAAAATGTCTAGACACCCCTATAATTTTCAGTCAACATTTTGCATTTATACTTTGCCTTTAATATAGTGAAATAGAAGCAATGCCAAACCCAGGGACTCCTACCTTTCAAGATCCCATCCTCCATCATATCCCATAAAGTATTCACCATCTCAATCCTGAAACTCATTTATAAATATCTACGTAGATATTTTTTGGCAAAGCTGACTGATAGATTAAGTTGCTATTGCTGGGACTTTGTTATTGCAATGCACAATACAGTCACTGGAAAATACTCTTTTTTTGTTTCAATATTGGTTATTGGTTGTGAAATTGCTCCCCACAATTCTGAACTCATGGTTCAATTTAAATACCCGCCTTACCTCTCCATTATTTATATTTTAGCAATTAAAATGATCATGGATCTTCCTCCTTAATTTTCTTGACTCGACTGAAAAGATATTACACTGCAAGTTTTTACAAAGCTTCAAGTATTCTTGGGGGTTAACATCCTAATTTTCCTTTGAATCGTTTTGAATGCAAGAATTTGAAGGCAAATTAAATCAGTATTGGACAGTGATAGCTTTTCCAATGTTCTATTGCATTAAAGAAGGCATTCTGTAGAAAAGAAAATTGGGTCCTCAACCTTAAACGAGATTTGTGTGACTAATTCTCCAAGGGAGATCTTGTGGTAGCATTAGGTAGTGTCTGTGCATGAAAATCTTAACTATTGCATTTGAGTCCTACACCAGGACATGACCCTAGAAAGTGCATTCATAATGCAGCTAAACAGATTGACTGGCAGGCAGCAAAAATGACACTGTCTCCTGGTCAGCTATGCTTGATGCAATGTGGTCCCCCTCAAATTGTAGCCTCTGGACTCAGACTAGCGACCTGACCCAAGGAAAAATGAAAACTAGCCACAGAGACAGATAAAAGAATGTGTCTTTTTCTATCTCATATGCCCCTAGAACTGGGAGGCAATCGAGAAAGGAAGGAATTTTTGGGCAAGCAGTGAGACAATGCTGGGTATTGGGTTAGATAGATATAATGATTAGAGCAGTTTGATAGTGCCCAATGCTCATCTACTCTATGTCAATTTAATGAAACCTTTTAGAAGCATTGAAAAAATAAGACGGTGTAATTTGAGAGGGAGGTACTTATTCTGTTTGACTCCTGTAGAACAGAATAGACTGTAAGATAGACTTATGATGGCCACAATCAAAGCTGAGAAATATTTTCACTGTGAATAATGGTTAGGGTTAGGAAGGTTCTTTTGGAACAAGCTATCAAATTCAATGCCGAATGTCAGTAATTGGGCGTCCAAACCATGGATACAGATACAATTTTAACATTTAAAAGACACTTGGATTAGTTTGTGGATGGGAGAGGTTTGGAAGGATATGGGTCATGTGTAGGCAAGCGGGACAATTTTAATTTGAGAACATGGTTGGTGTGGACTGGTTGAATCAAAGGGACTATTTCTATGCCATTTAACTCTATGACTCTATCTCGTCCATTAATTAAATCATTTTTAGCATTTCCTCCCTCTCAAAGGAGCTTGTGTGCTCCTTTGCATATTGCCATGGAAATGTCACTTACTCTATGACATTCTGTAATTTTGAAAATCTCCTTCCAGGAAGTCAAAACAAGGTTGGACATTCACTATTGCGCATTATCTAACAGATCATAATGGAGTCAAAGAGCATAACAAACAACGAAAACAAGTCCATTACACTGCCAACCTTCCATCTTTATCTATATCTATGTAATGAGTTCATACTTTGTCACTTTGGTTTCTTATTTCTTTTCTGGCACTTTCACTTGTGAATTGTGATTCATTTGCTGCGTCTTTCACAAACTTACTCCTTGAACTCAAAATATTAATTGCTGTTCTGATGACTGTGGAAATACTTGGAAAAATCCAGCGAGATACATTGTTTTACTAGGGGTCATTACAGCCAAAATTGATTGTGCTCTCTCTTTTTGTTCACCATAAACACAGGATCAAGAAGCTGAAAGATTTTTGTACCTCTAATCCACAGATTCTGAGATCTATCATACCACCAGCATTTCACCGAAGATCTGTGCATGTAACTCAAGCAAAAATTATTGCATTTATCCAATAACCTTGTAGCATGACATGTGATTTCCCTTACATCTTAAATATCTTTCATAAAGACTTACCTTTGGAACGTGTCAGATAGCAGTGCAATTAGCAGATTGATACAGAGGATGCTTGAGACCCCAAGAAACATTCCACAAAGAAAATATGCCATTACTGGATCCTTGGCATACATATCCTCAAACCCATAATCATCAACCAACGTAATACGAAAGACAGTAAACATCATTTGGGGCAAAGTTGTCATGTTTGATACTAGCCCTAGAAGCATGGAAATGATGGAAAATAACAATCATAGAATAGTTATAACACAGAAAGAGGCCGCTTATCTTTGGTTAATTGTCCACTTGCCTTTGACAGCCACTGACAGTGCATTCCAGTGCATTTATTGCATAAAAACAAATTTCCAGGTCAATGTGCAGTTATCACCAATCAGTTTAAGTCTGAGTGCTCTGGTTCTTAATTCTTCCATTGACTGGAACAGGTTCTCTCCATCATGTGCCCAAACCCCTCGTGAATTTTGAACATTTCTATCATATCTCTTCTTAATCTTTTCTACTCTAAGGAAACTGATCTCAGTCATTCCAATCTATTCACATAGCTGAAGATCATTATGCCTGGAACCATTCTCATGAATTTTAGCTGCACTCTTTCTAGTGTCTTCATAACCTTCTGAAAGCATAGTACCAAAGCCTGAGCATAATACTTAGTTTGAGGCAAATTAATATGTTATGCAGGTTAATTCTAATTTCCTTTCTTCACTACTTACACGCCTTTTTATAAATTCCAGGATCCTGTACACTTTAATAACCATTTCTCAGCCTGCCCTGTCATCTTTAATACTTGCCTGCATGTACCAAGTCTTTCTGCATCTGCACCTCTTTTAGAATTGCACCTTGTACTTTAGAATCTTTCTTTTTTTTTGCTGCCAAAATGAATCACTTCACACCTCTGTGCCTTAAATTTCATCTATCGCTTGTCTACTCATTACGCCAATCTGTTCAAGTCATTTTGACATTTACCACTAGCTTCCTCGCAGTTCACAATAGTTCCAAAGTTTTGGGTCAGGCACAAATTTTTGAAACTGTGCTTGAACACCCAAGTCTAGATCATTATTATAGATCATGAAAAACAATGTGTCTAAAACTGTCCCTTGGGGAAATCCAACTACATTCTTTCCTCCAGTACAGAATCACCACTTCCATCTAATGACATGTCACAAAACCAATTTTGTATCCAAGCTGCTGCTGTCTCTTTTATTCCTATGCGTTCACGCATTGCTGACAAGCTTATTATGTGGCACTTTATCAATTGCCTTTTGGAAGTGCATGCACATTACATTAACCACGCTACCCTCATTACCACGTTACCACAAAAAAAAGCCTTAACATGATTTTTCCTTAACAAATATGTGCTGGCTTTCCTGAACTAATTTGAGGTCTTGATTCCTTAATAACTACTAACTAAAGGACAAAGACAGCAGATACATGGGAGTACCACTATCTGCAAGTTCCCCTCTAATCACAAACCGCCCTGACCTGGAAATATATTGCTGCTGTCCCTTCACTGCTGCTGAGCCAAAATCCTGGAATACCCTCCCTAGGGCATTGTGGGTTTACCTGCACGACGTGGACTGTAGCAGTTCAAGGAGACAGCTCACCACCACTTTCTCAATGGCAGCTAAGGATGGGTAAAAAATGCTAGTCCAGCCAACAATGCCATATCCCATTAAGGAACTTTTAAAAAATACACATTTGTCCAAATGGTTTTTAATTTTGTCGTGAATTATTGTGTATAATATTGTTAACATCAATGATATTAAACTGAGTGGCCTGTCACTACTGGCTTTATCCTTTCACCCTTTCATCAACATGAGTATTCTCAATTCTCCAATGCATTCTGTTTCTTTCGAAGCTGGCTTAGAAGTTATGAGCCAATGCTTCTGCAATGCACATGTTTACTTCCCACAGTGTTTTTGGATGCTTTTTGTTTTTATATATGCTTTGATACGATGCGGATGTCACTGGCAAACCAAACATTTATTTTTTACCCATTCCTACAAACTTTTTAGAAGGCTGTGGTGAGTTCCCTTCTTCAATTGCTGTAGCCCACCTGGTGTACGCATTCATACAATAATGTTGGGGATGGGGATCAAGATATTGATTCAACAACAGTGAAGGAATAGTTCTGGACTTCCCATTCTGAGGCCGGCAGCTAAGGCTGGAAAATTTCCTGGCTCCGTGCATCTGCCATGGTATAAATGCTTTGAATGGTGTGATTTTTCCCCTGAGGATGAAGGTACAGAAAGCAAGCTGGCCTGTTGCCACTGGCTGCAACTCAGAGGTGACCACAGGGTCAAGTGCTGAAGTACATTGCTTCTAAGCCTTATCTCTGTTCTCTGAGACTTCATCCTAGTTATTTTGTTAAATATTAGTTCTTTTAGCCCTCACCCCTCATTCCCCATGCCACCAACTCATCCCTTTTGTCTCATTTGGACTGATTCTAACTCATGCACTCACTTATCCCCATGATTTCTTACAGCAGCAATGCTACTTATTGCACACATCCCCATTGTCTCCTACTGCCCCTTTTCCAACTAGGTACCAATTCATGCCAACCCATGCCCTCATCATCACTCTTTGCCCTGATAACTCCATTGGCAGACTTCAGGAACCATGCTGTGATGCAATAAAATAACTTTCTGAAAAGCAATTACAGCATTCACTAAATTTAAAAACTATGAAAACCCTTCAAATGTATTTAAATTCCTGAAAATAATTAATTCCTTTGAACAAAAAAACATTTTGTATTCGTAACTATAAGTAAGAGATGTAATTATTTAGTAACTCTTCAAGTGGCCATGAAAGCTCCAAAACCGCTTACTTATAACGACGCATGATAAAAATATGTAATTATAGCAGGCAGCCAACCATTAAATAATTGGCTTAATGGCAGCTTTTAACATTGTGTGAACAAGTATTGGAACTTCTGGATCAGATTCTTTTTGACTCACCCAGCCAAAGGTAGATAATTTATTTTCATTTAAATAATAGGACAGTTTTTCAGTTCTCCAGATCTATTCACTCTTGAAAATTATACATGGCTTCTTTAAAGATTTAGAATTCCCACCCTACAGAATAAGGCCCTTGTATCAGGTAAAAAATGGAACCTGAATACACAAGTTATGGGATGCAGACAGGCAAGTAGAGCTGGGACTACAACTAAAACAGCTACGATCTTATTCAATGGTAGAGCAGACTCAAAGGCCAAAATAGCCTATTTTTGCTCCTATATCTTATATGGCTCTGAATTTGGCAGCATCTGCTGTCTTGTTGGAGGCAAATGCAAAGAACTAACTTAGTAACTCTGCCATGCATCCTTGCCTTGGCTCATAAATTTATTTAAAGATAACTAACCTGTCTCATTGCTTCTTTTATCACTTTTTATTATTCACAAGCTTATGTAAAGACATTTGTATTCTCTTTTATGTTCTTTGCCAGCTTCTTCCCTTGAATATTTTTATCACTTCCTCTCTGAACCCTCTATATACTCAGCCTCGTGTTTTAAAAAAAATGCTCATGCAATGTGGGTGTTGCAGGCTGCATCAACATTTATCACCCATCTTTAATAGCTTTTGTCCTTGCGGTGTAGGGTCACTCACAGTGTTGTTTCAAAGGAGTTCCAGGATTTTGATGCAGCAACAATGAACTCACAGTGATATAATTAAAAGTCACGAGTCAAAGTTCTCTATTTTGTCAGATTTGAATCTTGGAGACACTACAATTTTCTAATGCACAGAATTTATCACCAAGTTACATACCATTTTCATATTAGACAAATGGCTGCCAGATCCCACAATTTTATTATCCACCTTATTATCTATATGAGTCATAGACACCCTTTTGGCTGCTTCATTTAATCTCTGTAATCATCAGGGAGCTCTGGATTTGTTTAACCCCACCTTTCCCCCTTGTGGGACTATAAATTGACTATGTTTGGAAAACAAAACCAGGAAATGTAGGACCACGATTTGCATCTTCTGAGATTGTCGTTTCTCACAATTTTCGATGTTCTAAAAGGCCCACTGAAAGAGCTGTAGTTGAGCAGAATCTAGAGTGATCTAAAGTGGAGGCCACTAACAGAATCTTGAATTCTAGGGTGGAATCATAGGTATGTTTGGAACAGGCCCATTGGAGCTGTAATTTGGTGCTACTCCAAGGTGCCAGAATGTTAAACCAGTTCTGACAGAGTAGTAAGGCTCAGAGTGGGCCTTGTAGGAACAGAACAACTGCCAATCTTCCAAATCTACTCCTTCCATCAGGTTTGAATTATATTCTATGCACATAATGGAACCCAAACTTGTTCTGAGCAAACATCAGTTCCTTTCAGATTCTCTCTGAACGGTGTCCCTTTGACGCAAATGGAACCATAAGTAGACTCAACCCTTCCCACGTAGGTGCAATGGTCAAGAAGGCACAACAACACCTCTTCTTCCTCAGGCGGCTCAGGAAATGTGGCATGTCCATAACGCCCCTCACCAACTTTTACAGATGCACCATTGAAAGCATACTGTCCAGGTACATAATGGCCTGGTATGGCAACTGCTCTGCCCAGGATTGTAAGAAGCTACAGAAGGTTGTGTGCATAGCCTGGACCCTCATGGAAGCCAACCTTTCATCCATGGACTTGGAGCTGTGGAGAGGCTGCCAGCATCATCAAAGACCGACTGCACCCTGGTAATGACCTCCTACAACCTCTTCCATCAGGCAGAAGCCTGAACACACGCACAAGCAGCTTCAGGAACAGCTTCTTCCCGGCTGTTATCAGACTGAAGAATGGACTGTCTAGCCTCAAATAACACTGATCTTGCTAATGTTGATCTCACCTAGCACACACATTGTGCAATGTAACCAGTATGTCTCTACTCCTTTTTGATCAGTACATCCTTTACTTACTATGATCTGCCTGTACCACTCATAAACAAAGCTTTTCACTGTACTTTGGCACACACGCCAAAAAAATCAATCAAATCTACACAAACATTATCCAATTTATAATTATCCACAGGAAATGTGATGAAAATGTTTGCTTTAGAAAGCATGACATTAGTCATGAACTGAAAGACACCATGCATCGATGACTGATGTTACTGATATCATCAGTTCTTCTTATTGCATTCTAAAATCTGTCATTATTCTACCCATGCTGCTTATGGCATTTTTCATGCTCTTCTCCACCTTCTTGATGACTCAAACAAGACTATTTAGTTTACTTTTACCTCAAAAACATCCAATGAATCACTCTCAATTTCTCCTGAGAAATAAAATTGCTCTTCTCACTCCTGGTCTTTGTGCTCTCTTTATTCTCCTTCCATTTTAAAATAATTCCTACCTTCTGGGTGAGTCATGATTCTGTAATCCTTATAACATCAGTAGCTTTCAGTGTTCTGATGGCAGGGTTGAAATTTCCCTTTTAATGAGAAATGGGAAAGTGCCTGTTAACAGCCCACTAATGAGACAATATTGGCAGAAACTGCTCCTGTATGCACCATGCCATTCTGCTTTCTCATAAACAGTTCGTTAATTATGAGAATACAGGCATTTTCTGGTCTTTTGTCTGAAAGAGAACTATAGTCCTCTAGTTCCAACAAAAAGATAAAATGCAATTTTAGAACTAATGACTTGCAAGTAAATACTAGACTCACCACCAAATATGATCCAAAATGCACAAGCAAAAGGAATGTAAAACTCTCCATAGAGAAAGAGGAACTTCAAGAGGTCAACAACAATCTTCCCAAGCATTACAATGAAAGGTCCCAGAGCTCTAGACAAAAAAATTAACAACATTATGCAAATAATGAGGGGATGTTACCGATTGTTGGGATGAATAAGATGGCCGCTTACCACTTTGGTAATGAGTATCTAAACGTGATATAGAATCAGAGATACCCAAACACAATATATCAACAATAGTGATGCAGACCATAATAAAGTAGTAATAAGAAGGCCAACTACAAGTAGGTTCATTTTGAAAGGGGTGATATTGAAAAATGGAACAGATATATGAAAAGGTGTTAATTTTTACATTCATTTTACCGTTGATTAGGCCACATTCAGACCATTGTATATAGCTCTGATTTCCATGCTGTGATAAAGGAAAATGAGGCAAGAATTCACAAAGATGAAATGCAGGAGGACATTGGTGAGGCCACATTTAGAATGCTGCAGTCAATTCTGGTCTCCCTACTGCAGGAAATATGTTTTCAAACTTGAAAGGGTTCAGAAAAAAAATTGTACAAGGATGTTGCTGGGATTGAAGGGTTTGAGTGAAAGGGAGAGGCTGAATAGGCTAGGACTATTTTCCCTGGAGCTACAGAGGCTGAGGGGTGATCTTATAGAGGCTTATAAAATCTTCAGGGGCATGGATAGGGTGAATAACCAAGGTCCTTTGTCCGGGGTAGGGGCATGCAAAACTAGAGGGCATAGTTTAAGGTGAGAGGGGTAAGATTTCAAAGGGACCTGAGGAGCAACTTTTTCATGCTAGGGGTGGTGCGTGTATGCTACAAGCTGCCAGAGGATGTGGTGGTAGCGAGTACAATTACAACATTTAGAAGGCATCTGGGATGGTACATGAATGGGAAGGGTTTTGAGAGTTATGAGTCAAATGCCCATAAATGGGACTAAATTAATTTAGGATATGTGGTTGGCATGGACAAGTTGAACCAAAGTGTCTGTTTCCATGCTGTATCTCTCAATGACTATATGACTCTGAGCGAGAAGATGTATTTATCCGCAAAGACTGCACAGACTGAGACTCTTTTCTCTATAAAAGCAAAAGCTGGGTGATAACCTAATAGTCCAAATTATAAGGAATGTTGATAAGATGAATGAAGAGATGCTTCTACTTCGGAGGATTCCTAGTCCAGGTTCCAAAAATATAAACTAATGATTGGAAATCAGGAGGAACTTCTTTACCAAAAGATTCCCAAAACTGTGAAACTTGCTACCACGAAGGAAAATAGTATAGATACATTTAAAGAGTAGTTGGATGAACAAATGAAGGAGAAAAGAGGAGAAGGCCATGTTGGTGCACATAGGGGAAGAGAGGTTCTGGGATAAATGTGGAGGATAAACTCTGGCATTGGCTCAATGGCTGTTTCGAAATGTAGAGGAACAGTGTGGCTTCAATTCCTTCACCAGTTGAGGTTACCATGAAGGACTACCCTTCACAACCTCTCTCCTTGCCTGAGATGTGGTGACTTTCAGATTAAACCATCACCAGCTGTCTCTCTGTAATCGGACAGCAGCCTTATAATCCAGGAGGACAATGGAGACTTTACCATTTTTAAAAGGTATACTCCATGGAAATCTATGGGTAGAAAAAGTTACTTCCAAGATAATGAATTCTTGATATAAAGCAGTTTATTTTTTAGAACAGCGTCCGAGATTAAAAAAAAGCTATAGAATAAAAGGAGAATGCCAAAGGTTAGGAAGAGACCTGGCTACAATGTGTTTTTCTGAGGGATTGGGAATTCAGACAGACATTTTAATGAAAAATATTCCCAATTTTTACTTAAATTTAATATTTAATTGCTACAGACAGCAATATATCACATTTTCTAACATACGTTCAAGAAGTGTATAATAGTTTTATGTACACATTTTGCGAATGAAAGGTCCTTAACTGAAAATATTAGATCTGCTTTACCCTCCATAAATGCAGCCTTACTTCTGTATGTTTCAGATTTCTAGCATCCAAACAAGTTTGGGTTGGATTTGCTTGGGGAAGGCAATTGGAGAGAAGTGGGGTCTTGGGACACTGACAGAATATTTCAGTGGGCCAGGAGAAACGCTCTCTGTTTTTGAGCAACTTCATGTGAGCTATTTGAATATCACTTATTCCTTAAGGTCTGCTGAAACTGGGTGGAGCATATATAACACAAGCTCCAACCATTTCTACGTGAACTTCACAATCAGGACCTGGCAAAAGGAACCAGAGTTCCAACTGCATATTTAAAGGAGCCTAATACATATTTACAGGCACCTGGACAACCATAAGCCACCAAAGCCACACTGGCATCCAGTGCAGTTTTCGTCCTGATCAGCCCTGACAGATTGTGGTATCATATTTGATGCATATTATTGAGACTGCAAATATATTTTCTCCCCAGAGCCAATCATTGGCAATGTCTCAGAAGATGATAAATTGGGATGCAGGAAATCTGAACTAACTTCATAAAATGGTGCAAGAAGATCTTGTGAGAAGTAGTTGATGCCAAAACATTGAGTGTATTCAAGAGGAGACTAGATGTAGCACTTGGGGTGAATGGGATCAAAGGTTACGGGGAGAAAGCAGGTTTAGGCTATTGAGTTGGATGATCAGCCATGATCGTGAAGAATGGCAGAGGACTGAATGGCCTCCTCCTTCTCCTATCTTCTATGTTTCTGTTTTGCAACATTTGCAGAGACAGAGAGAGAGAGAGAGAGAGAGAGAGAGAGAGAGAGAGAGAGAAAGAAAGGGTCAGTTTTTCACCCACACATTCTGCATTAAGATATTGGGTAATAGAGACACCATGCAAACAACACCAGATCTCTTTAACTTGCTAAAGATTTCAGCGTTCACATAACTTATGCATTTGGTGCACATTAAATTTTCATGATCAGATGTGATAGAGGTACTTCCCCTCAGTGAAAGCAAGCTATCCTTGCACGAATCACCTTGCATACTCATTATCTTTAAGCTCAATAACAGCAGCTGATGAAAATCAGGAGCAATTGACCTTGCAGAGAATAGTACATCTTACAGTGTAAATTATGTCTGCTTCAGCCAGTAATTCTAGCTAAGGAATAGTTTATAGTTGTTTTGAGCTCTTAAGGCAATAGTCTGGCCTGTACTATGGCTTTATTGAAACTGGCTGCAAGATTGCAGTTCTGAATCAGTAGAGGTCACACAACAACAAACCAGAAGGCACATTAATACAATTCCATTTTTATCCCAAATATTGCCCTTTCATAGATAAAGACAAAAATAAATTGCATTCAATATTATGGACATTTTGAGTTACCCTATATGTATATATCACTGTACTTATAAATTATTTTCATCATTCTCAAGCGTCTTCACACATGCATTACATACTTGACCTTTAAATTGTGCCAGGCCCTTAATCATATGTACGCACATTATGATTGTATTTTCACTTGGGTGATGTTCCTTCCCTGGAGAATGTCATTCCTGTATTATTTGTTATTACTGCAGTAATGGTTATTCCATTTCTACTTTGGGGGGAGGGGGGGGGATGTGGGTGGTGGTTGTGGTCTGTGAACAATGCTGAAAGAGAATGGAACACCTTCCTGATGGGCCACTTGCAGTTGAGGAACAGCTGCTCCTGCTGTGCATATGTGCCTGTGGTGGGATGTACACGCCTATTGGTTGTTCATTGTGCATGATGGAGGTGACAATTGCTCCATTCAGGTCTCACATTGCCACCTGGACTGATTTTTGTTTAACGTTGTTGAAGGTTTGTGCCTTGACTTTCATCTGTCAAAATGAATCTGGCTATTGTTTTACTTTGTTTTTGTCACCCACAGCTGTTACCACCTCTGGCTTCAGAAGCTTTCCTGCGATTGAAAGAGAGGTTTATGGCAGTGTGACATCAATCTCTGTACTGGACTATATATACTCAGTAGGTATGTTTTCTTTATTTGAGGATTACCTCTGTGATGAATTTGTTTGATTTTTTAATCGTTCCTTCAGTAATTTTCACTGTGACTTTAGCGTTTTCATTTGGCTGGGTTTAGTGTGGAGAGGATGTGCAGCGTTGAATTTTCCAATCCTCTATGAGGGAATGATCCTTCACTCATGAACTGAGGGACCATTGTCACTAATCAAAATGATACGAATGCTGTCACAGCTGAAATGTATTTTCAGACATACAGTAATCTGAGCAGTAGTTGTTGAGGTCAGCTAGGTCATTTCCCGGTAGTCAGAATAGCAGTCTACTGTGACAAGGTAATGAGTTCCCGTGAGAATGAAGAGATCTACTCAAGTGTCATCGGTAGCTCTCTATAGCTTTTCTTAGCTTGTTACTCATTACAAGCACTGCACTGGCTGATACTGGCCTTGATTTTGTTTCTCATGTTTGGATGATAGAGCACTTTTTTTTGCTTTCCTCAGACTTGACTCAATGCCTTGCTGGCTTGCATTGATACATTTTAACACCTCTGCTCTCAATTAGTTAGGGATAATGACTTTATTTCCTTTATACAATATGTCATCTTGGACCGTCAATTCATCTTTTTATGATCATTACACTCATATAACAATAGTTGGGACCTTGCTTCTTTTCAGACTATCCTTTCATCACTATATCTTGCAAAACTTGGAGAGTTACATCTTGTTCAATAATGTACTTGATTTGACGGATACCTGTTTCAGATTCAATTTTGATGAAACTTGTATTTTTTGGGCTAAGTTCCAGTTCTGTCAACTTGAGGATTTTTTTGCTGCAAGACCAAGTGAGATTTTTCATTGATACACCCCATGGCATTGCCCTTGGCTGATTTGGTCCCCATCTTACCATACATCATTCCTGGAATAGCTTGCTATTCAGCTTTCCATTGTGCCAAAAGGCTGGCATTATTGGTGTCCACATCATATTTAAAAGGCCACTGTGCAATATGAAGAGCACTGGCATTCTGAGATTCCTCTCCTCAGCGATGGATATACAGTGTGAAGTTTTTGGAACAGGGGAAGATGGTACTACAGTTCCCTGACAGGGCTTAGGAGGTCCTGTATAGGAGATCATGTAAAGGAGGGGTGTTCTTTTCCTCCACCCTAGAGGACCAGCAGAGGAGGCAATGACTCCAGACCCAGGTCCGTGGTCATCTTTGGGTTTGTGCAGACGCCACCATTCAGAGGAACAGACAACAGTGCCAGTAGAAGGTTAATGACCTTCTCCAGTGTGCCAGGAAAAATGCCACATCTCTCTCTCTCTCTCTCTCTCTCTCTCTCTCTCTGCTTTCTCACAACCATCTGTGCTATCACACCCATCCATATCCCACCAACTAAGTAAGTACCATTCCTCATTCCAGTGCAAATCCCACAATAACCCTATTGTCAGGGTAATTCATTACAATCCTCTTCTAACCATTGTCTATGATGCCTTTTCATGTATCTTGCAGTTACCTGCAGAAAGTCTACGACCTCGACAGAGAGATAGCAGCTCCACTCTATCCTCTAAGGAAAAAGATACCTGGCTCCATGGAAAAACAGCAAGGCTAGTTCTTACAACTATCCACCAGCTCAGGACAACTGTGGACTGGTATTGGAGGCTGTCCTTGACCAGCCATACTGGCACCTCCTGGCTGATGACTGTCTCCCTTGACTTGACCGAGGACTGTTGACAACCATGAAAAGCTTCCTGACTTGGATCTGTGATAAACAGCAAGGCAAGACAGAAATAATATGAGCCTTGTATTTCTAACTGGTCTGGTGGGAATATTTTAAAATTCTTTTGTGGGGTGTGGACACTGCTGGCTGGCCAGCATTTCTTGCCCATCCCTAGTTCCCTTGAGTAGGTGGTGGTGAACTGCCTTCTTGAACTGCTGCGGTCCATCTGCTGTGGTTTGACTGACAATGCTGTTATGGAGGGAGTTCCAAGATTTTGACCGTGCAACAATGAAGGAACAGCTATATGTTTCCAAGTCAGGATGGTGAGTGGCTTGACTGGGAACTTGGACGTGGTGATGTCCCAATGTATCTACTACCCTTGTCCTTTTAGGTGTGAGTGGCTATGGATTTGGAAGGTGCTGTCCAAGGATCTTTGGTGAATTTCTGCAGTGCATATTGTAAATAGTACACACTGGTGCTACTGAGTGTCGGTGATGGAGCGAGTGGATGCATGCAGATGCAGAGCCAATCAAGCAAGCTGCTTTGTCCTGAACAGTATCAAGCATCTTGAGCATTGCTAGAGTTGCACTCAATCAAGCAACTGATGGAATACTCCCCATCACACTCCTGACTTGTGCCTTGTAGATGGTGGGTAGACTTTGCGAAGTCAGGAGGTGAGTTACTCACCGCAGTATTCCTAGCCTCTGACCTGTTCTTGTAGTCTGTGTTTATGTGATGAGTTTCTGCTCAATAGTAACACCCAGGATGTTGATAGTGGGGGATTCGGTCAAGGGGCGGTGGTTAGATTGTCTCTTATTGGAGATGGTCACAGCATGGCATTCCTGTGGCACTAATATCACTTGTCACTTGTAAGCCCAGCCTGGATATTGACCAGCTCTTGTTGCATTTGAATATGGACTTCTTCAGGATCTGAGGAGTCGCAAATGATGCTGAACATGTGCAGTCATTTGTGAACATCCCCTCTTCTGACCTTATGATGGAAGGAAGGTCATTGATGAAGCAGCTGAAGATGGTTGGGCCTAGGACGCTGCCCTGAGGAACTCTGGCAGAGAAGTCCTGGAGCTGAGATGACTGATCCCCAACAACCACAATCATCTTCCTATGTGTCAGGTATGACTCCAACCACTGGAGAGTTTTCCCACCCCGATATGCACTGATTCCAGTTTTACTCAGCCACACTCAGTTGAATGCAGCCTTGATGTCAAGGTGTGTCACTCTCACCTCACCTCTGGTATTCAGCTCTTTTGTCCATGTTGGAACCAAGGCTGTAAATGAGTTCTGGAGCTCAGCGGCCCTGGTAGAACCCAAACTGGGTGACATTGATCCAAGCTGTAAAAAGGCAAGGCAGGGATGTTGTAAGCATCCAGGTAAAGTTGGGGTGAGACTATCAGCTCCAAAATGCGGCCAGGTCCATTATGAGAGTCCAATATTTTTGCCACATCCTTCCAACGAGAGGTTTAAAGTGCAGAAGTGTCCTGTTAGTGGATCAGAAAGGTCCCATGGGAGTCTTGAGAGGCTGGCATTTATCCAGTGACAGTATCTGCGTGAGGAGTGGGGAGGTGACTATGAGGTGGTGGGGGAGGAGAGAAGCTGGTGCGTTGACAATTAGCACCAAAGAAGTTCTGTTCCCAGCCGAAAACCAACTCCAACAGCTGAAGCATTCATTTGAGAGCCTCTCTCTGCCATGGCTAAAGTAAGAGGCAGGGTCAATGTTTCCTGCACTGACGTGCAGTGTGCATGCACAGCAACAGCTGATGAAACAAGAAATGAATGTGTTAGAGATAGTAGGAACTGCCAATGCTGGAGAATCTGAAATAACAAGGTGTAGAACTGGATGAACACAGCAGGCCAAGCAGTATCAGAGGAGCAGGAAAGCTGACGTTTTGGGTCTAGACCCTTCTTCAGAAATAGTATCCTAATCAGCATGCACCACCCTTTGGGCAGCTTAGAAGGAAAGTTCATTAGACAAAGTGCTGAAGTGACCATTAATTGGCCAAAAAAAGATCTCAAGTGACCCAAGGGATGGATCCCTCTACTGCCCCCTGTAAAACTGCAGACATGTAAGGGCCAGGCTTGTGGATAACAGGCAGACCACCCATTGGATTCTGACAGCCCTCATACCTTCAAACACTTTGGCAGGAGAGCAGAACATTCAAACCAATGGCAATCACAGAATTACTGCAGCAAATTTCAAACTTGTATTCGAACTGTAGGACACATGCTGGACTATAACCTTTTTTAAAGAAACTGGAATGCATAAAATTCATTTGACTTGCTTATGATTTACAGAGTGCGTTTCATAGTTCAGGGAGCAGGCAAGAAAGGTATTATGATCTGGAAACATCTTTTATCTGAGGGACAAAAACACAGTAGTACATACCTAATAGCTCGGACATGCTTCATGAGCCGAAGCCAAAGGAATATGATAGTCACAGCAAATAGTCGAATATGTGCAACATGAATGAACTCGCTTTCAGTTGTTAAATCAACAGCGTGAGTTGCTATGAGAGCAAAGAGCAGCAGATAAACCATCCAGTCAAACAAATTCCTGGAAAAACAATAGCATCATGTAGGTCAATGAAAATAAGTATAAGCAAATTCAGATAGTGCTCAATATCAGTTTACTAACAATGCTTTAGAGCAGAGACAGTTTCAGTCCAACTCTCTCTAGTTTTAATCCAAGTCATATTAACTGGCCAAGGCAGCAATCTCTCCACTAGAGAGAGGAAAATTGTAGACAATTACACTTAGACAGTACCTCCACTCCTCAAGAGCCAGCTACAGAAGACATTGGAAGCAGTATGCCATACACCCATCATTTATTCCATAAACTCACTCAGACAAGGGGGGAATATGAACTGAAACACCAATGAAATGAGCAATGGACCCAAACATCAACATCTCCATAAAGATAGGGAGTAGGGAAAATGCATGGCAGATTAAATATAATGTGAATTAATGTGACGTTATTCACTTTGGCAGCAAAAACAAGGAGACAGATTATTATCTGAATGCAATTGATTGGAAAGGGGAGAAGATGCAATGTGACCTGGGTATCTTTGTACATTAGTCACTGAAAGTAAGCATGCAGTTACAGCAGATGTGAACAAGGTAAATGGTATGTTGGCCTTCGTAGTGAAAGGATTCAAGTACAGGAGCAGGAATGTCTTGCTGAAATTCTACATAGCCTTGGTGAGACCACAGCTGGAGTACAGTGTGTAGTTTTGGTCTCCCTATCCAAGAAACTATATTCTGGCTATAGGGGCATTGCAGCAAATGTTTACCCAGCTGATTCCTGGGATGGCAGGATTGATGTAGAAAGTGAGACTGGATCAATTGGGACTACATTCATTGAAGTTCAGAAGAATGAGGTGGTATCTCATAGAAACCTATAGAATTCTAACAGGCCTAGGCAGCATAAATGCAGGAAGGATGTGCTTGATGACTGCAGAGTCCAGAATCAGGGATCACAGTCTAAGGATCTAAGGTGAGGAGAGATTTCTTCATCCAGAGAGTGGTGAAACCTGTGGAATTCTCTGCCACATAAAGTAGTGGAGGCCAAAACGTTGACTTTCTTTTCAAAAATGAGTTCGATGTAGATCTAACGGGATCAAAGAATGCCGTGATGAAGCAGGAACGGGGTACTGAGTTGGATGATCAGCCATGATCATATTGAATGGGTGGAGCAGACTTAAAGGGCCAAATGGCCTATCCCTGTTCCTGGATGTGATGCATGATTGCCAAACCATCGTACACATAGACCTTGCATTTATACAGTGCTTTTCAGCATTTCAGTTTGTCCTAACACACTGTGAAACTGATTTTAAAGCATAGTCACTGTGGTAATAAAGAAAGCTCAGTGGCCACTTGCACACTGTGAGTTCCCACAAACAGCAATGAAATAAATAATCAAAATGCCTCTTTTAGTTGTGTTAGTGAGGGATAAATGTTAACTAGGATGTTGATACATATCACATGTGCTTTTCTGGTTTCCAAATGAAAATGCAAATATATTAAATTTAACAATTGTCAATCCTTTCCCTTTTCTGTATGCCTGTCAGTTAATACCCTGTATTCCAAATCTTCAGTTCAAGCAGGACAATGAATCTTTCCAAGCCCCATTCACCTGCCCAGACTATCAGTGCCAATTCCCTTTTAACTCAATTGATAAGTAAAGAGATGCCTGCTCACTTTTCTCTCTTTCTCAAGGCAACTGGACCAAACTGGCAAATATCCTCCCGTCAGGAGAAACAACAAGGCAGAAGTGGAGTAGTCATATTATCATTGAACTTGTAATCCAGAGATCAAGGGAAACTGATGGAATTTAAATTCCATTAATAAAATCTGGAATCAAAAGGCTACACTCAGTAATAATGATCATATAATTATCATGGATAGTTGTGAAAACCCCTCTGGTTCATGAATGCCCTTTTAAGATTGGATGCTCTGACCTTGACATGACGACCACCAGGTTACCTCTTAACTGCCCTCCAAAACTCAGTTCAAGGGTAATTAAGGATGGGCAAAAAATACCTTGACAAAGATGCACAACCCACGAAAGAATAAAAAATACCTCAGAGAATATGCTAATTGAGATGAAAGTCCAAATTGCTGCAGTTTTCAGTGTTCTTCTTAAATAAAATTTGTTACAACCGTCAGATAATTAATAACAATATTTAAGACAATTACTGTTGATATTTTTTGAATGTTTTTAATGAAGTGGAGACAGCACGGTCAGGAAAATGGCTGGAACAATCACTAGCACAGTGACATCTCTCTGTTTTGTTCATGCTTAGTTAAACTGCTACAACTCAAGTTGATTCAGCCTGACAACACATTTACACTTGCGACAATGCCATAAAAATCTTCAGCTTAATGAACCTGAAAACTCAAATAATTAATCAATGTATCTGTGACAGAAGAAAGGGTGTCTTCATACCTGGATTCATTTTAACCAGACACACTGAATGAAAAATTGGTGGCAAGTTGTTAGAAACATACAGGTTGTATCCCTGGACAGGGACTGGCCATTTCCAATGTTAACCAGCAAGGACTTGCAAGTTGATGAGGTGTCTGTCTAAAGATGATGAAAGCTTCATAAATTTATGCAAATTGGAGTGCTATTTCAGAGTGTTTGCGGTACAAATTCCAATCAATTGCCCCTCAGAATTGAAATCGAGGTCTGCTGTACTTTGTATCACGTGGCCTGCCAAGTGAAACAAGCTTATGCTTGGACCATTTAACTCAGGACACTGCTCAAAATGATGACAGCTTCAGCACAAGTATAAATAGGGTAGTATGTCGCCCTTTGCTATTTTCAGCTGCTACTGTCCCATTTACACCTGGGCCCTATTATCACTCAAATAGTCTAGAACTGACTGGGAATTGAGAATCACATTAAAAATCAACGCAAGCACACTGTGAAATTCAGAGAAAGTTTTAATCGACAGCTTTACCAAAAATCTTTAAAATAGTGGGGATGCAGTTCTTCCAGTCCAGCCAGCTGTTTCTTTAGGTATGATTCCTCCTAACAGTCAAGAATAAAAAAATGCACAGGATAATCAGTATTTGTAAACAGATGCATTTAGTTCTAGCAGAAAACATGGAATTGTTAATGGATGATACTTCAATTATAAAATTAAGTTTGGTAAAGCAAAACAACATTCTCATGAAAACACAGTCTGAGGAAAATCTGTGATTTGCTAGGCAACTGTTCTATTTTAAAAAAAACCTTTTCAGCAAGTTTATTTAGCCCAGTTGTACATTGATAACTTTTTCCAATCTTTTGGAAACACTTGAAATGTAGACAGCAGCACCACTCAACTGCGTTGCTGTGGGCAAAAATACTTTACATCTAATAAAGACACCACAAGTTAAGATTTAAATAAGCAGATATCAAGTTGAAGGGATTGCTACCTCTGGAGCTCAGAAAAACGCTTCATTACCTAAAACTTGCCAGTGGTGTTGCAATAATTAAATAATTTAGAGAACATTAACTGAATTTTCCTACTGGAAAATAATTGAGAAAAAAATTACAGTTTATATTTTATTTTTCAAGATGTCATTTTATGTACCTCTGGCCATCGTGGGTGACATAGGTTGAGGTCCTTCATTATTTCCTTGCTTTTCCAATCCTTCCAGGAACTAAACTTGACATTTGACGAATGGATTTCAATAAATTCCTCTACAAGCTGATAGCCAGTAAGTCCAATTGCTATGATACCAATAAGAACTTTCCACCAGTCCTGTATTCATATAACGTAAGAGAAAGAAGATACCTTCAAAAGGAACAAGAGACTAAGAATTTAGCATTTGTTGTTCTTCAGTTATGACTTTCTACCCCATATTTTTATGATTTCTGTATCCATGTGTTAAATGTAATGCTGGTACTGTTCTATATCATTAACACACTGTATAGATTTTTTTAAAAATCAACCTGTTCAAATGTTGATGTGGCTTCAACCCAGGTTTCTTAGTCCAGAGATAGGGACACTACTACTGTGCCCCAAGAATGGTGTGATTAAGAATGTGCATTCCTCCAAAGCCTATTTTAGGACTACAAATTTTCACGTCCACCATTCTTCATCTTATGTCTTAGATCTCACTGATCCAGCCAACCTTCTTTGAATACTGTGAGCAATTTCTTGAATAATGGTAGAGCTACTGAGTCTGACAATTTGAAGCAACTGAACTAACATACACTTTTTGAAATGTCATTTTCATCATGGTGAGTTAAACTTGCTCCCACTGTCCAGCTCAATAATTCTCCCAGACAATTCCTCCTAATTAATACTGACATTAAAAGTAACATTTCAAAATTAACGTTAAGTGGGGATGTAAGTAAAAAAGGTTTATTGATCAGAATTAAATTTCTGAATTTAAAATCTATTATTAATGCTTTAAATTTGAGTGGAAGATCATGGGTAAGAGCCAAGATCCACAGTACAGATCACAATAGAGGTTCAGAAAGCAAGGAAATTAAGTAAATGATAAGGAAAGAAATTTGAAATTCATAAGAATCTGGTAATGAGTGACCTGCTTGAGACATGATTGTGAAAACTGCCAGTTGTTTCATCAGAGCCCACTGGTTCATGAATGTTCTTTGGAGAAGGGAATCTGTTAGCCCTACCTTGTGCCAGCTGTGTGGAACTCCAATTTCATCCTCTGTGCATGATCTTTGGAGGTCTGGAAGGGCCAGTAAGCCTACCGGTTGAAAATATTTATAGAAAATGGCCCCACCAATGTCAGTTTACAGAAATTCAGAACTTGCAATAGATGTTGATCTCGCCAGTGTTACTCACTTGGGAAAGACAATTTTTAAAAAATGAGATAACACAGTGTGGAGCTGGAGGAACACAGCAGGCCAGGCAGCATCAGGGGAGCAGGAAAGTTGACGTTTCGGGTCAGGACCCTTTTTCTGAAGAAAAGTCCCAACCCGAAACGTCAACTTTCTTGCTCCTCTGATGCTGCCTGGCCTGCTGTGTTCCTCCAGCTCCACACTGTGTTATCTCTGACTCAGCATTTGCAGTTCTTACTATCTCTTTTTTAAAAACGATGCTAGATTCAAAGAATGAATATTGTCAAAAGAACAAAAATATTGTGGAGTGTATACCCTTCATGCCCTGGATTATACAGGCCTCTTCCAGTATGTTTTAATGGCGTAGAGGAGTCACTAAATTTTCAGTCTGTGGCTGACCCAGACCCCCCTCTCCACCACCACTACCTTCCCACCCATGTCTAACCCGTCTTTTATTTTACAATGCTCCAGGAAGCAACAGTATGTCACCCACCCTTGGGTATATTTAAGCCTTTCAGTGGTCAAATACTAGCCATTTAAAGGACCTTAGTCCCTCTCTGCTACTATTTTACCTGCGTACATGGGCTATTGTCAGGAAGGAAGGGGAGGGAGACCACCCCCTTTGGTATCCCTTGAGGCCACTGGAGTAACAGTCCCCTCCTCTCTCAAGGTTATATCTGACTTTAAGTCTCTCTCTGGCTTCTACAACCTTTTGTCAGGTATGCCAGCTGTTGTATTTGGAACTAGAGCTTCTATTAGGATTAGGACATGATTGGTTGCAATAAGTACAATTCATTGACATGCAGATGTGATGGAAGAGCAAAATTGGGTCTCCCAAGGCTTGGTCTTCTCACCAGTCTTTACTGTAACGTAAAGCATATTTTTCGAACCGGTGAGTAGTCGCAGAGAAGCAATGAACTATATCTTGTTCATTCTAGTGACTTCTTCACTAGACTAGAAGGTGACTATCCTCACAGACACATTAGATCATATAAGCATCTAAAGAATCCACACATCTGGAAGATACAGAAGGCACCACAAGCACTGATCAGAATAGAATATAAAAATTTAATTGAGCAGCATGAGTCCAGAGGTGCAAAGCCTACTGACGTGGCTAGAGAAAAATTTACACTTGCATTCTATCCAGGTAAACAAAATGCATGCTTGTCGATCTACCCCAGTTATATGACAGTAATATAAGTATTCAAAAGGCATGTCTAATTGTAAAGAATGAAACCATTTTGGTTCAACATTAGTGGAGATATAGACGTTCCATTTGTAATTGGAGAATTTGATGAAGTAAAGAATACCAGTGATCGGGATGAAGCAAGCATGGTGCCATGAAAGACATGGCATCTTGGGTAGATTTTTAAAAGATAAAAGAATTATTTCTTTGAAGAATCGAAACAGACAGGATTTCCATTGTGCTATTAAAGGACTTAAATAATTGAATTACTGTGTTACAGAAGAATAAAAATTGTTACACTGATAGCATGCACTCCACACCAAGTTGATGTTCATGCAGTGGTTAATAGGGTTAGATCATGAATGGAGAAGCCTATTGATTTGGAGAAAAAAATAGCCTGAGGTGGAGGATAGAACGCTGACAACATAACATGAAAAGGAGTTAGATATTTTCTGATTGGGCTGGTCAGAGATGGTATTACACACGTGTGGAGCTGCTGAGACTTGAATCCACGCCTCCTATTTCAGAGTTGTGACAATGCTGTCACTTTAAAAAGATTATTTTGTCCTGGATTTATTTGAAGAGAGGTTGTAAAAGCAGAGGTGGAAAAATGGCTGCTGAAAACAGCTTCAGTAAATAATTTAGGAGGCTTTTAGGTTTCTGAAAAAAAACAGTTGCAATGATGGGAGGGGAGTAGCCAGCTCTCACAGACTAGGCTTTGTAGTTTTTTTAAGTTTTAGCGGTTAAAAGCTGTTTGGGGTCTCAGAAGAATAGGAAGCTTTGGTAAATGAGTCCTGGCGGCTACTTTCTCTGAAATCTCTCGATGTTGTTTCCTCCTGCATCAGAGAACTGCATGTAAGAATCTGTGTCTGAATTTACCTTTTTGCCAAGGTGTGTGTTTATGGGATGTTACTATATTGGAACAGTTAATTAATTATAGATACTGTAACTGTTATTCGGTTGTGTTTTCCAATAGTTAAATTATTCTGAATTTCTCTTTCTTTTTCATACAATTCTGGACACCGCACTATCAGAAGGATGTGAATGCTTTGGAGAGGGTACAGAAAAATGTTTATCGGAATGTCGCTGAGTATGGGGAATTTTATCTCTGAAGAAAATTTGCTTAGACAGAGTTTGTTTTCACATGGAATGCAGGAGGTTGAAGGGTGACCTGATAGAAATTTACAAGATAGTGAATGGCATGGATAGAGTGGAAAGTATGAGGCTTTTTCCCAGGTTCGGGGTCAATTACTAGGAGACATATGTTCAAGGTGTAGGGGTGGGGGGATAGTTTTCAAAGAGATGTGCGAGTCACGTTTTTCACATAAAGTGTGGTGAGTGCCTGGAATGCGCTGCCAGAGGAGATGGTGGAAGCAGACACATTAGCAGTGCTCAAGAAGCACCGGGATGAATACATGAATAGGACGGGAATAGAGGGATATGGATCCTACAGTTGAAGACAGTTTTAGGATGGGAGGGCAAAATGTTTTAGTGCAGGCTTGGAGGGGCAAAGGGCCTGTTCCTGTGCTGTTTTGTTCTTTGTTTATGTTTTAACTATAGTGCTTAAATAAAATGCGTTTTAACATCGAATGGTTTGACCAGTTGCATCACATCTGGAACACACATCTCACATCTACCTTAAAATTAAGAAAAGTCAGGGTCTAAGCTACCCTCTTAACGTATTTTGAGGGGGTTCTGGTCTGGTCCACAACAGAAGTAGGACACCACCCTAGCACCACAACAGCTGATGAGAAAGGCACTGCTGAGATTCAAACACATGATCTCCTCTTTACAAGGCAGGTGTTTAAATCTACTTATCCATGGTGCTGCTGCCCAAGAAAAAGACTTAATGAAATTATTTTAGCTCCTTCCGCTTGATTGAATGGAGAGACAGGGCAGAAACATTTGAAATAAAGTTAAAACTACACTTGACACCTATTTCTACCATCAACATTTGTGAGAGGGTTTTCACATAATTTTACTATTGTAATCAGAGTCTTACATGCAACTTTGAGGAACTACTAGGCAGGCATGAACTGTGCATGGGTCTCTTCTAGTACCAGGCTTTGAATGGCCTATCCATTGATCCTCAAAGGGCCACTGAAAACCATTCTGATAGTTGTTTGTACAATGAGAGGTACATGAATGCTTTTTCTGGCCTTTAAAACATTATACAGTCTGACCTTTCACATTCACTCTGCCATGCCCAGTCATCGAGATTACCGCCTTCACCTCTCCAAGAATAACATTTCCACATTGATGTGCCCAGTATCTCCTAAATGACAAGTTACTGTGAATTTCAGGACAGTATTCGCATGTTTCCAGCAAAAATGAAACTAAGCTGCACATTCAAAAAAGCTCTAGGCAAGATGGACCAGTACATCTGCTGCCACCCACCTAAAACTACATTAACTGTAGTTCATTTTGCAGGTAAAAGTTTGATTCTGATTTGATACCTTTCGATTTAAAGTAGATACCGTACTTACACTAGGTAGATCGTACTTCAATTCTTCAGAATATGATAGAGAGGAAGTAAGTCCAAGAACAGTCCAAGCCAAGATGAAGAGGATATTTAGCACCAACATGATTGTGACTCCTCTCCTAGGAAGCCAAACAATTTGTGAGCTTACTGCTATATCCAGGAATAAGGAAGGTTTAATCAAAGAGTGAAGCTGACAAAAATATTTTCAGCAACAATTTCTATTCAAAAACCAATTTCAACAGACTCTACTGTTACAGGGCATATGAGATAAGTCAGACAAAAATTAACATCAATACGATGATGGCATCAGCTAGGAGAATCTTAAAGGAAGAATGGAGAAGAGAAGTTTAAGGAGTCAATGCCATTGTTTAAGGCCCATAGTTGAATGTATGCACCACAAGACCTTCATTGGGTGAAGAAAGCAGTATTAGAAAAGAGACCAGGATGGGAGGTTTTTTAGGACCAATGAAAGTTAAAGACATGGGAAAGCCATGAAAGGATTTGAAAACAAATGTGACAATTCAAAGCAGTTGGAGATCAGCAGCCAATGTAAGTCATTAAGCACCGAGCTGAAAGGCAAATGGAATGTGGCACCAGTTAAATGGTAAACAGCATAGCTCGGAATGAACTCATATTCTGAAAGAATGAAGTATGGAAGCATATTGGAATGGTTGAGTCGAGAGGAAACAAAATGTTGATGGGGATTTCAGCAAGAGATGGGCTGAGATAAGGGAATGGCACAAAGGTGGACATGAGATGATGGACGATATGTGGTTGGGTTCCTAGCTCAGGGTCAAATAGAATTGTCAAACTGACAGTCTGAGACAGAGGGGAAGGAATCAGTTACAAGGGGTTGGATTTAGTGGTAGAGGTTGATGGCATTTGATTGTCCAGTATTTAATTGGATGAAATTAACCTTACCTCCCAAAGCGTTTCCATTTAATTTGAATTAATTTCTGCACAACAGGATGCATGATGAGGTCCAGCTGTCGATATTGGACAATCACCTCAAGCTGAATCATGTTTGCAGGCAAACAGAGAGAAATAATTTAGTGATCAATAAGAAATCATAATTTCAGACTTATTTAGTTTCTCATTGCCAAGTGTGTATAATACTGTCAGATATTTCAGATGTTGGTAGAAAGGTATTCACAACATGGCAATATATACTTCAAGTCAGCTAGTTCAATTTCTAATATACAAGCACAAGAAAGACTGGTTGGAATTTTGCTAAAAATTAGCTGAGTGTCAATTTTGAGGAGTCCCGTGGTAGAGGGGGGCTGTCTCTGTGAGCTCTAGTGAGATTTCTCACACAATTTTACACTGATCACCTCATTATGATGATCCACGCCTCGATGGAAACCTCTCGTACAAGCCAGTGGCAGAAGAAATTGCATCTGCCAGGATCTTTTGGGATTTCTGCTGTTGGTACCATAACTTTACCTCAACCATATTCCAGGTTAATGGCTAAAAGCCATGAACTGCCCTTCATATTTGTAGTGTGGGAAGATATTTCCTCGAGATGATTGTTAGAGCCACGTTGGCACCTCCCTTTGATGGCAGTGACTTGGAGACCCTGGTGGAAAGAGTGGTGGAAAAGGGGGTCATCCTCTTTCCTCTGGATCCAGAGAAGACCCAAGCATCAGACCCTGTCAGCCTGGTCCAGTGTATTGCCTGTTATCTAGGGGAATAGCCAGCAGTGCAGGAAGGAGGTTAATGACCTTCTCTGCTCTGTAAGGGTGTCATCACCGTCTTCCTTCTGTTATCTCACACTGCCATCTGAATATGTACAATTTTACTCCACTGCAACCCACACATTAATCCCACTGTCAAGTGTCATTCGCTGACTGTTAGCCACAATGCCAGCTGTCCCTTGTATCTTACAGGTATCGTTGGGATGTCCACAGCCCCTGTGAAGAAATGGGCTGCTCCGCCAGAACGGTTATAGTTAGGATCAGTGCCCTCAAAGGAAACATCGTCAAGGCTCTCTCCTTACACTTGCCAGACCAGAATGAGGACATCTTGTGTGAATGTCACATTTACAAAGTTTGGGAGCACAAGCTGGTGAGCTCCTCATTGCAACAACTCTGGAGCTGGTCGAGAAAGAAATGGCCCCAGGCCATTGGATGACTGCTGGAGACCAAGTCCCTGCTCAGCCCCAGGCAGGAGAAAACCCTTTGGTGTCAGATATCAGGGATTTTGTCCACATAGAATCATAGAGTCATACAGCATGGAAACAGACCTTTCAGTCCAACCAGTCCACGCTGACCCTGTTCCCAAACCAAACTAGCCCCACTTGCATCCATTTGGCCCATATCCCTCCAAATCTTTCCTATTCAACTACTCACTGAAATGTCTTTTAAAAATATTGTTACTGTACCCCCATCCACCACTTCCTCTGGCAGTTCATTCCACACATGAACCATTCTCTACATAAAAATGTTGACCCTCATGTCCTTTTTAAAACTTCCTCCTGTCACCTTAAAAATGTCACCATCTGCTATGAAGCGTTCAAACATATTCGTCTGATGTTCTGGACTACTAATGGTAACAAGACCACAGCACTACTGCTTCCCTGAAGTTCATCTTTATTTTTAAAAAATACATGAGCGTAGTGTTACTTTTAAGCAAATAAAGAGATATACAATGAGAAACATTATCACATCAAAACTGGCACATGAAAAGTGTAAAGTCTGAACTTAGTGCAGAACTATGTCTATGCGTTCATATTGGAACACGAATAAGGCACAGACAGAAATGCAAGTTTTATCAACTGCTATTAAACCTTCACAGGTTGTGACTGCACTTCTAAGCATCAAGGAAGCAGCCTTACAACACCATGACCACTGGAAACGTGACATCCTTGTTTCCTTCACTTTGTCTCTAAAACCCTCTTTCAAAGTACAACATAATCTACATGGAGCATAGATTTCCTATTCAGCAAACAGTTGCGCAACACTCCAAAAAGCAAAAAAGAGTGCTTAGCTGGTAAAAATCTAGCAAATGCACAGGGAGGAACAAGAGCGACAAACAGGTCAGCAGGAGGCAATGGCTCTCATTGCCCAGAGGTGCAAGAATACAGCTACAGTATGGGGTGTCAGTCATGTGACTGCTCTGGATCCCTCCATTGACAGGTTGGCAGGTGCCATGCAGAGCCATGACCTCGGTTTCTGCTGGATATCTGTATATACCTTTACTCCATCGCTGCAGCTGTGACCGAAGGCATAGCAACAGGGGGATGGAGACCCTGGCACTCACTCCCGTGCCCTTTCCTCTAAAGGAGGCAGACTGCTGCCAGGAAGCAACCAGCCTGAGGTGAAAGCACACATACACACACACACACACACACACACACACACACACACATATCCCTCCAGAGGTGTCAAGGCCCTCCACCTCCACTGTGGATGCCCCCTCTGACCTTGATAGTTCAAGGGCAGGAAAGTCCACTTGCCTCTGATGTGCTTTAAGTATGTCTGGGCCAACCACAAACAAGTGTTCCTGGAGCATCCAACCAAATCTCCAACAGCCATCATTCTCCAAACCTGAGCAGGCTCCCGCCACACCAACTGTAGAAAGTAGGACAATGCAAAGATGCAATGGTGGGGGGAAATGTCAGAAAAAAGAAACCTCTCAAGGGCACTTTGGTGCCATGGGTGACAGCACATTGCTTATAAAAGTTTGCAGTGGTATTCCCCCAGAATGATATTGGAATGCTTATATTTCCTGGTGTATATTAATGACCTAGATCTTGGTTTATAGAGAACAATTACAAAACTTGTGGATGATACAAAACTTGGAAGAGTTATAAGTTGTGAGGAAGACGATGTGTAATTCCACAAGGACATTGACAAGTTAGTAGAGTGGATGTATAGGTGGCAGATGAGTTTTGATGCAGAGAAATGTGAGGTGATACATTTTTGTAGGAAGGATGTTGAAATATAATCGAAATGGAGGGTATACTTCCAAAGAGGTAGCAGGACCAAAGGGCCCTGGCTGCAGATGTACACAGATTTCTGAAGGGCATTAAGTAAAACATACAGTATCATTGGTTTTAACAATAGGGAGCAGAGTACAAAAGTGAGGAGGTAAAGTTGAACTTATATAAGACACATTCTGGATCTCAGCTGAAGTGTTGCGTACAGTTGTTGGTTATAGGAAAGATATGAACTAATTGGAGAGAGTGCAAAAGAAATTTACAAGAATGGTTCCAGGAATGAGAAACTTCAGTTATGGGGATAGACTGAAGAAGTTGTGACTGTTTTCATAGGAGAGAAAAAGGCTCAGGAGAGCTCTGGTAGAGATTTTCAAAATCATAATTGAGCTGGGTGGCAGTAGATAAAGATGAACTGTTCCTATTTGTGAAAGGAACAAGAATGAGGGGTCATAGATTTAAAGTGATCAGCAAAAGAAAACGAGTGATGTGATAAAAGCATTTTTTCTCAGTGAATAGTTAGGATCTGGAATGCACTGCCTGGAGGTGTGGTGGAGGCATTCAAAAGCATATTGGATGATTACTTGGATAAAATAAAATGCACAAGGGTATAAGGATAAAACAGGAAATTGGCATGAGGTAGTGACACTCATTTTAAGAGTTAGTGCAGGCATGAGGGATTGAAAGGCTTTCTTTTATGCCATTAGACTTCTGTGATTCTGTGAAACTTGATAAAGGAGAGCCAATGGATGTGATATACTTAGCTTTTCAGAAGGCTCAGGATAATTCCCCCACAGGAGGCTGGTTAGAAAAATTAAGCCACATTGGATCAGAAGAAACTTACAGTCATGAATTCATAATTGGCTGACAGATGTAAAACTGCAAGTCGGATTAAATGGGTAATTCTCAAGTTGGTAGCCTGTGATTCATGGGGTACTACAAGGATCAGTACTTGGACTCAACTATTCACAATATATATCAATGACTCAATGATTGCTGCAGGGCAGTGTGGTGGATCTTTGGTTAGCACTGCTGCCTCACAATGTCAGGGACTCAGGTTTGATTCAAACCTTAGGTGACTGTCGTGTAGAGTTTGCTCATTCTTCCTGTGTCTATGTGGATCCCCTCTTGGTGCTCTGGTTTCCTCCCACAGTCCAAAAGTGTGCGGGTTAAGTGGATTAGCCATTCTAAATTGCCCATAGCATCCAGGGATGTGTAGACTAGGTGGATTAGTTATGGGAGATGCAGGTTACAGGGATATGGTAAGGGGGTGGGTGTGGGAGGGATGCTCTTTTAAGGGTTGGGGTCCACTCATTGACTGAATGGCCTGCTTCCACACCGTAGGGGCTCTATTTGGAGGTGGGGACCAAATATATGATTTCCAAATTTATGGATGATACATAGCTAATGGGAAAGTGTGTTGTGAATAAGATGTAATGTGGTTTCAGGAGGACTTGGAGAGGCTTAATAAATGAGCAAGAGGATGGCAAATGTGCAGCAATATGCTGAGGAAGAATGTGAGGTTATTCACTTTATTAGGAAAAACAGATGTGCAGAGTATTTACTAAATGATAAGAGGTTGGAAAGGGTTCTAGGCATCCAAAGCAACACTTAAGTGAAGCCTAAAAAGCAGGTAGGGCAAGCTATTAGAAAGGCTAAGGGAAAGACAGCCTTTATTGCAACAGCAGTTGAGCACAAATGTTGAGATGTCTTGATTCAATAATGTAGGAACTTGGTTAGACTACGCCTGGAGTTATGCGTACAGTTTTGGTCTCCTTATCTTATGAAATATATTATTGCCACTGAGTAAGTGCAACAGGGACATTTTCCTGGGTGTCTCATGAAGACAGACTGGCAAACTGGGCCTGTATTCTCTGAAGTTTTGAGTAATGAGAGGTAATCTTATTGAAACTAAGAAAATACTTAGAGGAATAGAAAGGGTAAATGCTGATAAGATGTTTCTCCTGACTGGGGAGTCGAGAACCAAAGGGGTACCATCTTAAAATGAGGGAGATGGCATAAAGTTCCAAGATGAGGAAAATTTGTTTTTACTCAGAAGGTTGTGAACCTTTAGAAATCTTTACTGCAGAGGACTGTGCAAGCTGAGTCTATGAGTATGTTTAAGGCAGAGAGTGATAGATTTCTGATTATTAATGGCATTCAGGGTTATGGGATGGGTGGGTAAAAGGGACTAATGTGTTTGATTAGAAATGATTATATCGAATGGCAGACCAGGCTTGATGGACTGTGTAGCCTACTCCTGTTCCCATGAAATTATGCATTATTTGTGACATTGAGATAGCCTTTGCTGGAGTTCTTATATTATTCTGCCTCATTTCTTACCATAGCCATGTTGTTCAGGACCTTATAAGATTCCACCCTAGCTTCCTCTTGAAATAATTTAAGCTGCATGCCTCAATAACACTTCCTGTGGTAGTGAGTACCATCATACACAAACTCATTTGAAAAGTCTGTTGTAATCTTGAAGGCTGAAAGGATATTTGTACTGGACAGAAGATTATTTTTCAAATACAGAGAATGCTGGAGAAACTCAGCAAGTCTGTCAGCATCTGTGGAGAGAAAAGCAGAATTAATGTTTTGAGTCCAGTCTGCCTCTTCCTCAGACTTTCTTTTGCAGAGGTGTCATACTGGACTTGAAACATTGATCCTGTTGTCTCTCCAAAGATATGGACAGATCTGCTGAGTTTCTCCAGCATTTTATATATTTTTTGCAGATTTCCAGTGTCCACAGTATTTTGCTTTCATAGGAAATTATTTTTATTGCAGTTTCAAATATTACACAAAATAGTTTGTTTACACAGATTAGCCGATTGGTTGAGAAAACCCGCAACAATATTTTCTAACCATAACTTGCCTCAAGTAGGATAGCCTAATGGTAAGATGTCATCTGTTGGTGTCGGTTGTGCTTCAAGAGTTTGATAAAAACAAGTCTCTTAAGGGTATTAATTTCATTAGATAACTAAATTGTGAAATTGAAAATAATTAATATAGTAAAACTGAAATTTGATGGCTGTGTTAATTCATGACAGCGTTATTGAACACATTCTTCTGTTTACCAACCATTGATCACTTTACATTTTAATGATCCAGATTATACTTAACCTCTGAATCCTACGCAAGAGAGACTTCTAACTTAAACAAGTAATATAACTTCAAGGTGTTTGCCAATAATCCCAGCTCAAGGCCAGTTGGAGTTGGGCAAATAGTGTTGGCCTTGGATAAAAATGTAGGAATAAGTCCAGCTAAAATTCTGGACTATTTTTAGTTCATGTTTAGAGCTGGTGATTATTACTGGACTTGAAAAGTCTCACGTAACAATCGATTCTGATCAAAACATTTCTGTGAAACAGAGGCATTTCCTCAAACTTTAACATGACACTTCAGTTATCAAAACTGAGGCAGTACTTACCAATGACTTGGCACGGCTATTATCTGTTTCTGTTTCCAAGCAGATTTTGGAAAAATCAGAGCATTAATAAGTATATTTTCTTGATCTGTAGAAGTTACTTTAATACAGGTCCGCTATTCTTCATCTCTATTATACCCCAGTCTTGCTAAACAAGAGTTTCAGGTAACTTAAAATAATTGTGAATTCCAGCATTGTCACCTTTTTATATTACTCAACTCTGGTGTTTCCCTTCTAAAACACTGTAAATGACTTCAAAGATAATCCAAGCTCAATGTTACCATATTTTAATTGATGTCATTACAAAGTTAGCTTTGCTAGACAGTGACATCTCAGAATTATAATGAGAATCCACTGGAATGTTTGAATTTCAGAGCTAATATAATTTGTGTTGCTGATTCATATTAAGTTATTATATAAACATTACCGACGTCAGCTTCATTCTGGTCTTAGACGATAACAAACGGTAGCTGTGTTATCATTTATGCATGTCACACATTTCTGTTGCCAGCTAGCTCAAATTATTTTTGCACCCAATGCTCTAGAATCATTTCCAGCATAGTCATTTGAAGTGAATTAGAAGTGACTTATAAATGAGGAATTATGTTTGTATGTGCAGAAGGAAAGGGAAATGAATGAGTTCTTTTCAGATAAACCAATAGGACTATGAATTTGAAAAATATTTTACATAAATGAGTACATAAATCTTAATTGGTAAGACCAACAAAATTGGTGATTTTTCACAAACAATGCATCTTTAAAAAACTCAGATAACTAAATTAAAAGATATAAATAAGCCAATACAAAAAATGTATAGGCTGAATGAAAAAGTCAAACAATATTGCCTTAATTAGTAACGGCAGTTGTAAAAAAAAGGGGTCATTCTCGGCTAGCCACGATGGAACACAATCAAATGTAACCACTTACATTTTCTGAGTTGAGTAGGTACACAGTTATTAATACTTAACAAAAAGAAAATTGTCATAAAATAATTCTAAAAAAAGCTTTAACCTCTGGTAAATCAAAATAAACACTCTACGCAAGACCCATTAGCCCTGGAAAGAAGCACAATGGAAAGATCCCACTTTGAAGTACATTAGTCAACTATAGAGTCAGACAAGCTTCTCTTGACTAGGATGCATTTACAGACCACTTATTAAAGCAGAAGCACAACAAAATTGTATTCCAAATAGGGATGGCCCTACCCAAACTGATTTTGAAGCAAGATTAGCTGAAACAACAGACCATGTTGTCATGGTGAAATGAGACTAGATCAAAAAGAATAATTTACAGGTCACAAGTAGCAGCACAAAGGGTCATTAGTAAAGTTAGAGAGAAAATTAGAGCAGCTGAATTTTTCACTGAAAGTCACCTTGTTTGTAGCTCAGGCAAAAAAATAGATGCATCAAACACAGTCAGCACCAGTTTTTCCAAATCACTGTTGAAGTCACTATGGAAATTCAAGTGGAATATCATACATTTTTTCTTGGAAAAAATTACTGATCCATTAGTGAGCATTTAAAGGAAAGCAATAAAGGTGCTTCTGGGCAGGAGAACAGGACATAAACTGAGCCATCCACTATAACAAATTGTGAATGACCTTCTCCATGTGTGTTTAAACTAAGTGGTTTAATCAGTCTACGGTTGTATCACTCACTTCAAAAAGAGTTTATGAAGTACGTACGCAGGTGGGACATGGGTTTCAGGTGACTAGAGCCATGTTATATCACTACATTATTAATCTAAAATTGTTCAACAGATTGGTATCCCCTGATAATTATGTAAACCTTAGATCCAAAATAGTTGCACATGGGTCCTCTGTATTCAGCTGAGGCTCAGCCTGTTTATGTGAATCAACCTTTAAAACAACACATTCATTTAATTGGTGTGCTGTGTTCGTCCAGCCTCACATTTTATTATCATTTAATTGGTGTGTCAGCTTACCAGAAGGTTGGGGTATCAGGAGGTTCAACATGAAGTATTGTTTTCGGTTAGCTCTGTCCTTAAAGATGAATTGATCCAAGGCCGTATATGCCTATGGGGTACAGGCAAAAGAGGCACTTAATTCATCATTCCGAGGTTACTTCAAAATCATTCCAACTCTTTTTCTTCTTGCTTTCCTTACAGGATGGTGACACATTTGCAAGCACAACTCCACGAGGCTAGTAGTTCTCTCGTACAAATATCAAAGGTAACGTCCCTTTTCTGCACTCAATTTGCAGCCTTTGATTGACAATTTCACATGTATAAATAGAATAACAAGTGTCATTGGAGAAGAAGAAATGTCAATGTTGGCTTTCTTTCTTCTCCTCTGCCTGAGGTAGATTGACATGCTTCACGAGCTCCCCTAACTCACCTCAAGACCAAACTTGCAGCCTGCCTAAGTCAAAGTGCCAAATCAAATAGTGGAATCATGCATCAATAGCAACTTGCATTTATTTAACACTCCCCATGTCAAAGAAAGGAATGATGGCAATTGTGAAAGAAACAGTGGGTAATTTAGTAGAGGAGAACAAAAGTGTACCCCAAGTGAAAGATTTTTCGGAGATTTTTGAAGGTAAGTGGGCAATGGTAGACTAAACATTTTACGAGAGAATTCTACCAAAGAGTGGTGTGACCTTTAAGAACCACATAAAGCAGTGGTGTGGAAGGACTGGAATCAACAGTCAGCTTCAGAGTGAAAGGTGCATGGGAGACATGCAGTTGTAGAACATTGTTCAGCTGGATTCAACAGAACCGTACCTTTTGATGCATAAGTGGACATCAATGTGAATATTTCAATCTACTCACAAGTTGAGACATACTTGCTGCCATCAATGTAAGGCACAACTGTCCTGTATTATCATGAACTCCTGCATCTGCTTGGTATTGCAATAACAATCGAGCTGACTCAGATCGATCTGAGAGGGAACATCATAAAAGGGAGCAATTTAGCGATCACAAAATTATTCGGTAGAGACACAAAATGCTGCAGTTTACTTAATAATTTAATCCAGCCCAGACCTCAGAATATCTTGCAGAAAATAACATGCATGCCAGAAATCAGATTGTGATGTTTTTCTGGTCACAGATAATGCCAGTTAAATACTTCCAGCAATTTCTACTTATAGCTTAGGATACCCAAGTTTGAATATTTTTAGCAGCCCATTTCAATTCATTTTTCTTAAAGTTGTCTGTATGAATAATTATGTCATGCTAAGTAGTCCACAGTGAAAATGTTATCATTTTGTTAACATGAAAAGGCCAGTAATCCAAAGGCCCAGGATAATTAAGGGACGTGAATTTGAAGAAATGCCAATTCCCAAAAAGACAGTAATTTCAAAAACATTCTCATTTATGTCTACATAACTAGATGGACTTTGTCCTAATTAATACACAGGTTTAAATTTACAGAATTCTGTTTTAGCTGCAATGAGAACTCCTGTGAAGTGTGAGCCTATGAATCTTCAGGTCAAACACGATCTCCTGCAAGAACATAAACAAAGTTGCTGGAAAAGCTCAGCAGGTCTGGCAACATCTGTGGAGGACAAAACAGAGTTAACATTTCGGATTGTTCCTGAGGAAGGGTCACCAGACCCGAAACATTAACTCTGTTTTTACCTTCGCAGCTGTTGCCAGACCTGCTGAGCTTTTCCAGCAACTTTGTTTTTGTTCTTGATTTACAGTATCCGCAGTTCTTTCAGTTTTTAGTAAGACCTCCTGCAAAGTGGGAAGACCTGGATCCTCAGGTAGAAATGATGAGCCAGACTCACCGATCTGACATAATTAATGAGAAAATAAATATTTTATCTGGTGTGTACTTGTAGCCAACAGAACTCAGTCTATCTCGTGCTGCCTGGTCATACCTAAAGTGTCAATTTAATAAAAATAAAACATGAACCTTACCAAGCTCTGTTGCCAGCTGCAAAGGGGTTCGCTGTTTGTAGTCTCGAGCCTTCATGTTAGCATCATGTTTCAACAGACAGTGCAGGGCTGTAGCAGCATCATACTTGGCAGCATAGTGAACGGGTGTCTGCATCATTCCCGATGTTTTTGCTTCAATGTCCGCTAAAAAAAAGTTGCTATACACAATTACAAAGGATACACAAAAGTTGGAGAGAATTTTGTGATATTTGAGTTACAGCACTGCGTCTATGTTCTGATGCCACTCTGCATGTCATGATATTTAGCACAGTGCTTATGTTATACGTGGCAGAAAAGCCTGCATATTGAAGCGCCATCTGGAAGATAATCGATTCTTTTTCTGCTAACTGGCAACAAGTCAAGATCACCTTGTTGTACGGATTTCATCAGTTCCTAACTCCATCCTTAGCACACCTGACCTTCATGTTTTCAAAACAATGAAGTTGCAATCCACATCCTAAGCATTAGAGTTCATCAGTGGAACTGAATATTGTACAGAATGTATAATGGATATTGATTTATATTGCCTGTTTGTGCAACTGCTTATAGAACATAGACTAGTACAGCGCAGGAACAGGCCCTTTGATACACCATGACTGTGCCAACCATGATGCCATTCTAAACTAATCCCATCTGCCTGCATATGGTCTGTATCCCCCTATTCCCTGCCTATTCATGTGTCTCTCTAAATATATTGTAAGTGTTACTGTTGTATCTGCTTTTACCACATGACATAGCAGCCTAATACAGGCAACTTCTGCCTGCTGCGTAAAAAGCTTGCCTCGCACATCTCCTTTAAACATTTCCCCCTCTCACTCTAAACCTATGCACCCCTAGTATTTGAGATTTCCACTCTGGGAAAAAAGACTCTGACAATCCACCTGATCCAAGCCACTCATAATTTTATTCAATTCTAGCAGGCAACCCCTCAGCCTCTGATACTTTAGCGAAAACAATTCAAGTTTGTCCAAACTGTCCTTGTAGCTAATACACTCCAATCCAGGTGATATCCTGGAAAACATCTCCTGCACCCTCTCCAAATCCTCTGCATCTTTCCTGTAAGGTGGCAACCAGAACTCCATGACACAATTTATGGCAGAATTCATACCCTACGACCTACATACAATATAAAAAGCTATTAGGAAAGCAAATTGGAATTTGTGCCTTCATCAACAAAAACCACTAAATTACACCACATTGTCTCAATTAACCACATAAATATACCATTTTTAAAAGGTCTGTAGTTTATACCGTACATTTAAAATTCAATATTCTCTCAATTAATTAAGGTCAATTTATACGTGGGATGTTATATCTCCACGTGTCCTAATTAGGATCCATTTTAGCAGCAAATTTTGTTATATATCAACAGCTCTAGACAAAAAGGTAAGAAGCAAAGGGGCAAAGAGGAGACCATAAATTGCCACTAAATTAAACAATCTAACGTTAATTAGCTCTTGCATCCAATAAGAGTCAAGGCCCAGGAATGGAGGTGAAGCCTTAAAAACAGTGGTGAAAATGGAAATAAAAAGCTGTTGACTTAACTTCTGCTGAAATTAATTATCTGCTTGGAGGTAATCCAATGGATACTGTTTTCACCTTAGATTTTCTACAGTGTAATCTTGCAGTGGTCTCTCTGGATCACAAAACATTCCCCAGAGAAGATGGCATGTGATTTAAGTATTTGCCACTAGATGAAAATAAAATTGGATAGAATGTTCAAAGGGCTCCTGATTTACTTTGAGCATGTTTTGTGCTACTTGGAAGGCAAAGTCCAATCCCCAAGTTATTTAAGCATCTTCATCTCAGGCTTCTGCCAAATCCACATTTTAAGTTGCTGGATGAACTATTCCCTGCATGAAAGGATTAATCATGAGGAGTGCCATAAGCACTACCCACTACCATGAATGTATATGTACGTTTGAGAAGAATAATTTAGGATGTTGGAGGAGTAAGTGTCAACATCCAAGTCCTCCTCATAATGTCTGCAACAAAGTGTATCATATCAATTATTATGACTAGGAATTCTAGACCACATACCACAAACCATTAAGGTCCTGGGCAAAGAAGGATGAACTTGCCCCTTTGGTTATTCACTCCCTCTCTGCGTTACTGCTATAAGTTTAATTGTAAAAGGATCTCTTCCCCCGTGGATACCATTCTGCCAGATTCCAATGAACTTATGTTTTTAAGAAAGCAATTTAACCATGCTTTCTTGAACTTAAAAAAAGGTGAACATAATAATTGCTAAAAGCAAGAAGAAATAGTAACACAACACACGTACACACTGAGTAGAAGTAAGGCAGTAATCCAAAAACATAAAAGTAAACGGGGCGGCACGGTGGCTCAGTGGTTAGCACTGCAGTCTCACAGCACCAGGGACCGGGGTTCAATTCCAGCCTCAGGCGACTGTCTGTCTGGAGTTTGCACATTTTCCCTGTGTCTGTGTGGGTTTCCTCCAGGTGCTCCAGTTTCCTCCCACAGTCCAAAGATGTGCAGGCTAGGTGGATTGGCCATGCTAAATTGCCCATAGTGTTCAGGGGTGTGTGGGTTATAGGGAAATAGGTCTGGGTGGGATTCTCCAAGGGGTGGTGTGGACTTGTTGGGCCGAAGGGCCTGTTTCCACAGTGTAGGGAATCTAATCAAAAGAAAGACAAACAGTCTCTGAATTGTTTGTCAAGAAGTGGACAAGTTGGGCCAAAGGGTCTGTTTCCTTGCTATACATCTCTGTGACTCCATGCCTCTACGATAACATTGTGAGCATAGCTGGATGGCGCTGGTAACGTTGATATTGGCAGATTAGCAGTTGATTTTGAGATTCTGGTTGCTGCAAAAAATATGAACTATCGATACTCAAATTCTACATTCTGATTTTAATACCTGAGGCTTTCATGGTCTGAATATTGTTTTAAAAAGGGCCACAGCATTCAGCTGATCACAAGGTTAGCCAAGCTTCATGAAACAAATGTGGATTAAAGAAAACTGTCTGAACTGAAATTAACATTTTTTTATTTTAAAAACTGAATCTTAGTTGAATTAATCAGGCCTGAATAAACCCTCATCCATTTTTGATTTACAACCGTATGACAGGTTTCATGTTTTACAGATGAAAGATATCACCATATTTAATCAAGCTTGGAAATGATGAGCTCAGACATTGAACTAAACAAGTTTTTTGCATTTTGGAGGACTGCTTTTGGCCGAGCAGGATGGTAGACTTGTGACTGTAGAACTGGAGAAAACTTGCTCTCTTTCTCTCTGCCTCTCAAAGTGCAAAGCACCCAATTACAATACAAATTGAAGAGAAACACCTGAAGTTGAAAGTCAAAAGTTCTGAAAGACTTAATACTGCTGAGGATACAATACTTGAATTAAACAACCACAGTGCCACATTAAAACAATTTTGCCACAAGGATACCCTTATGACTTTAACAGCTTGTTCCTTTTATTTTTCTTTAATACAACACACTATCCCTTTATAACTTTGTACCTGCGTTTTGTGTATGTTTGATGTTAGGTCATTATTTTTATGAAAGCTTGTAGATAATAAAATTGTTTACTCTTTCACCCAATACAACTTTGTAAGAGCATAAATCTTTGTCGTAGTTAACTGGAGAGGTTAAAAAGGGGACTGATTCATCCTTCCTTACCTGTTCAAAGCAAGCTGCATGATCATAATGTACTAACTAATGGAACTACTTAATCAACATGGTTCAATAGGCATACAAATTTATGGTGGCATGCCTGATTGATTAAAGTAAGTTGACAACAAATATGCAGGATTTGCTCCTTTCTGCAGTATCAGCCGACATTCAGTTGGTAGCATTCTTGCTTTTGAGTCTGAAGTTTGTGGTTTCGTAGCCTCAAAAAATGGTTTCAGGTCAAGAATCTCTGCTCATGCTCAGTGTAATACTGAGGGAGTGCTGCATTATTGCAGGTGTTGACTTTCAAGCAAGATGTTAAATTATGGGCTTATCTATCCTTTTAGGTGAGCACAGAAGATCTCATGGGACTGTTTTGAAGAAGAATTGTGAGGCTATCCCTGTGATAACACAATTACTTTTTAGGTTTGAAGAGACGTTTTCGGATTTTCCTGGGCTATCTTTTCAAACAGTTTAGACCAAATTTCTGCTAGTGTGATGATTAACACTTTGTATTAAAACTGACCTTGATAGCCTGAAGCTGTTGAAATGTCTGCATTCAAGCTATCTATTGTAATTATTTAATGTACAATTACAGACCTGTTTGCCAGTTGTAAAGAAAGCAAAATATTTGAATCCTGCAGTTTAGACTAACAACCTAAACAAATGCAAAGTATTTTAAATAGCTTTTAGTGCCTCGTATCAGCTGTACTTGTGGAACAAAACATCTGTATTTCGAAAGGGCATCCTAATACTTGGCAAGGGACATTTGTTTTCAACTGGCCCGGTGCTATGGGAATATTTAGGTGGATTGTTTATAATAGATTTTGTTAAAAAATAGTTTGCTTGTGGACATTTGTATCTAAAGTGGACGGGTGATATATTTACAGAATGGGAGTAACTTCTGAAACTAAGAAAATAGGTATTTGTTGAGCCTGCATGATTCTAATTAGAGGCAGGGTGACACTAGAACACTTTAAGCTAATGCAAATTTTCCTAATAAGGAATGAGCAACTCTTAGAATTAGGGGTAAGAATTGTAAACTCAGAGTCTTTGCTGGCTCAACTTTACCATTGCTTTTGTTCTGTAATTGCCTGAGACAAAGTCAACATGATGTCATGTCAGAGACAGGAGAAGAAAGACATCCCCTGCAGTGACACAATTAAGTAATCGTCGGCCGAGGACTAAAATGTTCATATCGTCTTTACTGCTTTTTGTTAATTATTTACAGAATTGTGCATAACAAATTCTACTTGATTCTTATATTCTTGGTATCTCTTTAGATCAAGCACAACTGAAGACTCTCACTGTTACAAGCTAAGACTTTAAAACATAGGTAATTTAAGTATGTGATTTATATCTCAGAACCAATAAAACTTACAATTGGTACCTTGGCTGATATCAATACCTCAATCAACACCATCAAATCAGATTATCCTTCATTATCTCATTATTGTTTATGGCCATAGATGGATTTTCCCATGGTCAGATGGTAGTTATTCCAGCATAAATGTGAGTTATGCACAGAAACCATACAGAATCTTCATTGTGAAGGGTCTGAAGGAATTTCCAAGAAATTGACAATTCTGCTGGGCAATTTGTCCGTGTTTGCACCCTATGAGAGTTTGCATTTACATCAGATAATGTGGATGTTTTTGATGAAAATAATTAAGTAGCTACCTAGAAAAGATTAGGCTCTTAAAAATGTGGTCACTCCTTCATAACTACTTATCCTGCACCAGAACCTTAAAACTCCCAAAATCCTGACCCAAGAACCACTCCGCCCAGGGATCTGGCACCTTCCCTGGAACCCAGAAGCCCTGCTCCAATCAGCACCAAACTTCCCCTGCCACTGTATTTGTCCCTGATCTGCATCTTAAACTCCAAGACCTGATACCATCCGAACTCCTCACCACTACCCATCACTTCCACTGTAACAAACTTTTCCTACCCACCCTGATCTACCCTGAACACTGCATCATTTACTTGGCCCTTTTGATAACTTGAACCCTGGCATCCTACCCACTTTGTGCCTTACCCCTTCCCACTTGGCAAACAACGCACCTGACGTTCGACTTACTTAGCACCTTAAACCCTACTTTTCTGGCATTCTACCCGGGGCAAATCAACACCATCTCCAGCCTCACCTCACCAAGCTGGCAGCCTGCTTTTGTGGCATCCTACCTACCTGTCACCTTATTTACCTTGCACCCTAATCTTGAGACATTCAGCATTCTCTCACCTGATATCCTGCAGTATCCCCAGCTGGTGTCATGTTTACCTTGAATCCTGACATCATAAATTCCTGGCATGCTTTTTGCCTGACATTGTACGCCCAACCATTTGGGATCTTACCCTTGCCAACCTATGCCTACCCACCTAACACCTCTCTTACATTGCGCCCTGGAATTCTACACACCTGCCACTTTATTTACTTGCCAGACTATCATCCCAGCATCCTAACAATACCTTTATGTGCTTACCCTTTGACAGCACCCAGCAGGTGAGTGCTGTGAGAAGGGAGTCAGACAGTTATGAGCTACGAAGGAACTGTTGGGATAGAAAGCCAGCTCCTCATTTCTGTAGGAATATTGATCAGGAAAAGAAGAATCTGCACAAAATTGCCACTCTTTATAAAATTCAGCCCAATGCGTAACCTTAAATATAAGTTTTGTTTTGTGCAATAAGTACAGGGATAAATTGTTTTAGTTTCATTTTTAGAGATATTTTTGTAAGCTTGGTGGAGGCCTGTTTGTTTAGATGCATTTTAAATGAAGGTTACAACCTATGAAGTGATGAGGTTAGTATTTTAGTGCATTTAAAGTAAATACAAATTAAACTGAGCTGTTGCCTAGCAACAGGGGTCCAGGGACACACACAGCACAGAAAAATCCAGAAGTGAGCGAGTCAGTCACTGTGTGTATGTGCGTGTGTGTGTGTGTATGTGTGTGTGTGTGTGTGTGTGTGTCTGTGAATGTGTGTGTGTGTGTGTGTGTGTGTGTTGGTGTCTGTCTGTGTTGGTGTGTCTGTGTGTGTGTGTGTGTGTGTGTGTGTGTGTATGTGTGTGCGTGTACGCATGTGTCAGAGAGCAATAGCAGCAGCATTTAGCTCTGGTAAGAAATCTTGTCAGGAAGCTTAGTTTCGGGAACTCATGTTTGCCCTAAAGTTAAAGTAATAGTGATTGAAGTTTCTTTTCGATGTCTCAGGGAGGGATACCACATGAAGCTAAAGAAAAGATTCAGTAAACAGTCAGAAATTTGTTAGATGATTATGTCAGCATGTGCAAGAAGTCTTGGTGTGAAGATAGTAATTTTTTGTGGGGATTTTGGACTTTATAAGGATATTGCAGGGATTAAGAGAATAGTTTGACTTTGAACCCTTTCTGGTTCATGTAATGAAATCTTTCCAGCCATTTTATTTAATAAACCTTTTATTATTTGTGTGAAAAGTACAATGGCAGACTGTTGAGATCAGAGTCTGATCTCCACTGTTTAGAAAAAAAACAAAATTAGAGTCTATCAAGCCAAGTTTAACTCTTGAATCTGACTTGTCCAGAATTAATATCAGCTGGGATCATCACTGCTGCCATATTTTCTACATTGCAACAGTGACTACACTTCAAAATTACCTCATTGACTGTAACACTTTTGGATGACTAATGATCATGGAATGCCACATAAATCCAAGCCCTTCTTTCTTCAAAAATCTTATGCAGCACTGCCTTCACAGCTTATCACCTCCTGCAAACATTCATCTTACCATCACAGTCCAGAAGATAGTCAACCATTTCAGGATAATTTACTGCCGCAGCCACGTGCAGTGGAGTTACACCATAGTTATCAGGCTTGTTCACGTCAGCATTTCTCTCAATCAGAAACTTGGCAACGTCGGGATGCCATGTTCTGGCTGCCTATCGAAACAAATATGAAACATAGTCAGACTTTTGAGCAAGGATGTCTTTGATAACTCTGAATGTGGAGACTCAAACAGCAGCCTAAAATCAGTTTATAATGCTGATATATCATTGAGTCTTTGTCTGTTACTTGCAAGACAATAACGGATTTATTTTGACATTTGTTGAAGGGGAGGCTTGCTTGATATAACACGAGTTGAAACCACATTTATTTTATTCAATCCACAGCTGCACATCAATGGCAGTGAATGTTGCACACATGGGATTTCAAAGCACACTGTCTGGCACCTTTTTTGGCAATGGCCATGAAAAACTTGAGGGGCACCTTTCCATCCACTGCTAAGCCAGTTTCCGTAATTTGGTGCACAAGCAGTGCCAAATCAGGCAGCTTGCTTGCCTTTTGAAATAATAATTAGCACACAATTGACACACATTTCACATTCCCAATATATGGTCGGTGTGGACATGCAGATGAGTGAGACTGTTTTGACAAATATTTTTGTAAAGGAGGGAAGGATGGGATGTGGTGGGGACACAGCATTTTGGGCATGCCAATTGTGCAAAGGGAGGAACCGTTTATTCCCAATTTGCTCCTTTCCAACTGGGCGCCAAAACCCAACTCCCCCCCTCCCACCCCAACCACGCACACCTCCCAAACACTCCGACCCCTAGATCCCACCTCAGGCTGCATGATCCCATTTTGTCCAAAAAGACCAAATTTACCTGTCCCTAACATCCATCTCCTGACCTTCCTGGGTCTGCTTGCAGTGCCAGCAAACACACATTATTCTGTCTGGAGCTGCTGGGGCTGCTAAAATGGGCACTCAACTGAATTCCAAGGTCAGGTCTTCCTCCCACTGAGCGAATCCCTACATGTTTAACTCACTGGCAATTTGTTATTGCTGTGGGTTGGGCTTCTTTAGGTCTACAGGCTGCTGGTGGATTACAGTGAGGGGTAGGTGAATAAATCTCCCCACCCTGTGAAATTCAGTGCCATATTGTCAAGATTAAATTTTAGCAGTGAAGTGAAGACAGATCTGGTATAAAACGATTACACATTTTAATGTTTCACATAAACTTCACGTTATGACTGCCTTCTTTAGAAGTTTAAATGATGAGCTTATATTAATGATAAATATTATAATGTAAGCACTATAGATATATTTATCAGGTAAGAATACATTTTCCTAAATACTTGCAGAAGGCAACTGTCCACACTTATTGTTAACCACATTTAATGATGACAAAGAGGATTCAGACCTCTATTTGTCTGCTTTGGGACCCTTTACTACATTAAAGGCACTATATACATGTGGAATATTGTTATTTGATGTTAAATGCCAATGAGGGAATACAGATGACATTTCTCTGTGCAGAATTTAAATCTATTAAAATCATAATGTTGGACTTGGTGCTCCAATTAAAAAGCTACATTAATCATAATTATTGAATACAGTATGCGACCCAAGGGAAAAAATGTTTTCTCTGAAATGCATCATTCCATCAGATTCACATTACCCCATGCAAAACGCCCTGTCCATATCTGTCAGTGGCATTGATATCAGCTCCACTTTCCAACATGGTATTCAAGCGTTCCAAATCAATCTAAGAATAAAAGGATACAGATGTTTCTTTGTTCTTAAAATTAATAATACCAACAATTAAACAAACACTAGTCAGGAACAGATTCACACGGTTTCCAGGGTAGCAAGTACGATCCTTTCAAGTCAATTTGCTTGACAACAATATTTGATATATTCTTTCAACTGCTGCACTATTATATGAAAAATAACAATGCTTCACACATGAACATACAATAGGAAATTGGAAATGTTTATTTCAATGATGATATAAATTAAGATAAATCCTAGTTGCAAAGGATTATATTATTTCTGCTCTTGTAATGAAATAAATTAGATTTTTAATTTCCTTGTGAATCAGAAGTCTTGGATCATACTGCATAATGCTTTATCACCTAAGCTACCAAGGAAACAAGAGGATGATTATTTTTAGAATCAGCACTGGTGGGGAAGCTCCATGCGGGGGGGAGGGATGGTGGGATTGGTTCACTGCTTGTTTCACTCCCAATCCAAATAACTTTATTTTGTTCAAGGCCACTCAGGTTAAAATTACTTCCCTAAATTTGGAAGCCTGTAATCTCTGGAGTGGGATCTGAGCTGAAAAACATCTGACTCTGACTAATTGACAAGAGGGCTGATGCTGGTATGCAACTAACACTGAGAACCAGATGTCTTACATTAACTGCTGCTGGAGAATGATCCAATGTCATTATATGATTTACCTTTGGGTGCACAGAGCACCCGGGAAGTACTGACATTGGTTGTATGAAACCCCTTAGCCAGACTATGCGACTAAAAGTAGAATCACCTCAGATACAAGGTCTGTCAGGATTTTCAACCGGAAGCTCTAATGGGATTTCTGGTCAGCGCCCACAATCCATTGATGTCAGCAGACTCACTTGGGAGGTAGAGCCTGTGTTCATATTGCCTAATCCATGAGCAGAGCATCACTTCTGGTTTGGTTTTACTTAAACATGCTCTGTTTAGTTATTTTTTTGCCAGCCTTGGAGGAAAAAGTCCAGCAGTTAAAAACATACATTGTTGCAGTAATATTTTATTGCATAACACAACATGGAAAAGAAAGAGTCGGGAACGGGGAAGGGATTCCTACACAACTGATAAATTTTCACACGTCAGGGTAAAGGAACAAATTACCTCTCTTTCATTGCCCCGCTTCGATACTATGATAAAATACTGAAGGAAAGCTGTTGTGGGGGAAACACCGGTGCTTTGGTCTTGATTGCTTGTCCCTGGAGGTGGATTTGGTATCACTATTTGTTGTCCTGCATCTGTCAGCCTTTTCAGGCCAATGTATGTGGCAGAATCTGTGGTCTCTGTCGACAGAATGATGAGATTCATAGCTTAATACCATTGTAGAGTGGTAAAGTTTGCATCCAGCTGATTTCAGAGCAGCTTGGCGACTAAACAATATTTGAAAAAGTGAACTTTCGAGGACACTTTAAGAGACATGCAGAAAATTAACATCTGAAAAGAAACGGAGACATAACAAAAGAAAGAGCAAACAGAAAGTCTGGCAGAAGTTAAGTCAAAAATATCAAGAAGGTTTTTGATGGCAGCAATAGAAAACCAGATATGTTTAAGCTAGATGGATGATGGCACCATTTCAAAAACAAAATTAGCCTTGTAAATGGCAAGATTGGTTTGAATATTATAGAAAATCCGAAAATGCCAGGTTTATTAAATCTTCACAAAGACTGGGATCAAGTTTCACTATAGGTCATTTGGATTCAGACATTTACAATGAGATGTGAGCAAAGAATATGAAGTTCCTACCACTTAGAACAAAAACAGGTATTTTCTACCAGAAAAGCAATTCCTATTCTCTATTAGCATAATGTCAATTTTAATCATTTCATGTGGTCTGTTGTGATAATTTATGTTTAGACAGTAACAGCTGTGTTTACTCAATACTTATCACTGCCTTCTTGAATGTAAGATCAAACATAAATGAGTAACTAATAAATGCCTTTAATATCCTGTTAATATTCAATTAACCTTTGTGTGCTTAAGGCTTCCAAATCCCCTCTAAGTGATGTAGATTATAGCTTCTACTACCCAGCAAATGGAAACCACTGCACAATGTTTTTTGCATAGATGGAGCATCCTTGTAATAATGTAATTGTGATGGTGTCAATTGAGCAATTGCAAATAATGACAATGTATTTACATGAATATACCTGCTATAAGCTATGGGAAGAATATTACTTATACGTGTCAGAAGGAAATGTGCCCAAAGGTATAAGTCGAGTTATTTTAACATGCACATCGTATATCCACTAACACTACGTTATTGTACATATGCACAATTTGTGATATCCTGTCCACTAAAGACTCAATTTTTAATTTGCAAGGCAGATGGACAAAGCTCTCTGCCACAACAAAAAGCTCAAAACAACCAAACCAGCATGCATGAAATACATTTAGAATCCTGTCTGCAAAAAGAAGGGACCCTGGTTAACATTTTACACATGCAGGAACAGTACCTGATGCCAAAGTGAGGGAGAATATTATCCTGATATTACATGAAAGAATCATGCATCAGTGAGAATAAGATCTGTACCAAACCAGAGTTGCTACTAATCTCTTTCTACTAGCTATTTTTTAAGCAGATGTTTTTTTAGCGTTCATTTTATTATCTTGGAATCTCCAGCATCTGCAGTTCCCATTATCTCTGATACTAATTTAAAGCCTATTTTGTTTTTTTGCTCTACTATTTTTGAGGTTGTGGTGACAAATCAAAAGCCAGACCAAACCATTCCTAAGCTTGGGAATTCCTTAAAGCTCAAATTGAATTCAGCATCACAATTAAGGAGAGGATCAGAAGGCCCAGCTGTTAAAATACAACTGAGAAAAAGAGGAGAGCCTACACTTCAATTGGGAAGCGAATGGAAAGCTCAGAAATGCAAAGACCAGCCCCTATATTAAAATTCACAGGCACTTAATGTTTGAATCCCTTCCTGAATGCTTTCCAGGAGAGCTTGATCGCCTGACCTTCTAAGCCAGTTACAATTAAGATTGAAGTTAAAATAAACAAGAATGAAAGAAGTGATTCTGGAAAGTGAGGAGTAAAGCAGAATATTGAAGAAGTGGCTAAGTGAGAATATTAGGAAATAACAAGTAGGGATACACTATATTGCTCCTCAAGTTTGCTCGACCACTTAGTAGACCATGGCTGATCGTCTGCCGAAACTTCACTTTCTTGTTTACATTATACATCCTGGCATTTCCTACATCAGCCTTAAATATATTTAAACAATGCAGCATATACAATGTTCTGGAGTGGAGAATTTCAAAGATTCATGTCCCTCTGAGTGAAGACATTTCTTTTCATCTTGGGTCTAAACAATAGACCTCTTCATGAGACTGAGACCCCACGTTTTAAGTTCCGCAGCCAGGGGAAACAACCTCTGTACTATAGTATGCCCCTTCAGAGCCCTTTATGTTTCAACAAAATGACTCCAAATTCTTCTGAACACCATAAAATATAGAACAACATAGAACATAGAACAGTACAGCACAGAACAGGCCCTTCAGCCCACAATGCTGTGCCGACCATTGATCCTCATGTATGCACCCTCAAATTTCTGTGACCATATACATGTCCAGCAGTCTCTTAAATGACCCCAATGACCTTGCTTCCACAACTGCTGCTGGCAACGCATTCCATGCTCTCACAACTCTCTGCGTAAAGAACCTGCCTCTGACATCCCCTCGATACTTTCCACCAACCAGCTTAAAACTATGACCCCTCGTGCTAGCCATTTCTGCCCTGGGAAATAGTCTCTGGCTATCAACTCTATCTATGCCTCTCATTATCTTGTATACCTCAGTTAGGTCCCGTCTCCTCCTCCTTTTCTCCAATGAAAAGAGACCGAGCTCAGTCAACCTCTCTTCATAAGATAAGCCCTCCAGTCCAGGCAGCATCCTGGTAAACCTCCTCTGAACCCTTTCCAAAGCATCCACATCTTTCCTATAATAGGGCGCCCAGAACTGGACGCAGTATTCCAAGTGCGGTCTAACCAAAGTTTTATAGAGCTGCAACAAGATCTCATGACTCTTAAACTCAATCCCCCTGTTAATGAAAGCCAAAACACCATATGCTTTCTTAACAACCCTGTCCACTTGGGTGGCCATTTTAAGGGATCTATGTATCTGCACACCAAGATCCCTCTATTCCTCCACGCTGCCAAGAATCCTATCCTTAATCCTGTACTCAGCTTTCAAATTCGACCTTCCAAAATGCATCACCTCGCATTTATCCAGGTTGAACTCCATCTGCCACCTCTCAGCCCATCTCTGCATCCTGTCAATGTCCCGCTGCAGCCTACAACAGCCCTCTACACTGTCAACGACACCTCCGACCTTTGTGTCGTCTGCAAACTTGCTGACCCATCCTTCAATTCCCTCGTCCAAGTCATTAATAAAAATTACAAACAGTAGAGGCCCAAGGACAGAGCCCTGTGGAACTCCACTCACCACTGACTTCCAGGCAGAATATTTTCCTTCTACTACCACTCGCTGTCTTCTGTTGGCCAGCCAATTCTGTACCCAAGCAGCTAAGTTCCCCTGTATCCCATTCCTCCTGACCTTCTGAATGAGCCTACCATGTGGAACCTTATCAAATGCCTTACTGAAGTCCATATACACCACATCCACAGCTCGACCCTCATCAACCTTTCTAGTCACATCCTCAAAAAACTCCATAAGTTTTGTAAGGCATGACCCACCCCTCACAAAGCCGTGTTGACTGTATAGCTCGAGTTTACTCAGTAGCTTGTTTTTTTCATTCTGGAGCCATTCTAGTGACTGCCTATTGTACAGGTTCTAAGACAAGTGTATTCTTCATGAGACATGAAGACTGAAATTACATGTAGTATTCCACGTGTGGATTCACTAAAGTCCCACACAATGGTTACAAAGACTTTTATTATTGTACTCGTATTTCCCTTGCAAATAAAGCCCAACATGGTATTTGCCTTCCTCATGCTTATACCCTCACACTAACCTCTGGTGCTCCATGTACAAGTATGCGCCATGTACACTCTATAAACATCAACATTTAGAAGTGTCATGCCCTTTAAAGAATATTAAAATTAAAATTAAAGAAAATTAAAGAATTTTAAACTCTTAGTACCAAAGTGAGTAACCTCACACTTCCGAAATTGTTAGATAACAAGGTGTAGAGCTGGATGAATACAGCAGGCCAAGCAGCACCTTAAGAGCAGGAAAACTTACGTTTCGGGCCTAGACCCTTCATCAAAAATGGGTCTAGGCCTGAAACATAAACCTTCCTGCTCCTAAGATGCTGCTTGGCCTGCTGTGTCCATCCAGCTCTACATTTTGTTATCTTGGATTCTCCTGCATCTGCAGTTCCTATTATCTCTGATTCAATTTTAACTTCCTATATTGTATTTAATTTGCTAACTTTTGTAACCTGTCTTTTGTCTTTCTCACAGTTTACATTCCCACCTAGTTTTATATCATCAACAAATTTGGATACATTACTCTGAACATTTTTAACCAAATCATTAATATAAATTGTAAACAGCTGAGGCTCCAGTATTTACAGTTCTGGTTGCAACCTGCCAATTTGAAAATTTCCATACTCCCCTACTTTCTGTTCCCATTTGCAAACCACTTCTCCATTCATGCTAATACAACACCCCAACACCAAGAGCTTTTTGCCTTGCACATAAGCCTTTCGTATGATACCTTATCAATTACTTTTTGGAAATTTCGGTGCATTATATGATGGTATAATGTAGATTATACAGGGTAGTGTGATCCTATTAGGATAACAAGTCCGCACAACATCGTGGGCCAAAGGGCCTTTACTGTGCTGTACTGTTTTATGTTCTATGTTCTATATCTGTTAGCTATTTTACTCCTATTACCTTAACCTACTAGTTCAATTCTCAAAAACAAAAAAAGACAGAATAACAGACATTGTCCACATGGGTTTTAGCAAGGCCTTTGACAAGGTTCTGCATAATAGACTGGCTAATAAGGTTATATCACATAGTATCCAGGGTGAGTTAGCCAGCTGGATAAAAAATTGGCTGGACGGTAGGAAACTGAGGGTGGTGGAAGGAGATTGTTGTTCAGACTGGAGGCCTGTGACCAGCAGTATACCACGAGGACTGGTGTTGGGTCCACTGTTGTTTGTCATTTATTTAAACTATTTGAATGATAATATCGGAGGCATGGTTAATAAGTTTGTAGATGACACCAAAATTGGTGGTATAGTGGACAGGCAAGAAGTTTATCTAAGAGTATAAGAAGAACTTCATCAACTGGGCCCATCGGCCAAGGAATGGCAAATGGAGTTTAATTTAGATAAATGCAAGGTGTTACATTTTGGTCAGACAAACCACAGCAGGACTTTCACAGTTAACGGTAGGGCCCTAGGGAGAGTTTTCAAATAGAGAGACCTAGGGGTGCAGGTGCATAGTTCCTTGAAAATGGTGTCACAGATAGATAGGATGGTGAAGAAGGTGTCTGGCATACTTGCCTCCGTCGGTTAGATCAGTGAGTATAGGAGTTGGGACATTATGTTACTGCTGTACAAGACATTGGTAAGGCCGCTTATGGAAAACAGCATACAATTCTGATTGTCCTGTTACAGGAAGGATGTTATTAAACTGGAAAAGATTAAACTGCAGAAAAGATTTATGAGGATGCTACTGAGACTGGAAGTTTTGAGTTATAAGAAGAAGCTGGGGAATCTGGGACCTTTCTCTCTGGAGTATTGTAGTCTAAGGGGTGATGGTATAGATGCTTATTAAATTATGAGGGGCATAGATAAGGTGAATGACCATAGTCTTTTCTCCAGGGTAGTGGAGTCCAAAACTTGAGGGCTTAGATTTAACTGGAACTTGAGGAGCAACTGTTTCACACAGAGGGCGGTGCATATATGGAACAAGCTGCCAGAGGAGGTGGTAGAAGCGAGTACAACATTTGGAAGGTATGTGAATAGGAAATGTTTAGAAAGATATGGGCCAAAGGGAGGCAAATGGGACTAGTTCTATTTAGGAAACCTGGTTGGCGTAAAAAAGTTGGCCAAAGGGTCAGTGCCTGTGCTGTACGATACTATGACTAAAATTTTGTCCAGAGGCAAGTGAGGAGAAGGAGATATGGAGAGTTTGAGAGACAAGCTCAATGTTTCAAATAATTGTTTCTCATTTCCATTTTTGATATGAAGCAGCATCTTAATGAATAGAGTTAACATGATGTGAAGCTGGATTAACACAGCAGGCCAAGCAGCATCAGAGGAGCAGGAAAGTTGACGTTTCGGGTTGAGACCCTTCTTCTGCTGTGTTCATCCAGCTTCACACTGTCTTATCTCAGATTCTCCAGCATCGGCAGTTCCTTCCATCTCTTAATGAATAGACATTTTTGCATCTCTGTTCCCACAGCTTCTTTCCTATTGTGCAGTGTGCAACATTACAAATTGTACGCTAATTGCAGTCCAGTCCTAATATTGAATATAGACTTGCCATCAGACCTCAATCTTTACATACTGTATCACTTACCGTACAATTTAATATTCCATTGACCATTCAAAATTCATACTGACTCAAGGCGATATTTTTCCGGTTTTTGTCAGCATACAATGATATCTCTTATCTCTACGTTTGCTAATTACATAGCCTTCTGCCATTCAAAATTCACATTGTTTTAAAAACTGAACAATACTACCTCAAATTTGTTCACATTAAATTTCCCCTATGCATTCTTTGTTTATTCTTATCATCTTCTGTTAACAGCTTCCTTTGGTTCCTGGAATTATTTACTGTACCTCAAATATTGAAATATCAAATCTCAAAACTTGTTATTGAATTGAGTGTAAATTTGGACATCACTTCCTCTTACAATCTTGCCAATCATTGATCTAAACAATGAACTAAAAAACAGCCAAGAGCATCACCTTGTGGGACACTGCTACCCACTTCCAACCACTCTGTGAAACCGTTTTAAATGATCAATCTCGAATTCCTCTATTCTAACTGTATGCGAGCCCAACCTGCTCATTTCATACACTTTAATCGTGTCCAACATCCTTTATCTGGCACCCTGCAGTAAGAAAATAATAAAGGAGCAGGAGCAGGTAATGCAATATCTTGACCCTGTTCTGCTGTTCACTAAAGCACTTGAAACATTAACTTGCTTTCACTCCATGGATGCTGCCTGAACTGCTTAGATCCCTAGCACTTTTTGTTTTCAGTTAAGATGATGGCTGAACTTTACTTTCTTGCCTTAACCCTATATCTCTTGATTCCCTGAGTGCCAAAAAACCAGCAATTTTAGTATCGGAATGCACCGAATAATTTAGCATCTTCAGCCCTCAGGGATGGAAAATTCCTACAATACAAAATTCTGAGTGAAAAAGTTCTTCACTTAAGGTTATGGCCCCAGGTCCTACATTCTCCAGCCAAGGGAAACATTAGCTTGGAATCTAGCCTGTCAAGCACTGAAAGAATTGAATACATTTCAATTAATCCACTTTTCTCTTTCATCTAAACTCTGGAGGATGTAGTAATTGTGTGTTATTGTTCACTTGAGATGACTGTGTTGCTATGGCAACATGCAAATGCATGTAGTAGTTTAGGGCTCTGGCAGTGATGGTAGAGATTCCAATATTCTTTCCATCGCATGGCTGTTTAGGAGTCTCTGCAGCTGTAACCACTTGCCACTGGTCTTTGAAGAGTTCAGTCCTCAACTTGTTTGACTGCATTGTGCATACACATGAGGATACAGGTAGATTTAATTCATTCTCTCTTCATCACAGAATATTAAAAAATCTCTTCAAGCAGTATCAGCATCACTACAAAAACCAGCATTTGTTGGCCATCCCTTGAATTGCCATGATCTGAACTTTTCAGCAATTTCAGAGGCTGGCAAGAGTTACCTCATTGTTTGGATCCATGGTCACATGGAGACCAGAGAAGGACAACAAATTTTCTTCCCTCAAGGAAAGCAGATGAATGTTCACAATGTTTATAGCAGAGGACAGGAAACTATATTCCAGTTAGGCCTCAGTTGTTGGTAAGATTTTAGAGTCCATTATTAAAGATGAGATTGTGAAATACTTGGAAGGACTTGGTAAAATAAGGCAGTGTCAGCATAGTTTTGGCAAGGGAAGGTCATACCTGACAAACCTGTTGAAATTCTTTGAGGAGGTAATGAGCAAATTAGAGAAAGGAGAGCCAGTGGACATGATCTATTTGGATTCCCAGAAGGCCTATGACAAGGTGCTGGACAGGAGGCTGTTAAATAAGATAAGAGCCCATAGTGTTAGTGGCATAGTACTGGCATGAATAGAGAGTTGGCTAACTGATAGAAGGTAGAGAATGGGGATACAGAGATTTGTTTACGATGGTAGTCTGTGTTGCTCAGGGTTGGGACCACAACTATTCATGGCCTGGTTGAAATAACTGAGGGAATTGTTGCTAATCTGCAGATGCTGCAAATTTAGGTGGAGGGACAGGTCATGTTGAGGAAGCGGGGCTGCTGAAGAAGGACTTGGACAGACTAGGAGAGCGGAAGAAGAAGTGGTAGGCGGAATACAGTGTGGGAAAGTATGAAGTCATGCACTTTGGCAGGAAGAATGGAGACACACACTACTTTCTAAACAGGGAAAAGCTTCAGAAATCTGAAACAGAAAGGGACTTAGGAGTCCTAGTTCAGGATACACTTCAGGTGAAAAATTTCAAGAAATCAAGAATACAAGAGCAGGGATATACTGCTGAGGCTTTATAAAGCTCTAGTCAAACCACACTTGGAAGATTGTGAACAGTTTTGGGCCCTGAATCTAAGGAAGGATATTGAGAGATAGTGGGAACTGCTGATGCTGGAGAATCTGAGATACCAAGGTGTAGAGCTGGATGAACGCAGCAGAAATGGGGGAATGGAAGGGGATTCTGAAATAAATGGCGGGGGTGGGGGGTGGGAGGTGGATGGAAATGAATAAAGGAGCAGATAGGTGGAGACGAGACAGACAGGACAACGAGGTGGGATAGAGCCAGTAAAGGTGAGTGTAGGTGGGGAGTTAGGGTGGGGATAGGTCAGTCCAGGGAGGATGGACAGGTCAAAGAGGCGGGATGAGGCTGGTATGTAGGAGGTGTGGGTGGGGCCTGATGTAGGAGGACTGGATAGGTGGGAGAAAGGACAGACAGGTTAGGGAGGTGGGGACAAGCTGGGTTGGTTTTGGGATGCCGTCGAGGGGAGGGGAGATTTTGAAGTTTGTGAAGTCTGCATTGATTACACTGGGCTGCAGGGGTCCCAAGAGAAATATGAGGTGATGTTCCTGCAACCGCTGGGTGGCATCGCTGTGTCACTGGAGACGGCTCAGGATGGACATGTCATCCAAGGAGTCGGAGGGGTAATTGAAATTGTTCACGACGGGGATGTGCAGTCGCGACGGCTCTGTGGAACACCTACGCTCAGTTCGCGACAAACAACTGCACCTTCCAGTCATGAACCATTTCAACTCCCCTGCCCATGAGGGGATGACATGTCCATCCTGGGCCTCCTCCTTTCTGAAGAAGGGTGCAGACCTGAAACATGAGCTTTCCTGCTCCTCTGTTGCTGCTTGGCCTGCTGTGTTCATTGAGCTCTACACCTTGTTGTCTAAAGAAGGACATGTTGGCTATGGAGGCGGTCCAAACAAGGCTTACAAGAACGATCCTGGGATAAAGGGCTTGTCATACGAAGACCTATTGCGTACTCTGTCTCTGTATTCAATGGGGTTCAGAGGGATGAGAGGGGAATCTCATTTGAGTTACCGAGAGGCCTGGATAGAGGGAACATGGAGAAGATATTTCCTTGAGTAAGATAGACCTGAGGGCACAGGTTCAGAGTGACCCTTTACTAATGTGATGAGGAGGAATTTTTTCAGCTGGAAGATGGTGACTCTGTGGAACTCATTGCCGCAGAGGGCTATGGAGGCCAAGTCATTGAGTATCTTTACAACAGAGATAGAAAGTTTCTTGATTAGTAAGGGGATCAAAAATTTTGGGGAGAAACCAGGAGAATGGAGTTGAGAAGTTTATCAGCAATGATCGAATGGTAGAGCAGGCTTGATGGGTAAATGGTCTTATTCTGTTCCTATATCTTACGGTCTAATTGATAGTAGTTTCATGGTCACTATTACTGAGGCTAGCATTCAATTCCAAATATTTATTAATTAACCAAATTTAAATTCCACTAGCTACTCCTGTTGGATTTGTGCCCTATATAAGGCTTTAGCCTTTGAGCTAATAGCCCAGTGACGTTAATACTGTACTACGATCCCGCCGTAGTCAACCGAGTGAATCAATCTTTAAACAATATAGTGGATGATTTATTTAGGTACATGCTGCCAGATCTGTTCGGACCATGTAAAGCATTATTGGTTCTGCTCTTATCTGTTAAATCTGGTCACTATTCCAGGATCATCCTGGAATTAGAAGATAAGCCCTGTTCTTTTATATTGTGTGCCACCTTCTTAAACCTATTACCTCTGCCTTCAACTACAATAATAATAATAGAAAAATAGGAGTAAGAGGATGCCATTCAGCCCTTCGAGCCTGCTCCTCCATTCAACACAATCATGGCTGATCATCCAACTCAATGGCCTAATCCTGCTTTCTTCCCATAAACTTTGATCTCGTTCGCCCTGAGTGCTATATCTATTTGCTTCTACAAATCACTGAATGTTTTTGCACCAACTACTTCCTGTGGTAGTCACCACTCTTTGGGTGAAGTAATGTATCCTCATTTCCATCCTAAATGTTCTACTCTGACTCCTCAGACTGTGACCCCTGGTTCTGAACACACCCAAATCCTCCCTGCATGTATGCTGTCTCGTCCTGTTAGAATTTCATAACTCTCTATGAAAATCCCCCTCATTAGTCCGAACTCTGGCAAAAACAATCCAAACCTAAGCAATCTTTCCTCATACATCAGAGCTGCTATCCCCAAAATCAGCCTGGTAAACGTTTGCTGCACTCCCTCAAGAGCAAGAGCATCCTTCCTCAGAAAAGGAGGCCAAAACTGCACACAATATTCCAAGCATGGTCTCACCAAGGCCCTGTGTAACTGCAACAACACATCACTGCTCCTGCACTCGAAGCCTCTCGCAATGAAGGCCCATACCATTTTCCTTCTTTACCATTTGCTGCACCTGCATGCTTACCTTCAGCGACTGGTGCACAAGGACACTCGGGTCCTGCTGCAAACCCCCCTCTCCCAATTTACAGCTATTTGGGGTCGTAATTTGTTTTCATGTTTTAGCTTCCAAAGAGAATAACCTCACGTTGATCAAAATTACACTGCATCTGCAACTGATTCTTTGCCCACTCACCCAAACTGTGCAGATCATGCTGAAGGATCTCTGCATTCTCATCGCAGTTCTCCCTCCCACCCAACTTAGTATCATCTCAAACTTTGAGATGTTACATTCGATCTGGAGAGTGGTGGGATCTTGCTGTACTGTGGGATAAAGTGTCAGATTGTGGAAAATTCAGCCAGCAATGGGATCCTGCTGTGCTGCTGGGTGGAGTGTCAAATTGTGAAAGGCAGCAAGTGGTGGGATCTTGCTGTGTTTTTAAATTTCACTCAATTTTCATTTCTTTCTCAGTGTTTACTCCCCACCAACCTCACTCCTCACTCCCGTCCCTGAGGACATTTGATCTGGGAGCTGAAACTCAGGGCAATGTAGAGACAGAGAGAATCAAATCATTCTGCCATGCGGAATCCTCAGACAGTAGCTGGGACCATAGCGAGAGAGAGAGAGAGACAGAAATAGAGAGAGAGAGACAAAGAGAGAGAGAGCGAGAGACAAAGAGAGAGAGAGAAAGATTTATAATAAGCCATCCCATCTCCTCGTCATTCATTTACACAGTCTCATGCTCACGGGGTAAAAGGTTTGTGGGCCTCAGGTCATCTCTGTGGCTGGTGCCACAAGGAGATGAGTTCTGGGTGGGCGGGGTGTGTGGGAAACCAAGGGGCAAAGAAGCGCAGAAATTGCATCGACGTCTTTGTGTCTGAGATTGAGATCAATCAATTAGTTGGCTCAGTCACTTCCCCCCAGACACTAGCCTGCCAGGCTAATCCTCTTCTTTTGAAGTGTCCTCTTGCCCTAACCTACCCCTGAATATGGATCTTTCTTTAGTTTCCCTATTATCTCCTCGCATCGCCATTCTGAGCTCATTTTGTCCTTAGACTTGCTTCCTGTTCTCTTGTTCTTCGTCCCACTCATCTGCTGATCACACAATTTCTTCTCAAGGTCAGCATATTTTCTAATAATGTTCACAATTCTCTCTGTTCTCATACGTCTGGCTCACCTTTAGCTGTGCTATCAATGGCTCTCTCCTGAAATAAAATGAATAACTCTACAGTCCCCAGACTTAGTGGCCCAGCTCCAAACTCACTTTTCTTTGCAAAGTCCTTGAATGCGATGTTGCCCATTGCTCAACTCAACTGGATCTCCATGTTAGAATCACATTTGGCTTTGTTGTAGAAGACAGAGGATCATTGTGGAGGGGCGCTTTTCTGACTGGAAGTCTGTGACCAGTGATTTCCACAAGGATCAGTGCTGAGACCTCTGTTGCTTGTGATATCTATGAATGATTTGGCTGAAAATGTAGGTGGTCTGATTAGTAAGTTTGCAGATGACATCAAAATTGGTGGAGTTGTGGAGTTTTTTGAAGAAATAACAAAGAGGATTGATGAAGTTAGAGCAGTGGACATGATCTGTATGGATTTCAGTAAGGTATTTGACAAGGTTCTGCATGGTAGACTGGTCAGCAAGGTTAGGTAACATGGAATACGGGGAGAACTAGCCATTTGGATACAGATCTGCTTCAAAGGTAGGTGGCAGACTGTGATGGTTGAGACAACATAGTGTAGACCTGGATGAACGCAGCAAGCCAAGCATAATCAGAAGAGCATGAAAGCTGACATTTTGGGCCTGGACCCTTCTTCAGAAATGGGGGAGGGGAAGGCGGTTCTGAAATAAATAGGGAGAGAGGGGGAAGCAGATAGAAGATGCATAGAGAAGATAGGTGGAGAGGAGACAGACAGGTCAAAGATGAGAGAGTTGCAGTGGGAGAGAAGACCCACTGAGGTTTTTTCCAGAGGGAGGAGGGTAACTTCTTCAAGGTAGGCATCCTTGGAAGAGGCTTCACAGTGGGGTTAAGATTGTTTTAGAGATAGTAGGAACTGCAAATGCTGGAAAATTTGAGACAACAAGTTGTAAAGCTAGATGAACACAGCAGGCCAAGTAGCTTCAGAGGAGCAGGAAAGCTGATGTTTCAGGCCTAGACCATTGCTTTTCAGACTGGAGGAGGCCGGTGACCAGAGGAGTACCTCAAGAATCAGTGCTGGGTCTGCTGCTTTTTATCATTTGTATAAACGACTTGGATGTGAACGTAGGTGGTACAGTTTGTAAGTTTGCAGATGACACCAAACCTGGTGGTGTGGTGGACAGCGAAGAAGATTATTTCTGACCACAATGGGACCTTGATCAGATGGGCCGGTGGGCTGAGCAGTGGCAGATGGAGTCGTACCTGAGGACTGGAGAGAGGCAAATGTAATTCCTCTCTTCAAGAAAGGAAATAGGGAAATCCCCGGCAATTATAGACCGGTAAGTCTCACGTCTGTCGTCTGCAAGGTGTTAGAAAGGATTCTGAGGGATAAGATTTATGACCATCTGGAAGAGCATAGCTTGATCAAATACAGTCAACACGGCTTTGTGAGGGGTAGGTCATGCCTTACAAACCTTATCGAGTTTTTTGAGGATGTGACTAGAAAAGTTGATGAGGGTCGAGCTGTGGATGTGGTGTATATGGACTTCAGTAAGGCATTTGATAAGGTTCCACATGGTAGGCTCATTCAGAAGGTCAGGAGGAATGGGATACAGGGGAACTTAGCTGCTTGGGTACAGAATTGGCTGGCCAACAGAAGACAGCGAGTGGTAGTAGAAGGAAAATATTCTGCCTGGAAGTCAGTGGTGAGTGGAGTTCCACAGGGCTCTGTCCTTGGGCCTCTACTGTTTGTAATTTTTATTAATGACTTGGACGAGGGAATTGAAGGATGGGTCAGCAAGTTTGCAGACGACACAAAGGTCGGAGGTGTCGTTGACAGTGTAGAGGGCTGTTGTAGGCTGCAGCGGGACATTGACAGGATGCAGAGATGGGCTGAGAGGTGGCAGATGGAGTTCAACCTGGATAAATGCGAGGTGATGCATTTTGGAAGGTCGAATTTGAAAGCTGAGTACAGGATTAAGGATAGGATTCTTGGCAGCGTGGAGGAACAGAGGGATCTTGGTGTGCAGATACATAGATCCCTTAAAATGGCCACCCAAGTGGACAGGGTTGTTAAGAAAGCATATGGTGTTTTGGCTTTCATTAACAGGGGGATTGAGTTTAAGAGTCGTGAGATCTTGTTGCAGCTCTATAAAACTTTGGTTAGACCGCACTTGGAATACTGCGTCCAGTTCTGTTTCGCCCTATTATAGGAAAGATGTGGATGCTTTGGAGAGGGTTCAGAGGAGGTTTACCAGGATGCTGCCTGGACTGGAGGGCTTATCTTATGAAGAGAGGTTGACTGAGCTCGGTCTCTTTTCATTGGAGAAAAGGAGGAGGAGAGGGGACCTAATTGAGGTATACAAGATAATGAGAGGCATAGATAGAGTTGATAGCCAGAGACTATTTCCCAGGGCAGAAATGGCTAGCACGAGGGGTCATAGTTTTAAGCTGGTTGGTGGAAAGTATAGAGGGGATGTCAGAGGCAGGTTCTTTACGCAGAGAGTTGTGAGAGCATGGAATGCGTTGCCAGCAGCAGTTGTGGAAGCAAGGTCATTGGGGTCATTTAAGAGACTGCTGGACATGTATATGGTCACAGAAATTTGAGGGTGCATACATGAGGATCAATGGTCGGCACAACATTGTGGGCTGAAGGGCCTGTTCTGTGCTGTACTGTTCTATGTTCTATGTTCTATGTTCTATGTTCTAATGTGAGGTGCTGCGTTTTGGAAAGGCAAATCCAGGCAGGCCTTATATACTTAATGGTAAAGTCCTGGAGAGTGTTACTGAAGAAAGAGACCATGGAGTGCTGGTTCATAGTTTCTTGAAAGTGGAGTCCCAGGTAGACAGGATAGTGAGGGCAGAATTTGGTATGCTTGCCTTTACTGGTCAGTGCATTGAGTACAGGAGTTGGAGGTCATATTGCGACTGTACGGGACACTGGTAGGGCCACTGTAGAAATATTGTATTCAGTTCTGGTCTCGCTGCTATCAGCAAGATGTTGCTAAGCGTGAAAACATTCAGAGAAGATTTGCAAGGATTTGTTGAGGATTGCAGGGAGGGGCTGAATGGGCTGGGGCTTCTTTTCCCTGGAGTGTCAGAGGCTGAGTGGCAACCTTATTAAAATTCCTAAAATCATGAGGGGCCTGGATAGGGTGAATAGCCAAGGTCATTTCCCCAGGGTAGCAGAGTCCAAAACTAGAGGGCATAGGTTTAAGGTGACAGGGCAAAGACTTAAAGGGAGCCTAAGGGGCAACTTTTCCACATAGAGAGTGGTGCATGTATGGAATAAGCTGCCAGAAGAAGTGGTGGAGGCTGGTATCATAACATTTTATAGAAATCTGGATGGGTATACGAAAAGGAAGTGTTTAGAGAGATGTGGGCCAAACGCTGGCAAATGGGACTGGATTAATTTAGAATATCTGGTTGGCATGGGCGAGTTAGACTGAAGGGTCTGTTTCCATGCTGCACAGGTCTATGACTCCATATCTCTAGTGAGGAAGGTCATCAAAGGATACAGTAGGATATAGATTAGTTTGAAAGTTGGGCAGAGAAATGCCAAATGGTGTATAATCCGGACAAGTGTAAGTTCAAATGCAAGAGGAGTGTGTGCAGTAAATGGCAGGTCCCTTAGGAGAACATTGATATACAGAGGGATCTTGAGGTGTCCCTGAAAGTGGCAACATAAGGTGGTAAAGAAGCCATACAGTATGCTTGCCTTCATCAGTTGAGGCATTGAGGGTAAAGGTTGGTAAGTCACATTGTAGCTGTGTAAAATTTTAGTTTGGCATGTTTGGAGTATTGTGTGCAGTTCTCATCATCACATTATGTGAAGAATGTGGAAGCTTCGGAACAGATGCAAAAGAGGTTTACCAGGATATTGCCAGTGTTGGAGTGTATTAGTTAGAAGGTGAGGTTGGACAAACTTGGATTGTTTTTGTCAGTGTTGGAGGCTGAGGGGCTTTGTTGCTTTTTTGTTTCAACCCTTTTGCAGAAGAATAAGAACACAGAACAGTACAGCACAGGAACAGGGCCCTTCAGACCTTGGTGTTGTACCAACCAAGTTAAACTATTCCCATCTGCATGCCCATGGTCCCTGTGTCTTCATTCCTTGCGTAAACATGTGCTTATCTAAAGGACCCTTAAACACCCCCATCATATCTGCCTCTACCACTACCCCTGGCAGCACATTCCAGACTGCTACGACTCTCTGCGTAAAAACTTCATCTCTCCTTTAAACTTTCTTCCTCTCACCTTAAATGCATTCTCTCTAGTATTACACATTTCAATTCTGGGAAGAAATTTCGAACTGCCAACCCTATTTATCCCTCTCATAATTTTATAGACTTCTATCAGTTCTCCCCTCAGCCTCTGCTGCTCCAGGGAAAAGAGCCCTAGTTTGTCCAGCCTCTCCTTCTAGTTTATACCCACTAATCCAGACAGCATTCCTGTACACCTCAATGTCCTTCCTGTAGTATGGTGACCAGAATTGAATGCAATCCTCTAAGTGTAGCCTAACTAAACTTTTGTGAAGCTGCAATATCACTTTCTCACTCTTGTGCTCAATGCTCCTACCAATAAACCCAAGCAAGCCATATGATTTCTTTACCCCCAATCTACTTGTGTCGCCATTTTCAGCAAGCTATGGACTAGGATCCCAAGATTCCTCTGTGCATCAATGCTGTTACGGGTCTTGCAATTAACTGTGTGCTTTTCCTTATCATTTGACCTCCCAAAGTGCAACACCTCACGCTTGCCTGGATTAAACTTGCCACTTCTCTGCCCATATCTGCAACTGATATACATCCTGCTGTATCCCTTAATTGCCTTTTTCACTATCCATAACTGCCCCAATCTTTGTATTGTCTGCAAGTTTTATAAACAACGCATCTACATTTTCATCAAAGTCATTAATATAAATCACAAGCAGCAGAGGCCCCATTACGGATCCCTGCAAAACACCACTAGTCATGGAGCTCCAGCCAGAAAAATACCCTTCCACCACTACCCTCTGTTTTCTATGGGCAAGCCAATTCTGAATCCAAATGGCCAAAACACTGTGGATCCCATACATATGAATCCTTCTCAATGAGCCTACGAAGTTGAAAGCCTTACTAAAATCCATATATCTCCACCTATCTTCTTTTCTCTCCATCTTCGGTCCGCCTCCCCCTCTCTCCCTATTTATTCCAGAACCCTCACCCCATCCCCCTCTCTGATGAAGGGTCTAGGCCCGAAACGTCAGCTTTTGTGCTCCTGAGATGCTGCTGGACCTGCTGTGTTCATCCAGCCTCACATTTCATTATCTAAAATCCATGTAGACTGCTCCACCCTCACCTTCATCACCTCCTCAAAAAAAGACAATCAAGTTAACAAGACATGGCTTTCCCCACACAAAGCCATGCTGACTGTCCCTAACTAGGCCATGCTTTTCCAAATGTGCATAAATTGTACCCCTAAGAATCGTCTCCAATAGCTTCTTAAACACCAATGTGAGACTTACCACTCTATAATTTCCTAGATTATCGCTATTTCCCTTCTTAAACAGAGGAACAATATGAGCTACTTGCCAATCTTTTGGGATCCCTCCACTGGCCAGCAAGGATACAAAGATCTTGGTCATGTTCCCAGCAATCTTCTCTCCTGCTTCTCTCAAAAAACTGGGGTAGATCCCTTTGGGCCCTGGGTATTTATCCAGCTCAAGCCTTTCAACAGACCTATCACCACTTCCATCTTAATCTCAAAATGCTGTCGCAAATTAGCACACCCCACACTAATCCCACTATCCTCCAAGTCCTTCTCCTTAGTGAATGCCAATGCAAGGTATTCATTTAGGATCTTGCCCATATCCTCTGCCTCCAAGTAGAAGTTCCCTCCTTTATCCTTGAGTGGTCCTATCTTCTCCTGAGTTATCCTTTTGCTTTAGAAAGCAATTTGCATCTCAGTTTACAATAATTGAATGGTAATTTTCTGTGATTTATGTGCAAGAAAATCTAAATCTCTTGCAGTCAAAATATTTACTAGTTTCTCACTTTAGAAATTCTTCCTACCAAGATAAACAATTTCACTCTTCCCCACATTCTACTCCAACTGCTACCTTTATGCTAAAGTAAGTAGCCTATTCACAACTCTTTGTAACATTGCCGACAAGAGATTGATGAACGATATAAATGTTTACTATCTATATGTCATTTGCATTCTGAATATAAGTTATGTTTCAGAAGGACCTTATCCAACAAAATCAAAGTGTGCTTCTTTGCTTCCAGGCAACTCTAGTAGCTCATAGGGAACATCACAGGTTCCAGTCGGTTGTCCACCAGATTGCCATAATTGAATAATTTGACAATAACCTCAGTAAATTTAAGGTTATACTACCTAGCTCAGCATCTGTTTTAAACGGTATATGTTTATGTGAAATTCGTCGTTGTCGCACATAGTCCTTCCACTTGTCTTCTGCATTGTCGTCATTCTCTGGCATGGTCACAATTGTGGACTTTGGTTGTACTTCCTGTAGAGAAATATTCAAAACATATTGAATATTTGCATAGTGCAAATCATTTGGCTTCTTCTGCTGGCACAGAAATAAGAAAAGATAGCATGCAGTCGTCAAATATATTTTTGACGTTTCAGTGGAAAACGTCAGAGTACAACATATCATTTCTCCTACTTGTTGCCCTTTTTCACCAGTATTCTCTTCTCCGATCCTCAGAACACTAAATTATTCTTAGTACCTCAGCCAAGTGTCTGTTATTGTTGGGATGACATGAGCACAGTCTCTCATTCTCACACACGCACACAGACTTGTTCACACATAAACACAGACTTACACACATACACAGGCTCTAATACATACTCATAGACTCACAAACACAGCTGCACACATGTACAAACACACATTGACACATTCCCTCATACACACATATTCTCACACACACTCTCAGAAACACATTCACACTTACATTCTCTTCCGCATATGCAGGCATGCACTCATACACACATTCACACCTCTTCTCACACACATTCTTTCACACCCACATACACACTGTCACTCTCTCCACAGACATACACACTCACATACACATTCATACTCACAAACACATTCACACTTTCAAACACATTTGCACACACACTCTCAGGTGCACTGTCATACAAAGATATGAATACACACACATTCACACAAATACATACAAACATACATATTCTAACGCACTGTCTCACATTCTCGCTCTCTCTGACACTCATCATTTGTTTACAACATAAGTTACTGGCTCATATTCAAGATTGGAGAGCTAAGTTTTGTCTATTCTTTTATTAGCTAGTGATGGGAATTCCTTACAACACCGCTTCAACCCTTAGCCCAGGAATTTTCTTTCTAAAACTCGCTGGCGTTCTTCTTTACTTTTCTTCTTTAAGATGTCCCTTAAAACCTATCCCTTTGGCCAACCATTTTATTATCTGCCCTAATAGTGCCTCCTGTTGTTTGGTACCACATATTGATAATGTTAATGCTAAGTATCTTGGAGATATTTAGCCACTTTAAAGTCACAATATAGATTGCCTTTTTAAAAATTCCAGTTGTTGGATGAGTGCAGCTGCAACAGCCCTCAAGAAGCTCAGAGCTGAACAGATTGCTTAAGCACTCCCGATACTACCGTATTTAATATTCAGTCTTTATGACACTCTGACTGTAGTATTTACAATCTTTTGAAGCAACTCATCAAAGTTATGTCCACAGAACTCCCTTCTTCTGTGACCTTCTATTAAGAAGGACAAATGCAGCAACATTTAGGGAATACCTTTATCTCAAGTTTTCCTGCATATCACAGGCTATCCTAATTTCACCCTGCTCTAAGTGTTCCTTCACTGTCACAAGATTAGCACCCTGAAATTCTTTAGCATCACCATGACTCCTCAGAGTTTCAGACAATGTGTATGCAGGTCAGAAGATGAAGAGCAGAGGTAATTCTGTTGCCCACAGCTTTTCATGGGATCCGTGCTGACCTTGTAACTATTCCATAAGTGCAGTAATGGCTAAAGTAAATTGCCTCTAGTCAATTGCTATCAAGCTGTTTCCTGTTTTCAGTCTCTTGGTAGAAATAGAAATGGTACCACCTTTCCAAATTCACATTGGAAAATTAAATCGGAAAATCTGCAACTTAGTGATCTGCTGTTTAGCAACAAATGGTTTACTGCATTTAAGGCAAACAGGTTAATAGCTTTGTTAAAATTACACACAAATAAATACATCAGCCGCTTACCCTTCTGACTTATAATGGCATACAGTGTGGTTTCAATTAATTTGTGAAGGTTTTCATTTCCGGCAGCGTATCTGAGTTATAATTAGCAACAGGTAGAAAGCCACTTCAATCGAAATGTTATTTAGACCGCAAGATAATTGGAAAGTCATTGACACTAAATGCAAAATGCACAAAACTTGTGAATGAAGCTTGTGTTTTACCACATTTATATTAAACATTGGAATTAATTTTCCATGGTGCATGTCAATTTTCACAGGAGTAGTATAACCTATTTTGCAATCATTTCATATTTGTCAACAATAGTCATAATTAAAAAGGCAAAAGCTGTTACATTTAACAGTAATGTTAGAACACAAACATATTTATGACGCCTACTCAATTCATTGGGTGATTAGATCTGCCTTAATTGTACTCGCCCGATCCAGTGTAACCTGCATTATTGTTAACATATGAGGCCCATCTGGCTGCTGATATCAAACCTCTTGAGGTGTGCTGTGGAAAATGCACTAAAAGTTTCCAGGAAGTGTTAACGTTCACAGTACATAGACATAATGTGGGGGAAAAGGCACAAAGTCATGCGTATCATACTGCGAAGAAAGATGGATGTGCCATTTAGCATAGCCCCAGGATATTGCTGCAGCAGTTCCTAATTGTAAGTGTTTTCTTCCGCCAAGGAGTATAAAGCACTTTGCAGTTAATTAGGATGGCCTTTGTGTCATGTTTGTGGGTAAATATCAGCCTCAAAATGGGATGGGTAGGTTTTTTGGCTATGAAGCAGCCAGCTTCTTTTTGATATGAGCCAATTACCAAAGTCCAAAGCTCCTGTCTGATCTTGGTATAAGGTGGAGATAGTAGGAACTGCCGATGCTGGCATCTGAGACAACAAGGTGTGGAGGTAGAGGAACACAGCAGGCCAGGCAGCATCAGAGGAGCAGGAAAACTTACATTTCTTTAGAAATGGGAGAGGGGAAGGGGGCTCTGAAATAAATAGACGGGGGGGTGGTGATAGCAGGTAGATAGTGGAGCGGATAGGTGGGAGAGAAGACGGACAGGTCCAGGAGGCGAACATGAAGCTAGTAAAGGTGTGTGTAGGTAGGAAGTGAGGATGGGGATTGGTCAGGGAGGAGGGAGGGGTGGATAGGTGGGGGTCAATGAGGCAGGAATGGGGGTGTGGAGTGCTGGTCTTCGGATGAGGTCGGGGGTGGGGAGATTTTGAAGCTAGTAAAACCCACATTGAGACCATTGGGTTGTAAGCTTCCAAGGTGGAATATAAGGTGCTGTTCCTCAAGTCTCCAGGTGGCATCGTTGTGACACTGGATGAGCCTCAGGATGGACATGTCATCCAGGGAGTGGGAGGGGGAGTTGAAGTGGTTCGCAACTGGGAGGTATTGTCGGTATTAGGCTCCTTGTTAATTAGGAAATCAGCATCCTATAAGTTAAATGATTGTTATTTCTGGTTGGAACTTTGCAGTGCCAGTACATTTCCATGGAGGATGGAAGCAAAGAGCCTTATCAAAGGTAATTGTCGAATTATGAAAATAATCTTGTCATGTTCATTTAATCATCCCCAGCAGTTTACCTGGTGGATTGTCACTCCAAATTGTATTGTTTGATGCATCATAGTTTATCTGTCAAATTTAGGTGTGATTGGGACTCAAAAATATGAGATCCTCTTCATAATATAAAACTATAGAACATGAAATTTGGTGGACATGTTGTATGATGTAATATGCAACTAATGATGCGACTCACACATTGATGAGAAGGATTAAAAGAAAACATCAAACTAGAAGAAGCTTGTAAAGAGAGAGGTCTTAGACCTTACTCTCGAGAGTTTTATTTGTAATCTGTCATATAGAGATATAAATTGAAAAAAATTGTAGGACATCAAGAATATAAGAGCTTTGCTCAAGAGCACAGAGACAAGATCCAATTATCAATGTATGTACAGATGCTAACAGCCCAGAAATACTGAGGAGAAGTAGAAGCTCTAGCCTAAATCACAGAATATCGTGCAGTGACAGCTAAAGTGAACTCCAGAGCCAGGATTTAAATTTGCATCAGAGCCCACAGGGCCCAAGTGAGAACGGGCAGACTCTGAAGGCACAGAATACTTTCTCCGAACAGAGGATGATTTGTACAGATTTGAATCAAACAAACCCACAAGAACAATGAAGCGTAACAGGAAGAGCTGAGTGCTGTGACTGTGACTCTTTAGGAAACAACACCTCAAGAAAATGTCTGGCAAAAAGAAATTTCCAGAAAATGGAAATCGTGTGGCAGGAGGAAAAAGTTCAAGAAATTAAAAATGAACAATTAAAAGTTATGCGAGGGCCAGTATTCTCTGTTTGTGTGGTATGAGGAGCCTAATGAAAGGCACTGCTCATCCATTTGGCTACACCCTGCCAAATTATGGGCTTTCTTCTCTTGCAATGAGAGAAGGAGATTGATTGAGATGGAAGTGGATGGCACAGCTTTTCCTGTTGGTGTAGGTCAGTGAAAGGCAGTGAAGAGTTCTGAGGAAGTGAGAAGGCAGCGCAAATGGCATTCGGTGGTGTGGTGGTTGGGGGGGTGGTGTTCAGGATGGGAGCAAGTGAGGGAAGATGTTACAGGTTCTAATGTAAGTGGCAGAGCATGATTTTCAGTGAGAAGTGGGTACAGTGGGGAATGTCTTTCTTATAGCTTTGCTGGTCTTTCTGCCAGGCCATAGATACAGTCTTGGACCAGGATGCCAGGATCTGGTCTTTTGGAAAAAAGGACTTTCCTTTCTTCCTCAACCCCCTCAAACCAGGCCTTCCAGGTCCCTGTCAGAGAACCATAGTGCTATCTTCCCCAACTAGGACTCAGTCTTAGGTTCCAGGCAAGGCAAAAATAACAACTGATAGACTCTCAAGGGGAGCAGTGGATCAAACAGAATAGAAAAATCTCATTCTTGTAACAGAAGTGGAGTCTAATGTAAAGTAATAAACAACACAACAAATGAATTGAATAATTTATTGCTACGTGTATTCAGTGTAAGAATACAGTGTAATGTGTGTACCTTTGCTGCATGTACATGGTGCCATGTATGTTAACTTAGAATAAGATAAGAATAAAAACACTTAAGACAGCCCCAACTTTCCCTTTCAGTGCTCAGCCCCACTCAGGGATTTCCAGCCCTCACCATGCCCCCACCACAGTCCTGCTCCAGGCTTTCCATGCTGTGCCGCTGCCAGCATCCCACACTTGGCTACCTGACCAGCCCGCACTCACTGCTACTGCCTCCCCTACCCGCTCTCGCTGCCACTGCCTCCCCTGCCCGCTCTCGCTGTTATTGCCTCCCCTGCCTGCTCTCACTGCCACTGCCTTACCTACCCACTCTCACTGCCACTGCCTCCCCTGCCTGCTCTTGCTGGTACTGCCTCCCCTGCCTGCTCTCGCTGTTACCGCTTCCCCTGCCTGCTCTCACTGCCACTGCCTTCCCTACCCACTCTCGCTGCTACTGCGTCACCTACCCACTCTCGCTGCTACTGCGTCACCTACCCACTCTCGCTGCCACTGCCTCCCCTACCCGCTCTTGCTGCCACTGCCTCCCCTGCCCGCTCTCGCTGCCACTGCCTCCCCCACCCGCTCTCACTGCCACTGCCTCCCCTGCCTGCTCTCGCTGCCACTGCCTCCCCTGCCCACTCTCGCTGACCCACTCTTGATCCGCTGCTGTCGCTCCAGAACATGCTTAATCTGTCATCGCTGCAGGACACAACCCATGCATTCAGCTTCCACCATGTGGTTCCAGGTTGCAACCCTTCCTGACTCATTGTGTAGGTAGTTAAAAGGGGGCGAGGAGGTTAGAATTACTACAGAGGTTGAGAGAAGAAGGGAGAAAAAAAACAGAAGAACAAAGAAAGAATGAGAATGAGAATTGGCGAGCAGAGTGGATTTCAGAAAAACAGTCATAAACTCTGGCAAGGAGACAAGAAGTCAGAAGCAATCGTCACTACAGAAACGTGTGTATGTGTAGCTATCCAGTGATACTATGCTTGTAGCAGCATTAGCCTAGATTGTATGCCTGAGCATTCTTCACTACCAGAAAAGATAACCACTATGTGTATGCTCCCAATCAACCAAAAGTCAAATTCAATTCTTTTGTTTAAAATGTTTCTGATATTTTCCTATATTTCCTTACAATGGCTTGAATTTGTGCCACATTTCTTCCTATCTATTTTTTCCAACATGGGAAGATATATTCATAAGACCATAAGATGGTTGAGCAGAAGAAGGCCCCTTCAGCCCATCATAGATAATGGGAACTGCAGATGCTGGAGATTCCAAGATAGTAAGATGTGAGGCTGGATGAACACAGCAGGCCAAGCAGCATCTCAGGAGCTCTGATGAAGGGTCTAGGCCCGAAACGTCAGCTTTTGTGCTCCTGAGATGCTGCTTGGCCTGCTGTGTTCATCCAGCCTCACATCTTATTACCTTCAGCCCATCATGTCTGCTTTGCCATTCAAAGTGATCATAGCTGATCTGATAATCTTCAGCTCAGCTTTCTTACCTGTTCTATGTACGATGACTCCAAAACTAAGAGACAAAAATATTAGACACCAATAAATTTAATGAGGAATTTGAGAAGAACCATCTTTACTCAAAGGGTAATGACATTGTGAAATTTGTCATCACACTGAATAGTTGAGCCAAGTAGCATAGGGAAAAGCAAGCTTAGATATATACATGAAAGTAAGGGGAATCATGATGGATTGATAGGGTTAAATCCAACAAGGTTGAAGGAAACTTAAAGAATGGCATTGAATGGTCTGTTTCTGTGCTACAAAGTTTGAGTGACTCAATTAAACTTGATTAGAAATCTGTTATGCCTTATGTTTGAATGTACCCCATACACAGTTTATAAATTTATGAGGGGTTTTTCTAAAAGCCAAATATTGTCACATTTACACTGGTTTTAGTTATTCTTTGGTTGCATTCATGTACTAATCTCCATGATATATGGGGAGCAATCAATAATTTTGGAAATGTTCCTCAAGTTGCTTTATTAATGTGTTTAGTTCAAATTTTTCTCATGAAGTGAGGAAATTCAGTAATAGAATCATGCTCAATCTCAAGCACTCTCTGCTGTTGAGCTCATGACAGCAGTCAATCAAACTAGACATAGTCTTGAATTGAGATGAACTTGTGATTTGGAAAGGCCAAGATGTAAAGGAGAATATCCTTTTCAATATTACGTATTTAACAAAACACATGGGTATAATCTTTGGATGAGGCTAATGGCATTGATGTATGTGAATGATCAATGTGCAGGAATGAGTAGGTTAAAGTATCAAAATGATCTTGCCCTACACTCATTCCTGGAACATCTGGATAATAAGAATACTGGCATCAGGCTTCTAATTATAGACTACAGCTCTGCCTTCAATTCTATAATCCCCACCAAATTAACCTCCAAACTCCGAGGCTTAGGCATCTGTTCTGCCCTCTGCAACTGGATCCTTGACTTACTGACCCACAGACCACAATCAGTGAAGATAGACAACAGCATATTCTCCAACATATTCCTCAACACTGACATTCTGCAAGGATGCATACTCAGCCCCTAACTGTATTCCCTGTATATTCATGACTTTGTAGCCAAATTTCATCCAAACTCCATCTACAAGTTTGCTGATGACATCACTGTTGTAGGTCAGATATCGAACAATGTCTCCCTCTATGTCAGCGAAAGTAAAAGAGATGATCATTGACTTCAGGAAGGAAGGAGGAGGCCTATCTACATTAATGAGCTGAGGTGGAGATGGGCAAAAGTATCAAGTTTCTAGGAGTGACAGTTACCAACGATGTGTCCTGGACTACCCCCTTTGATGTGATGGTCAAGAAGGCACTACAATGTTTCTTCTTCTTCAGGAGGCTAAGGAAATTTGGCATGTCCATAAGGATCTTCATCAACTTTTACAGATGCACCATAGAAAGCATCATGCTTGATAAGGCAACTGCTGTGTCCAGGACCATAAGTAATTACGAAAAGTTATGAACACAGCCCAGACCGTCATGCAAGCCAACCTTTCATCCATTGACTCCGTCTGCACTTCTAATTGTCATGGAAAGGCAGCCAACATCATAAAGACCCTTCCTACACCAGTTAAAATCTTTTCCATCAGACCAAAGACACAAAAGTTTAAACACATGCACCAACAGGTTCAAGAACAGCTTCTTCCCCATGAGTATTAGACTTCTGAATGGTCCTCCCAACTTTAAAATCTAATGTTGATCTTGATTTTTGTGCACTTTCTCTGCAGCCATAACTTTGAATCCCTCACTCTGTTCAATCACCCTATTATCTTTGTATGTTATGATCTTCCTGTACTGCACACAAAACAAAACTTTTCACTATACTGAAGACAATAATAAATCAAATCAAATCAAATTTTAAGTTAAATATAGTTTGAAATGAGGAACATAGCACCCTTTTCGCAGTGCTTGTGACAGCAATTGCTATCTGTTCATTGTCTGTTCACTGGAATTGGTAGGTTAGATTCAAACTCTCTGAAATGACTGGTCCCAATGGTCTAATAGCTTAGTGTTGCTTTCTGTGTTTTTGTTTTCCTTTTAAGACTCTCCTTAAAACCCACAAAGTCCTTGAACACATGCCAATTATTTTGCTTTTTTGTTCACCATGCATCTCGTTCCTTTATTGGGATGTGAAACATCATGTGATTTAATCCACAGTCATGGAGCTATAGAAGTAAAAGTTGTGGACAGAAGTATAGTCTAAAATTACTTGTGTTAATCCTGTAATGGCCATGCTCTCCAGTCAGAAAGAAATAGCCATCAATGATTTCTGAAAACTCCAATATTATTTTTTTTCAAAGATTTAAAGGGCAGGCTTGGCAGTTTCCTGGGACTTCAAAGTAGTGCCAAGACATTCATCAGGAAGGTAATTTGGATTGCAAGATGGAGAGTGGAGAATCACAGGGAGGTAGCAGCCCAGGTTATTTTTTTATGACCCAACAGAGAAGAATTTCATTTCAAAATGATCTGAAGAACTGTCAAAGCATTCAAAGGTGTCCTTTAAATCTTCAAATAAATATCTAAAATGTTTTTAACAAAGAAAAACATTGCTGGCATTTCACTCTGTCTATTTGCATATACTTGAGGGTCACTGTTACAGGATTGCTGCTGCATTACTAATTTTGCAACCTTCCATTTTCACAATAGAGTACCTGCCACTTGACAATTTGTCCTTATTTTGATTCATTAATGTTATGTGGCAAGATATTCCCAAGATATGAATGTGAATGGCTTGGAGGGGATTCTCTGCAGATGTTTGTTTTTCCATGTATCTGCTACCATTTATCCTTCGAGAAGGTAGTAGTCATGGGATTATAAGATGTTTTCTAAGGAGCATTGGTGAATTTCTACAGTTCATTCTAGTACGCGCTACTTCTACTCATTATCCATGATGTGGAGGTGCCAGTGCTGGACTGGAAGGGATAAAGTCAGAAGTCACATGACACCAGGTGATCGTCCAACAGGTTTATTTGAAATCACAAGATTTCGGAGTGCTGCTCCTTCACCAGGAGAAGGTCAAACTTCACCTGATGAAGGAGACATGCTCCAAAAGCTTGTGATCTCAAATAAACCTGTTGGACTATAACCTGGTGTCATGTGACTTCTGACCACTGAGTGCCAGTGGTGGAATGAGTGAATGTTTGTGGATATGGTGCCAATCAAGTGGGCTGCCTTCTCCTGGATTTGTATTATCTCTTGACATTCTTGAAAGTTGAACTGCACTCATTCAGGCAAGTGGAGAGTATTCCATCACATTCCTGACTTTTGCCTTATAGATGGTGGACAGGCTCTGGGGAGTAAGGAGGTGAGTTGCCTGCCACAGACTCACAGCCTCTGAAGTACTTTTGATATGGCAGCATTTTTAAGGCAAGTCCAGTTCAGTTTTTCAACAATGGTAACACCACCAGATGTTGATAGTGTGGCATTCAGTGATGGTAATGCCAGATTCAATGGAGAGTGCAGGACAGTATGCCAGGACCAGCAGCAGGTGTACCTCGAAATGAGGTGCTAACCTGATGAAGCCATCAAGCAGGTCTACTTGCATAGCAAACAGCATAAACAGCTAGTGATAGACAGAGCTCGGTGATCCCACAACCAACAGATCAGATCTACACTCTGCAGTCGTGAATGATAATGGACAATTAAACAACTGACTGGAGGAGGACGGTCCACAGATATCCCCATCCTCAATGATGGAAGGGTTCAGCATATCAGTGCAAAAAATAAGACTGAAGTGTTCGCAGCAAACATCAGCCAAAAGTGCCAAGTGGATGATCCATCTCGGTCTCTTACAGTTGTCCCAGCATTACAGACGCTGGTCTTCAGCCAATTTGATTCACTCCAAATGATATTAAGACATGGTTACAGGCATTAGATACAGCAAATGCACTGAATCTCAAGGGAGAATAGTTAGAATTTCTCTTAATGGAGATGGTCAAAGTCTGGCTCTTGTGTGGCATGATGCTCTTGACATCTTCAACAGGTTACAGACTCTGAAGTGGATCTATGACTTGCAATGCTTTCTTTTATATAAGGGTTGATACACTTGAATAAAATGTTATTCTTGCAATGGATCATGCATTGAAGGAATACAAGTGTGGTGAATGAGATTTGAAGAATAAGAACATTTCAAAATAAAGTCTGCAACTGAAACTTAGAAATGTATATTCTTTCATCTCAGCTTGTCTCCTGAGATCTACCAATGGTGGATATTGAATGATTTAATGTGGTTGGGGCAAGAGCAGTGGGTGTTGGGTGTGGCCTGTCTTGACTAGGAACTAAGTTTGCATTAGTGACATGAAGGGACATAAGGGTGGGCAGAGGGACATAAGTTAGCATGGGGAAGAGGAAAGGGCATGGGTGGGCTCAACTAGAGGACATGAGGTAGGCAAAAGATGGGTGCAAGACGGTAAGATTTGGATAGCTGATTTTAGTCTTATTTTCATATCTTAATCAAAGTGCCATGCTCCAGGTAGGCCTTAGATCCAATCTGTGTGCATATCCAGCCGTGTTGCATTCATTTTTGGGTTGCCTAGCCAAAGCCCCATAAAGGGCTGTTCCCTTTTCATGGACCTATGCCTCACATGGAATCAAAATCCCAACATTTGGAGCAGTTTCTTCGGGGTCAGGCTTGTAAAAGCAGGAATTGTCCTGACTTTGCAATCCTCACCTGGGAGCAGAAATTCAGGTCAGTATGGTGAGGGATGGGGGGAAATGTTTCAACTTTTGCTCAAAGTGGGCAACAGATGAACTGTACTACTTACCAAAAGACAGTGACAAAATGTCCTCCAGATGACAAAAAGGCACCAGACTGCTCCTCAATGGACCTGCTCTTCCTGACTCCACAAAGTTGGTCTATCCATGTCATTTTCAAATAATTTCCAGCATTTCTGCGAACTTGGGTGAAGCTACTCAATACCTAGTCCATACAGCACTCTTTCCTGACTTGGGTCTGGATATTGTCATTGTAGTCCTACACACTATATGTAGGATCACAATTTGAATACTTAAGGAGGGCCCGAAGGGAAAGGCAAGTGTTTGCCAAGTTTTTTTATTCATTTGCAGCCTGGGGGCGTCACTAGCTGGGCAGCATTAATTGCCCATTCCTAATTGCCCAGAGGGCAGTTTAGAGCCAACCACATTGCTGTGGGTCTGGAGTCACATGTAGGCCAAACCAGGTAAGGTTGGCAGTTTCCTTCATCCCTAAAGGGCATTAATGAACCAGATGGGTTTTTCCCCAACAATTGGCAATGGATTCATGGCTATCATTAGACTCTTAATTTTTTTAAAATTTCATTTTTAAATTCAAATTCCTTCATCTGCTATGGTAGGATTCGAACCTGGGTCCCCAGAACATTACCTGGGTCTCTGGATTAACAATCCAGTGGGAACACTACAAGGCCATTTCCTCCCCATAGTTATAGCTGCACCCATCAGAAATTTCCTTGAGACAGAGCCTGGGCTTAAATGGCTATAAGGTACGGGCCAGTTAGCTGGCAATTCGACAAGAAAATCATCCTGTTGTCCAAAATACAGTGAATAAGTCTTCATCAGTGGCACAACGCTATGAATAGAACTTTATAGTATCCAGCAAAATTCTATAGCACAATACAACATCCAAAGACATTTCACAGAAGTGTTATCAAACAAAATTCAATACCAAAAAGCCATGTGAGAAAGTTTTAGAACAGATTGTCTGAAGAGGTAAATTTTGAGGAGTGCCTGAAGGAGAAAAAAAGAGATGGAGAGGCACAGGAATTTGAGGAGTGAGTTCCAGAGGTTAAACAGTTAAAGGCACAATTGCAATTGTGTAGAGATTAAAATCAGGGATGTATAAGAAGCTAGAATGGGAGGAGTGCAAAACTGTAGCACTGCACGAGTTTGCAAAGATAGGAAGGCACAAGGTTCAGAGTGATTTGAAAATCTAGATTAAAGTTAAAAAATCATTCTATTGTTGGACCATGCGCCAATGTATTATCAGCGAGGATAAGGCTTGGTTTCAAAATCCAAAATTGTCATTGCTTTACCAATGTTTTCTATTAATTTAGTATCCTGACGTACAGATTGATCCCTTTGCATCCATATGCAGAGAAATGTAAACAGGGTCTTTAGAAACAGGTTTATGATTTGTTAACAAATAATGCACATAGGAATTCTTCTTCCCTATTTTAGTCTGTCTGCTAAGTTTCGATCAAAATTAATTTTAATGACCTGAGAAGGCTTATCATAATGGTTCAGCGAAAGGTGAAATTGAATTTTACAATCCAGATTTTTGTATATTAAAATAACATCCTCAGTTATTCACATTTTGGAATGTTAGTATTTGTTTTTTGAATGCTGCTATGAAGCCGAACCTACCATGATAACATTTAACTGATACTAAAATTTTATCAGATGAACCTAAAACCACAGCTACTCTTTTTGCAATCTCAGATATGCATGATGGTTGGCCCTAAGAGCTCAACATTTAGCATTCCTATTGTTTGTTGACGAGAAACGAAAGCACCAATCTAGGACAAAATGTGTAACCCACTTTACTAAGATTGGTTTATCTTAAAGTTCTAATAAAATTGCTTCAAGTTGGCGTCTAAGTTACTGGAATGGAATATTATGCAGAAGCTTCTTTATTCAATTCATAATGGTAGACCATATGGTTAGCTTGTGATCCTTTTTACATAGATCATAAACATTTAAATGATAGCATTTGCCAGATATGCATCAAGCTGCTTGTTCTGCACAGCTCAGACACTTAACTCAATGCCCACTGCAAACTTTCCAATAGTGGACAAGTATATTCCATAAGCCTATGAGTTACAACCATGAAACCTCCCTTCATCCCCTCAATTACACTCCAAATTTAACTTCAATTTGAAAATAATTAGAGAAAAGCAGATGCTCCATATCCTTGATGGTGTGCTGATTCATTAACAGCATGTGGTTTAGTTTAATACTGTGGCATTGTACTGTGTTCAATACATTATATAACATGGGAAAGAGGTCAGACACAGCATATTACAGGAAAGATAATGTAAGGGAAATTGTACCCCTCTGTTATCTGGTTAAAACATTTAGAATTCAAAATAATCTTTTTACTATTGGGAGTGGACATTTAAATTCATGATTACAAACACTTTTCCACTTGCATATGATTACATTGAGTGACATGATTTTAGGCTTTTTAAATCCTGGAGTATATTTGGTTATAAGCAATATTTAAAAGGAATTAATCTCCTGAACTGAAAAAAAAATTTGCAATGTCAGTTGACTTTAATTCATTAATAGGAAGTGGGCATCTCTGGCTAGGCCAACATTTATTTCCCATCTCTATCTGTACTTCAGAAGGTGGTGATGAGCTGCCTTTTTGAACTGCTGTAATCCATGGCGTTTATCTGCCCCACAGTGCTGTCAGGAAGGGAGTTTCAGGACCAGAGGCAGAGGAGGAAAATGAGGAAGTTTTCATTAACTTCACACAGATAGCAAGCCCCTTATACCCTCTGTACTTGAAATGTTGAGGTAAGTACATGTTATGCCTTTCACAAGGCCATTTTGTTTCAATTATGAGTACAGAGGGAAGGACGCAGGTTTAACCTTACTGGCCTTGGGTTAGATTTTGACTTGCGTGGAAGTTGCATTGTATATCAGTTGGCCCTTTTCAGATTTAAATTTCTATTTCAATAAACATGAATGACCTAAAGTTGAGTGTATAGACCATAATTTTGCAAATGAGACTGAACTCTTCAAAGCACAAACAAGTGAGAAGGAGAGTATCAGTAGAACATGGACAAGTACGACGTCAAATGCAGTGTAATATAAAGAAATGTTAAGCGACACAATTTAGTGGGAAGAGTTGGGAGAGGCGATATAAACCAAATTGTAAAATAGTAATTAGGTTGGAAAATGAGAGAGATTTGGGGAATGTGTATAAAGATAAATCTTTGAAGATGGCAGAAAAAGTTGAGAAGGCTTTTAAGAGACCATATTTCGATTAGAACCACATCCACTAACATTTAGTCACTCTACCATGGATGTTCAGTAGCAGCAATGTGCACCCCACCACAAAGATGTACTGCAGAAACTCACCAAAGATCCTTAAACAGAGCATTCTGAATCTTTAACCAATTCCATCTAGAAAGATAAGGGCAACAGATACATGGGAACACCACACTCTTTCCAAAGAAAGATGATGTTAAGAGATCTTAAACCAATAATTCACTTATGAATTATATGGTCACAGCTGGAGTGCTGTGTTCAATTCAATACTCCATACTTTAGGAAGCACGTTACTAGAAAGCAGTGCATTATTAAAGCGGCAAGAATTTGTGCAACCTCGCAGCACAGAAGGATCTAGATGTCTTAAGTACATGAATCACAAGATGTTAGTATGCAAGGAGAGCAAACAGAGTGATGTCATTTATTGCACTGGAATGAAATATAAAATAGGCAAAGTTTTGTATTGGGCAAACGTGTGTGAGAGCATTGTCAGATCAGATGTGATCTTATTAGATGGTGGAACAAGTTTGAGGGGCTGAATGGCCTGCTCTTACTCTTAATTTATATGTTGACATCTTCGAGAGAGAGGAGTATCAGGGAAGAAAGACCTCAGTTACGTGGAGAGATTAGAGATATTAGGGTTATTCACCTTAAAACAGAAGGTTCAGGGATACTTACCCGGAAGTGTTCAAAATATTCAAGCTTTCTAAGATAGGAAAGAAGGAGAAACTTCTCACAAAGGAAGGGGGTTAGTAACCAAAAGACATGTAATTAAGGCAATTAACAAAATAACTTGAAGTAAGAAAAGAAATTTATTTTTCACAGCAAATAACTAAGTTGTAACAAATGTAACTACTGAGCGCCATGATAAACCTACTCTGATGGACGAGATCAAGCTTCTATTCTGCCAAAGACATTGTGTGGGCATCCTTCCCCACTTAGTTAAAAATAAAGAGCATAATGTGAGAAAGTGTGAAGTTGTTCACTTTAACAAGAAGAGTTAAAAATCAGAGTGTGATTCTTATTGTGAGCAACTGCAGAATTCCAAAGTGCATGACTCACACAAAGTCAGTATTCAGGTACAGCAAGTGATTAAGGTGGCTAATGGAATCTTATCCTTTATCACAACAGGAACAGTGGTAATGTTACTGAGGAGTAATCGAGAAATCCAGGCTAATATTGTAGGAATGTGGATTCAAATGGTGAAATTTGAATTCAATAAATATCTACAGTAAAAGCTGCCAGCCTAATGGCAGACATGTAACTATACGTTGACTGTTGTAAATGCCCTTCTCCCTCAACAATGTCCTTTAGGAAAGGAAATCTGCCATTCTCACCTGATCTGACTACACGTGACTCCAAATCGACAGCAACGTAGTTGAATATTAACTACCCTCAGGGTAATTAGGGAGGGACAATAAATGCTGGCCTAGCCAGCAACATCCAGATCCCACAAAGAAATAAATAAAAAGCAGGTAACCTTGTCATAGCAGGAACGAGAACATGAACAATACTGTTAGGGAGCAGTGAAAAATGCAGATGGTATGAAGGTTAACAGTGGCCACACTTTCATTGCGAAGAATGCATTATGGGGTGCAAAGTATTTCAGCAGGAAGAAATATGTTGAATTTCTTCAGGAGTGGATTACTTCAATTGTGCAGCGAGACTCAAGTGGCTGGGATTGATAACTTTAGTTCAGAGAAGGTGAAGGGGAAAAGATTTCAGGCAGGTGTTCAAAATTATGAATGGTGTTAAGATGACAAAAGGAGGTGGTTTCACCTGGCAGGACGGTTGGTACCCAAAGGTTACAGGCAAATTCAAAAAGGGAAGAAGAGGTGATTTCTTTAATATAGAGATATGCTCTGATCTGGAAGGTACTGCCTGAAATGCTCATGGACGTAAATTCAGTCATAACACCCAAAAATGAATTGAAAAATTACTTGAAAAGGGAAAATAATGCAGGGAGTGAGAAATGAGTAGGAATGTGCGGCTAATTGGAAAATCACTTTGACAGTCCCAACAGAAGCACACTGGGCCGAATGGCCTCCCTCTATTCTATGCGACTCCTGTTTCTATCTTGCTGGTGTTTGTGTGTATGTATACGTGGCTGTGGGTGTTTGTTATGTATATATGCGTAATGTATTTTTGGTACATCAATAATATTATGCTACTGTACTTGTAAATAACATAAGAAATATTTCATGATCGGACTTGCCCAGATTAGGACAACA